>NW_028258189.1:610882-916323 GCF_053883595.1 Heterocephalus glaber
AGGTCTTCCTGAGCTTGCTAATTGCCAGGCTGGGCTCAAACTTGTGACTCTCCTGCCTCAGCCTCCCACGGTGCTGGGATTCTTTCTTTTTGCTACTTCTTCTATTCAAAGGTGTGCTTTTCCTCATATCCCATGCCCAACCACCCCAGTCACATGTCAGAGTCACCACCAGAGGTGACCGCAGCAAGGCAGGAAGTGGCTGGCACAGGGCTCCTGTCTCCCTATCCCTGGGGCCTCCCCCTGCACCTTCCTGTGGAGTCACTGAGGATCCCAGTCCCTGGGGTTCACATGCGGCTGCCCCTCCTAGGCCTCGGAAGTCCCTTCTCCTCCAGATCTCAGTGCTCATGCACATACTCCCTCAGCCAGGCTGACTGAAAGAAACATTAAAGTGCACCGCTGCAGTTTGCAAATAAATGGCTTTCTAGGAAGAATGTCCACACATTTACTGTTTGCCCCCTCAAACAAATGAAGACACTCTAGACTGAATGTGGTGGTGTACACATGTGATCTCAGCACTCAGGAGGCTGAGGCAGGAGGATCTCCATGAGTTCAAGGCCAGCCTGGGCTACATAGTGAGACCCTGTCTCATAAAATCACCTTCCCTCGTGCAGAGTGAGGCCTAGGTGGCATCCAGCTGAACTCTACCCAGCCCTGCTTTCTACCGTACCTATTACTCCTGTCTGGAGTGCTTCCCAGTGAAGAAATGTAGAGAACCCTGGCTGTAAAATCAAGAATGCTTCCCCAGGTGCATTTGGCTTCCCTAGCCAGCTCTGCTGTCCCTGTGTGGCACTAAAGGTGGCACACTAGTGTCCAGCTGCGACTCTTGAGAGGCAGTTTCCTGTGCCCCAGATGGTTCTCCATCTGTCTTTGTTCATTTTCTGTTGCTATAACAAAACAGCCAGGGCTGGCTGCTTTATAAAGTAAAGAGGTTAGTCCATCCATGATTCTAGTGGCTGCCAGCCTGAGCTTCCAATACGTAGACCTTAAGGGACCAATCCAGAGCCCCAATCCTGACTCCATTCCATGGGCCCAGGAAAATTCATTCCAATGCATGGTTACCAGCTTTCTGGGCAGGACCCCCGGGCTCTGGTGCAGCCTGCTGCTCCCCACTCTGGTTCTCTGAGGACCCTGGTTCTCTGAGCCGTTCAGGCTCTACATCACACTTCCCAAGGCAGTGTGGGCACCTTTGCATTGACAAGCCACTGTCATCTCATCCCGGATAAAACTCTGCTCGCAGCATGGTCCATCACAAGAGCCTTGCTGGCAACCCAGTTCAGCTCCACCATCAGGCCAGTTTTAGGCCAGGTGGGGACAACAAACCCATCAGCCACTGCCCAATGACAAATCTTTTTTTTTTTTTTGTACCGGGGGTCGAACTCAGTACCTTGCAATTGCAAGGCAGCTGCGGTGCCACTGAGCTAAATCCTGGCCCTTGGATGATGAATCTTAATCACAGTCCTTTGGAAAAAGTGAAGTGGACATACACCTCTCACTCACACACATGATTTCTTTTTTCTACTTAACTTGCAGGAAAGAGGGGAAGCCCCACATTAACCCAAAAGGGATGGATGGATATTTCTCTCCCATGTCAGTGGGCTGGCCTGCAGAGTGATTTTGAGTTCTTGCAGCTTCAGGTTGCCAGGGAAGATTTTCAGGTTGTACTTTGGCAGGCAGGTGGAGGACTCTGAAGTCCTTCAGATCTTCCAAAGAATTCCATGAAGCAATGGCAACTGATTTTTCATGATGCTACCCATGCTGAATTCAAGGTCCCTTCTGAGACAGGAAGCCCCAGGAATTCCCAGATCAACAGCTAAGAGTTTCTCTGACAAGAGACCATTTGTTACTGGCAACAGTCTAGATTATCTTAGCATCTGCTTTGGAGAATCATTCCTGCCATTGCTGAATTTGAACATTCAAGCATCAGACCCCTGATGCATTCCCCAAATCGCTAACTTCAAAATCATCCTGTACTTTTTTCAGAAAGGATTGTTCCCTAAATAAATAAAAATGCATGATTTCCATGAATTTCCCAGAAGCGTTATCCATAATAGGCAAAAAGTAGAGACAGTTCGTGAGCACATCAAAGATACTGAATGGATACACGAATTATGGTTTGCACATACAGTGGACCATTATTCGGCCATAGCAATGAGTGAAGTACTGATTCGAGGTGCGGCACAAATGAGCTCCGAAAATATGCTCAGGGAAAGAAGCCAGGCACAAAGGGATAAATGTTATGTGATTCCGTTTATATGCAATACTCAGAAGAGGTGCCCAGAGAGATAAAGTGGATTGGAGATCTCAGGGTCCCGGGGGGGGGGGGGGGGGAGAAGAGGGGGAGCTCAGTAGATGTGGGTGTTATGTTCAGGTGTTGGGAATGTTTAGGAACTGCAGAGAGGCTATGGGTTCTCCACATCACAAACACACACAGTGCCATGAGAATGATTCATTTTGTTTTGTTTTGTTTTCGGTACCGGGGATCCAACTCGGGACCTTGCGCTTGCAAGGCAGGCGTCCGCCGCTGAGCTAAATCCCCGGCCCTCTGGTTTTATGTGATTTGTGCCTCGGGTCTTTTAGATGCACGATCTGAAACATGAAATCTATTTTGCTGCGTAAACTGCAAGGTCCCTGATCCAACGGGTGTCGGTTTTCAGTTTGGGGAGAAGCTGTGGGAGCTGCTTATAAATCTTACATGCAAGCGGGCGGTGGCTGAGCGCTGGGTAGAGCACTTGTCCTGCACGCGTGAGCCCTGCCCAGAGACCAGTCCCCAGCTCCGCAGGCAAACTTCGTATTTTAGGGTCACTTTTTTCCACGCCTCTCTCGGAATAAATGGTTTCAAGAACACAGACAATTTGCCCCGTGGACCTGACACGGCAGAAATAGTTGCAGCGTGTCAACCCAAAATTAAATAAAAGGAAAAGGGAAGAAGATGCATAGCTGGCCCATTACAAGCAGAGAGAGAAACGGGCTTGGGAAGTAGCTGCAGTACAGGGGGGGCCTCCAAGTGTGGCCCTTGGGCCCCCAGCCCCATCATCATGGGATCTCACGCCACCCAGAATTCTCGGGTGGGAATCTTCTTCTTATCCTGACCCCAGCCACTGTCATCGCAGGTAGAGCAGCAGTGGGGTGGCCCCTCTCGCTGAAGCCCTGCAGAGCCGCCTGACCCAGACCTTACCAAGCGTGCAAGACGCTGCCTGCTCCTACGAACTTCGGTCTTTCCTCTTCCTCCCTCCTCCTCCCTCTTCCCCTCACTGGCTAATGGCCGGGGTGGCTCTACTTCACGCCATCTGTTTCCTGCAATGCTCATGCATCCACCCATCCCTTATCTCTTTTTCTCAACCGGGATCGCCCACCAAAATATTACCTGAGTCGAGAGTGAGTGCAGAAGGACAGCTCGGCTGTGCGGTGCCAATCGAAGGGGTCCGTCCTCGAAGGTAGAGCCGAGAGACTGGAGTGGGCTGGACAGAAAGACAGACTCCAGAAAGACTGGGAAACTCGTGGTCTGCACCTCTAGAAGGCTGAGGTTCCCTTGCTGAGGTGGAAGAGGCGAGTTCCACAGGGAAAGCCCAGTGCACTGCGAACGCTGGAGTGTGCGTGCGCCGCGGAGCTCGGAGTCTTTGCGGCGGGACAGCCCCGCCGCCACTCACCGCAGGCTCTGCACTCGTCCACCAAAGGACCTGCAGCCCGGCGCACCTCCAAGCGCGCTAGTGTACGACCTGATGGCAGCGTGAAAGCGTCGACACTCAGGGCTGCTTCCGGTGACGCAGACTCCACCGGACTGCAGAGGGCTTGACACGGGACATTGTGAACGCTAGCGAGGCCAAAGGCAAACCTCTCCGCAGCCGGTCACACACTGTCGGCCCTCGGGAAGATTCCCCGTAATCTTGTCCTTGCTCCAGAAAGGGAATCGATGGGCACCTGGAAGAGCAGAGGGGGATCTTGACAGGGGAAGAGGCAGCTTTACCTCTGCTTTAATCTCCTCTAATAACCCCATGCATGAGTCTATGTCTTTATAGACCCTAAAGTTATATTATGTATTCATGTATTTATAGTATAATAATATGCACTGCATAATTAAAGTATATAATGTACAACTGCCTTCATAATGCATATTCGTTATTCATATTGTGTATCCATGATACTCGTAATTCATATTAATATATAATTACAGTCATGCACCATGTAACGGTGTTCCCTTGCAGTCGAGGACCAGTTGACTGCATATAAAACAGTCGTCTCATTAAATCATAATGGAGCTGAAAGATTCCTGTGACTTGGTGACATGGTAGCCATCATCTCCTCACTGGAGTGACGCTGCTGTAAACACCCACTGCACTGCCAGGGTATAAATGCATAGCACCTACAATCATAGACGTATAGAATGTACTACTGGATCATGGCAATAAACAGCTATGTTGCTGGCTTATGTATTACCGTGTCTTGCCGTTATTTTAGCGTGTCCTCCTACCTACTGTAGGTTACTGCAGGTTAACAGAGGTTAAAAGAGGTTACTGTAGACATCATGCCATGTTACGCCAGCGGCAGCCTCGTGCACCTCATCTTCATGTCTCTTTGTTGCATCAAGGGGTCACACAGAGTGACAGACATGTGCCGTTTAGGTGTCTGTATTGTCCCCTACTCTGGGGTGATTGCATAATGACAAAATCCCTTAATGACGCATGTCTTAGTTACTTTACTCTCCTTCCTGAGACAAAATACCCAACACCCACAGTTAAAGGGGGAAAGTTTATTTGGCTCACAGTTCATAGAGGTTTCAGTCCATAATCAGCTGGCTCCAAGCCAGGGTGGCAGAGGGGCAACAGTTCACAGGGGACAGGCAGCAGCAAAGCAACAAGAGAACAAGGGAGGGGCCCTCAACAAAGCCTTTCTGCCCCTTTCATCCTATGCAGACTACTTAGGGCAGGTAGCACTCACACCGTTAATCCTAGCACCCTCCAGCCCAGCATTGCATCATGAATCAATTCCAGAAAAAGCCCTACCTGTGGCTGCGTGAGGTTTTGGGGGGACATCTAAACACAAGCCATAAGAACAAGCTTGTCAGAATGTATCCAGTCACTTGGTACCACGCAACTTCATGTTTTTTGTGTAATAGATACTTACATTTCACATAATGTGCAATGACATCTCTAACTGTACAATGCATATTACATGACACATGTGTAAAGCCATGACCACTAATATATTTTACTAGCATATACAGTTTTGGGCTCTAAAAGTTACCAAAACATGCAATGTGTCTGACACCACAACTCATGCTCAATGCACGTCTGCTGCATGCCCCCGAGGGGCTCCAGGTCAGCATGGGGTTGTCCCCTGTGACCACCTGTCATGCCTTGCCCTTGAACTGGCTTACCTCTCCCTCTGCTCATGAAAATAACCACCCACTACTCACTCCTGTGCCCCTTATGTGCACCTTCTGTGCTGTTATAGCTCACCTGGTAGTTCAAAAACACACCAGGAAAATGGGCCAGGGAATACATCTGAGCTCCACAAATGACTTTTAAAGGCAGATTGCAGAGCAGGAGAGAGGGGATCAATCAGCAGAGGAGGGCAAGGCCACAGGCTGTGAGGTGTGTGGGTGGGCGAAGCCCTTGAAGATGACCAGGAGGACAAAGCAGAGGTCCAGAAGGAGGCTAGTGGTCTGGGAGATCAAGACATGTTTAGGGCCAAGTGTGGGGCGATATGAATCTCCTCTCTCCATTTTGTGAAATGTATCCTTTCTCCATGAGACACACATATATCAGTCAGGGTAGGAAAACAGCTGTAACAAATAGCCCCCAGAGTTTAATACAATAAGCACTTGTACACTGTTCAAACAACATGCTGCTGGGCAAGTTACTGCTCAGACAGCGTTCCGGGACACCTCTCCCCATTCCAGTTTGTCCACCTGTCATGTCCTAGGGCTATAAAGGACTCACCTTCCAGGTATGCATTGGGAAGATGGGGCAGGGATCATAGGTATGGCACAGAAATCTGCTTGGACTCATAGGGCCACATGCCATCTCAGCCACATCGTACTGGGCAGAGTTCTGGCATATGACTGCCCGGAAGTGCCGGGGATACTGGGAAAAGTGGTCCAGCATGTGGCCAAGGAGAAAACACAATAGGTGTGGTGAGTAATGGGGCAGGCTGAGGCCCAGGGCATCTGGCAAGTATGAAGACAGGGAAATGGAGCCAAAAATAATCATGGGGGAAAGAGCTTTCTAGAAAACATTGTACCCTATTCAAGGAAAGTCTTTAGATCTACCACCATGCTCAGAGCCCTGGGCTGAAGTTATGAAGAATAACATCATGATAATAACAGCAAGGCTATTCAGATAAACTACAAACAGCTAAATCCACAGTAGAAGACATGCAGTATTATGGTTCGTATCTAGGTGTCCTTCCAAATCTTCATACACATAGGTGGGGCTTTGGGAAGGTGATTGGACCATGGGGGCATGATACTCATCAGTCGATTAGTCCACTGATAAGTTTATAGCTAAATGTGATGTTGGAAGGTGAAGCCTGGTAGGAGGAGGTAGATCACTGGGAGTGTGCCTTGGAAGGGTCTGTCTCCCTCCTCCCTCCTTGATCTCTCTCTGCTTCCTGCCTGCCATGCTATGAGCTGTTTCTCTGCTGCCATGTTCCTCTGCCATGCTGCCTTGCCATGCCACCAGCTGAGAATACGGACTGAAACTTCTACAAAGTGTGAGTCAGAATAAGCCTTTCCTCCTTAGAGTTGTGATCTTGGATATTGTGTCACAGCAATAAGAAAGTAACTAAAACATGTGGTTAATTAGAAAATTCTATTTTATAGCAAGAATGTCTGACACCCACTCACTGATAAGAAAGATATGAGAATGCATTAGTCCGTTTTCTGCTGCTATAACCAATTACCTGAGGCTGGGTGTTCTATTAAGAATAAAAAGGTTTGTGAAGCTCACAGTTCTGGAACCTCGACAGTATGGCACCAGCTTGAACTTGGCTTTGGTGAGAACCTCATAATAGTGGTTGGCATGCAATAGCAGGAGCACACGGGACAAGGAGCACATGGTGAGACTGGAAGCCAGAGACCAGGGGGAGGCAAGGTTTGCTCTTTTTTAACAACTCACTTGCAAGCATTAACCAGAGACCTGTGCCAGAAAGGGGAAGATGTTGCTAAACCTCAGACTTTGTAAATAGTGAACTCCTCGGGTGTTCACATGGCCTGGAAGTTTGCCCACCATCTCTTTACACGGCTTTCCTCCCTGACGATTTCTTTCATCTTATTTATAAACACTGCTAGCCACCATTCCAGCAGTTAGGATTCAGGATTATTTCCTTCTCGGGTGATTTGTCATTTCACTAGTTTATGCCCACCCCATGCCATCTTCCTAGGGCCTCCACAAAAAACTCAAAGCCAAAATTTACTCAAGTCTGTCAGACTGCAAAGTCCAAACATCATCCCATCCCATTTCCCCATCTTTCCCATCTTCCCAACTCCAGGATAAAACTCCATAACTCTGCTTACTACACACCCCCTATATATAGGTATGCTCTCCCATATTTTCCAATTTGTAGTTCCTTTTTCTCTGCCTTAAAAAAAGTCTCTACCCTTTTCCCTTATATTTTTGTGGCCCAAATTTTAACTTCTAAACTTAGCTTTATTATTCATTTACTCTGATCCATATTTAACATGATCTCAGGGACCAATACTACAACTAATAAAGTATCAGTACCTTTTATTTTAATGAGATATTGCTGTCACTTGGGCTGGTGTCAAACTCCTGGGTTCAAGGGATCCTCTCACTCACCTTCTAGTCCCTGGGACTACAGATAGGCACCACTACACCAGCTTCAACACCTTTTTCTACCTGTGTAAAGTTTTATACTTTATCATATTTTTGTGTCCGTCAGTATTGGGGAATTCTACACTTACTATCTTATATAGTTTTCTTTGTGTGTATGTGCAGTATTGGAATTCGAACCTAGGATCTGGCACATGCCAGCTACACAGTGCTCTAGCAGAGTCCCTTGTACTTTTTAAGTTTAATTTTTGTTCTTTTTTTTTTTTTTGGTACCAAAGATCAAACTCAGGACCTTGTGCTTTTGAGGCAGGCTCTGTGCCACTGAGCTAAATCCCTGGTCCTTAAGTTTAATTTTAATGCATGGAAAAAACATAAGAATCACACATATCTGTGGGATACCATGTGATATTCAATGCATGTACACACCGTGATCGATATGAGGGTATGCTTATCAATCTCCTCAATATTTGTCATTTATTTAGGGTGGAAACATTTAAACTCCTTTCTTCTAGATTTCTGAAATATGTTGTACATTATTCTCATACACTTTTTTTTGGCACTGGGGATTGAACTGCGAGGTGTGCACATGCTGAGTATCTCATGTACTTTAAATCATGTCCCGATTCCTTAGGGCCTAATGCAAGCTAAACGCTACATAAATAGTCGTCATGCTGTCTTATTTAGAGAATAACAGCAAGAAGGAAAGTCCACGCTTGTTCGGTACAGATGCAAGTTTGCCCCATATATTCCCATCTGTGGGTGGTTGGATCCAGCAATACAAAATGCTCCGATGAAGGCACCAGCTCTAAATTTTACTATTTTACTACGACGTTTAACCCACAGCCTGCCTGGACACACAGTCTCTCAGAAGCCCTGCTAGGGTGGCTGGATTGCCTGGATTTGTTTCATGGGCCCCTCATGACCATGTTCAGACCCCTACCACTTTCTGAGCCTATTATCGGGCAGCTCAGCTTCCTGTAAGTACAGTAATCACTGACTGAACTATGCCTTCAGTGACTTCTGTCATCATTTTTCAGTGGCTACTATCGGATGAAGCCACATGTTGTCCATGTGTTTGAGGACCTTTCTGTTCTTCCACACATGACTTGCATTTAGCCTACTACCAAGAACTGATTTTTCAACTCCACAAGTTTCCATAATGCCATACCCCAATGGCCAAGCAGCTGTGTAATAAACAAAATCCTCAAAGCTTCAAGGTATTTCAAAACAAAATGTTTTAAATTAAGTAGTAGATAACTCTTGGCAAAGACGTGAGGCAATTCCAATTATGTGACAAGGGCCAGGGATTTGGCTCAGTGGTTTTGCTGCCTGTTGCGCAAGAGCAAGGACCCAAGTTCAATCCCCAGTACCAAAAAAACAAACAAACCAATTATGTGACAAGTGCACTTGTAAAATGAACACTTTTCCTGGGAGGGAAGATTAAAAAGGACAATATTAGCTATCCAGATCTGAAAACTCTAAATCATTCAAGATACCAAATTGTCTTCAGCTAAGACAAATCTAAACACTTCATAATTGAACTAAAAGACTAATCCAGGTTAATCCTAATGGGGTGACTTGAGTTTGGCTTTCCCTGACCGAGATATCCGCTGTTGACGCTACTGAACACAGGAGGTAAGACACGGGAATACTGCAGAAGCGCTGAGCAACATGCTTGACCTCTTTGCATTTAAACTACTAGCTTAAGTCCATCTGAAACTGTTCAACACAGCCCTGTGAGCTCTTGATTCAAGCTAATAACCTGAAGTTTCCCTCCCCGCCCCTGCCCTTAGCAAAGCTACCCACATTGGAATCTACCAGTCAAACCACCTCCACAGACTTCCAATCAGAGAAAGTGTGAAATGATTTCCCTGCTGGGTGCTCAGCAGCTCTCTCAAATCGACAACTTGGAGAGCAGATAATGCAATTCCGAAGGCGCGAAGACCCGAAGAGTGGATGGATTTGCTACTATTAGCATGCACAGTGCTTGCTCCTGTTTTCTCAGGTCTCAGCTGGGAGACTGCCACCGCAGAAACCGTGCCGTCCCAGTGGAGCAGGGGGGCGAGGGGCTCCCAAGAGGAAATGACTTAGTAAGGATGCAGCCACTAGATCTAGGGCCAGCTAATCAGAGAAGGCCGAAGCCCTGTCCTTGCTTACCCCCGGGGGCCCACTGCTGGCTCTCTGACTCTCTGAAAGCCACCAAGGGAAGGAAAGCCAGCGTCCTAAGGCTGGGGTGAGGAGGGAAACCACTGGGAGCCCCTGCTGCCTGGCCTCATGGGTTAACAGCTCTTTCTCATTGTCCCAGTCCTCAGGGGCCAGGAGCTTGCCAAGCAGGGAGGGCAAACCACTGGGAAGAAAGGAGAAGTCTAGGGGTTTGTAGCAGAATTTAAAGATCAGCATCCCTACTATAGAATCTTGTACCTTTTGACCTTTCCAGAAGGAAGACACTGATCATGAATAGTGGTGATCCAATTGCAAGTCTCCAGCCTCCCTGCAGACAGCTGCAGAACGGATTATCAAAATGCACAGGCCTCTCTGGCCCGTACCCCACTCCCAGGATTCCTCAGGGTGTCACCTGCGTTCTTCTGCCTCCCTGGTTCAGAGGTGGGAGCATACTTGTAAGAGGAAACAAACATCAGAATCTTCAAGTGTGTAGTTTTCCCCATAGCAATGGGCTCAAGACATAAACACAAGCAAGTCAGCATCCCCTGGAAGGTTTCTTCAAAATATATAAGGGCCAGACACTGTGGCACAGCCTAAAATCCCACCAACCTGGGACACTAAGCCAGGAGGATCTCAAGCTCAAAGCCAGCATGGGAAGTTTAGTGAGACCATGTCTCAAAATTAAAAGTAGAAAAGGCTAAGGATGTGGATCAATGGTCAATTTTCCCGGGTTCAGTCCTTAGTACCACAAAAAGTCCCCTCCCCCCAACACAATTCCCACAGACATAAAGGGCCCAAGATGTCCTTATTCAGTGAGTCCCTGTGGGAACCAGAGACACATTTCTAACAAGTTCCTACTGAGATCTTTACTTCACAGTCACCTCTGTTGGGCATTTAATTAAATGAGCCACAGAGAAGATAGGAAATGTAATTGCAAGCTTATCCTTCAAGGCCAGCACACTTGATTTTCTTTGATCTCTGTCACACACATTTGAGACCTCAGCCACAGGCCCCTTACTGTGTGGCCTGGAGGAAGGAACCTCAGTGGGGAGGGGCCTGAGTGAGGACATCCTAGGGCTCAGGACGGGATATGGGCCACACAACCTCTTGATCTCGTCCTGGCTCCTTAAGGCATCCTCGTGTGGCCTCTGAGTGTCTCCTGGTGACTCCGTCCTGGACAGATACAGAGTTGGGCACCTGCCTGGCACTGGTGACCCTGAAGTGGAAGGTGTGAGTACGTTGTGCCCTCATAGTAAAACACTCAGGGGTTAGGGTTGGCAGCCCATCCAAAGAACTCAGGGAATCCATGTTACTTCTACCGGAAGGACTTGGTTACAGAGCAAGGTAAACGCAGTACTGAATTTTCATCTGATTATTGTGAGGGCTGCTAAGAAGGAAAGGGATTCTGCAACGATGTGAATGTTCATAATGGGGGAAAGAGTGGCGGAGAGGACAGGGAGGAAAGAAGCAGGAAGGAAAAAGGGAAGGAAAGGAAGCAAAGGAATAAGAACGCTTCAGCGGTCTTTCTTTCATGGGGTGTAGACAGGCTGGATGCACAGGGATGCTGGCATTTAACCTGAAGGCTGCCCCCAAGGCTGATGCTCTCCCAGTCTAAACAGTCATCTGAAACCCCAGTGCCGAAGCTGCCCTTCTCAGGGCCCTGACGCCCTTGGTTACCAGAGTTGTTAACTGCGTCTCCAGGCAACAGGGTCTCCCTGTGCCCAGGAGGATGAGGAGGCACTGCCCCAGCCCCCAGCTCTCCGGCTCCTCCACCACCCCTGATTGCCATGGAGTTCTGTTGAAATAACTTCGCTATTTTGTAATCAGGATGCTCCTCCTGACCCATTAATGCAGCAAGGATGCAGTCTAGTGTTTGGGGCCTTGAAATCATTTCTGATTGCATACAAACATTAGCATGATCAGCCAGGGGGGCAAAACAAACAGCAAGTCTAGGGGAGGATACCACAGATTATACACAATAAGCAGGAGGCCGGGATTAAGCTCCGTGGTTCCGCCGCCTGCCTTGCAAGGTCCCAAGTTCGATCCCCGGTACAAGAAAAAAAAAAAATGAATAACTGCTTTGGGCCAGGGATTTAGCTCAGTGGTTTCGCCGCCTGCTGCGCAAGCACAAGGAACCGAGTTCGATCCCCGGTACCAAAAAAAAAAAAAACAAAGCACAATAAGCAGGAACATACAAGCAGATGCACAGACTTACATGTACACATAAATGTGCACAAGTGCAAACGCAGACATATTCGTGGGTGTGCATGGGTGTAAATGCACAAATGCTCACACACAGAGTCATGTGTACACACATGCATACACATAAACACGGGCACACTAGCATGCAAACATCTAAACACACTGGTATGTGCACATCCATGTGCGCACACAGGAGTACATACATGCACCCAGACACACACACCAAGACACAGTGCCGTGTGCACACCCATAGCTATATATGTACATGCATGCATGCACAGCCATGCACATGCTTCTGCAACCACACACACTAAAGTAGCAAGCGCTCCTTTGCAGCCCTTGAGAGACTGAATAAACAACAGGTATTTTTAAGGCCCACTTCCAAGGAAAAGACCATTATTCAAAACTCTAGGCTGAGGTGACGCCATCCCAAAAGGCCAGACTTCAGGCAGACCTGGCAGCAGCCACCTAATCCCAGCACTCTGAAAGGGTGTGGTGGTTTGGTTCCAAAGTGTTCCCCCAAAGCCTCCTGTGCTGGGGTAGGGGGGCTGATTGGATCTTGGGGGCTAAATGTGCTGCTAGGAGGTGGGCCATTCCCTCCCTGACTCCTCCTTCCCTGCCGTCTCTGCTCCCCGGACACCGTGGTGTGAGCAGCTGTCCTCCAGCAGGCCCTTCCACCATGCCCTGCCCACCTTGGAGCACCTGACCACGGACTGAAAATGGGAGGGAAAATAAACCTCTCCTCATTTAAGTTGTAGGAGTTAGGTACTTATCCCAGCCACCAACAAGTGACTAAAACGGAGGCTGAGCCAGGAGGATCTCAAATTTGAGCCCAGCCTGGGCAGTTTAGTAAAACCAAATCTTAAAATAAAGAAGGGCTGGGCATGTAGCTCAGTGTGAAGGCCCTGGGTTCAATCCACGGTGCCACATACTCACGTGTACACACACATAGCCAAGACTTTGCGCTTGGCTCTCCAGTGTTCCGCAGCCTCAGTTTACCTCCTGAAGTCCACTGAGCAGGACTCTCTTCTCAGAGCACTGGATGGGGCAGCCTTTGGTCCCAAGTGGCCCCTGCTGCCTTCTCCTATCCCAGTGATAAAGGACTGGCTGGCTCTCAGTCCCACCAGACACCTCCAGCTCCTGTTATGCACAAGGCGATTCCCATGTCTGGAGACCAAGTCATAGGAAGGAGCTGGCCAATGCACTTCCTCTGTGCTCGAACCAGTGAATATACACATTTTTGCAAACCTTGTGCACTCTGGGGCTTACTCCTTGATGAAACAGATCAGCCCTGTTCTCCCTGAACCCAAGCAGGAAACCTAGGAGGCATGAAGAATAAGGAAGCCTCCTCTCCTTCACCTGGCTGCTGCCTCTACCAGGAACCAGGCCCTTCCCAGATGAGCAGGTGCCCAGGTGTGCAGGTGCCCAGGTGCATAGGTGCCCAGGTGCAGTGATAGTAGGATGCTCTTCCCTTCTCTGCTGACCAAAGATCATAAGTGCTGGGGTCTCTTTAGTAGCAGTAAAGAAGCCAATTCATGAAAGGATTTCACATCCCTGGTGTGATCAAAACCCTCACTGCCTTGGTCTTTCCCTTTCGGTCTTTCCTGTATGTAAGAAATATCAAACCTCAGTGTTTTCAGCACTGACATCAGATACCCAGAAGCTGCCAGAAGCCTGGCTGTCTAGGTGCCTGGCAAAGGCTTTTAATGTCTCTGTGGAAAGCAAGCAGCCCTGGATCAGCTGCTGCAGCTGCTGCTGCCAAACAGGGAAACCTGCAGCCAGGATGTGGGCCCACCCAGCAGAACTTCTGGAGTCTCCCTTCTTATCTGGGTCAGCCAACTCCACCTCCCCAGGAAAAGCTGCCCTGCAAACAGCACCAGTCAAAAGTTGAAAAATGGCCGTTTGTAATTCTGAGAAGTTGTCTGCTCATTTCAGTTGCCCAGTTTTTGATCGGGTCTTTTATTTTGAGGAGTCTAATGTTTTGAGTTCTTTATGTATTTTTTGTGTTAGTCCTCTGTCCAAGGAATAGCTGGCAAAAATGTTTTCCCATTCTATAGGTTGTCTTTTCACTCTCTTGGTTGTTTTCTTTGCTGTGCAAAAGCCTTTTAGTTTGATGTATTTCCATTTCTTGATTCTTTTTTCTTTGTACATATTTTTGTTTCTGTCACTATTTTTTGTTTTTTGTTTTGTTTTGCTTTTGTAGCAGGGATCAAACTTGGGACCTTGCGCCTGTGAGGCAGGCGACAGAACCACTGAGCTGAATCCCTGGCCATTTGTTGATTCTCAATGGTATTTCTTTGTTGAGAAAGTTCTTACCAGCTATTCCCCTTCTAGGTATCTTCCTGAAAGAATTAAAGACATCATACCACAGTGATCCCTGCACACCCATGTTTATAGCAGCACAGTTCACAATAGCTAAATCTTGGAAGCAGCCTATGTTCCATCAACAGGTGAACGGATAAAGAAAATGTGGTATTTACACACAATGGAGTACTACTCAGCCATAACAAAGGATGAACTTAGGCCTTGGTAGGAAAATGGATGCACCTGCAGACCATAATGCTAAATGAAATAAATCATACACACAAGCTTACATATCACATGATTTCTCTTATATGAGAAACTCAAATTATAAATGAAGAGCAAGATAGGAGACAGATATTAGGAAAAAGGAGACAGGTCTTTTGCAAAAGGGAAGGGAGCCAAGGGATGGAGGGAGAGTAAGTCAGAGGTGGGGAAAGGGGTGAAAAAAATTGAGATGGGTTATATGCATGCACCAACTCCCACAAGCGGTGTGATCATTATGTACTGCAAACATGCACTTATGAAAAATAAAAAATGAAAAATGGAAAGATGTTTGTTTATTTATTGGTATGGTTTTAATCCAACTGATCAACCATAAAACAGTTACTACCTTCAAGTCCTGGTGGCTAACATTCTTCATTCTCTGTGAAGGTTCCAGTTGACTATGATGCCCAGCTTTTGTTCCACATCTTTAAAAGCTGGTAAGAAGAATCCTACAGATATTCATGTGGAGTGAACATTACATTTTTAAGACATCATGCATAGAAAGGAAAAGAGCCAACAGATTGAAGTATTGCATTTTCAAACGCGTGTGTGTGTGTGTGTGTGTGTGTGTGTGTGTGTGTGTGTGTGTTATCCTCTGGGTAACATACTGTTTCTATCTTTTTCATTTTGGCGATGACAGAATAGGTCAGATTTCACATAAGCCCTATCTGTTTCAGGAAAAATACATAATTTTGGTTTCCAGGTGCTGGGGTTGGAACCAGTGTGGGTGACCACCCCATTCATTATGCCCAAAGCAGGCTGTGAGCATGCAGGCTGTAAAGAGCTAACCCCACAATTGGCCTGTTTATAAAAGTGAGTCTGGGCCTGGGGATTTAGCTCAGTGGTTCCACCCCCTGCCCCACAAGCTCAAGGACCCAGGTTCAATCCCCAGTACCAAAAAAAAAAAGTGAGTCTAGCCAAAGCCTGTGCCAAGCCAGAGTGACTCGCACCCAAATTCTGTTCCCAAAATTAAAACCTTCTTTACTAAAAAGACAAGGTTAACTATTAACCACAACCTATATTTTGACTGTTCTGTTCCTAATTCTAGAATGCTTTGTCTCTTCCTTTACAAGCCTTGCCTGCATCAGCAGCATATCCATAGCAACTCTAGGTAGTCACTTCACCTCAATCTAACTATGTCACCAATAAATATTGACAGCTCTGGCTGTTCAGGGCCTTTGCTCACTCAAGCCACTGATTGCACAACCACTGGCCATCCTGGCCTCCTGTATCTGTCTCTTTAATTCTGTCTCTGTGTCTTTCTTCTCACCTTGCATTGTAGCACTGAGTAGGAAATTGGGATCCGCTGCAGGGGCCTACAGTAACCTAGGGTTTCACATATATTAGCCAAGTGCTCTCCACCTGAGCTACACCCTCAGCCTGATCTGTAATAGTTTAGCCAGAATCAGTTAATTGTGATGAAAAGACAACTTACGGTAACTGTCCAAGGCAGAAACTGAGAATGCTATGGTAGGATTAAATGACCCTGAATTTTGTTTTAACCCCATTAAGGTAATATTCCGTGTGATCCTTGTCACTGGATTAGGATTGACCATCCTGGAGGTGCATTTGACCCAGTAAAAACAGTCCCTATTTACACTGCAATGTGTGCTGTTTGATTTCTCCCTTATAGTCACGTCTGTGTGTGCTACACAATGCAATTTAATTGCATAGCATAATTATGACAAAATAGATTAGAATGAAGCACAAGCATATTATCTCATCCAAATGTCATGAGAATAATCCTCTATTGACCACATTACAAAGGACCAAAGATGTGCCCAGGACCCCACAAATCCAGGCTACACAGAGGCCCAGGTTGGTCTCCATCCCTCAGCCTGCCTGGCTATGAATCCTTCCTGTCTGAGGAGGAAAACACAATTTCTCACCTGGACCATGGATGTCTGTATTTGTGCTGCTGGCCAAGGCTCTAATATCTTAGTCTTGCAAGTATAACAGAAAGAGATTGTCTTAGTTACTTTTCTCATTGTGGAGACAAAATACTTGACACCCAAAGTTGAAGGAGGAAAAGTTTATTTGGGCTTGCAGTTTCTGGAGGTTTCAGTCCGTAATCACCTGACTCCAAGACAGGGTGGCATGGCAGAGAGTCATGGGAGAGAAAAAACAGTCCATGGTAGAGCAGGCAGGAGGCAGCAAGCAGCAGCACCCAGCCTTTCTGTTTTAGTTATTTTTCTCTCATGGCTGAGACAAAATACTTGACACCAAAAGTTGGAAGGGAAGGGGTTTTTTTGGCTAATGGTTAGTAGAGGTTCCTGTCCATAATCAGCTGGCTCCAAGGCAGAGATGGCAAACAGGCATTGGGGAGGAGAAACAACCTGGTGCACATAAGGCAGCAACAGCAATAAGAGAGATTAACAGCATCTTGCTGCCCCTTTTATCTTATTCCAACTACTTAGGGTGGGTAGCACCCACACCCTTAATCCTAGTGCCCTTGAGCCTAGCATTGCATCATGAATCAGTTCCAGCTTCACACACTCTAGACCTAGCCTGTGACCACATGAGGCTTTGGGGGGACATCTAGACCCAAACTGTAACACTATCCCTTTTACCCATCCAGGCTACAAGCCTTTTGGATGGTGCTGCCCATACTCGGGTGGGGATTCTCATTGCCCACACCCAGAACTACCCCAAACCAATCAGTGAACTAATCCAGTGCCACACATCCTTAATCACAGTAACACACCCTCAATCCACATTCATACACCCTAGATCCAGCCACCTCTGAAAAGGCCCACTTATGACCACATGAGTCTTTGGGGGACATCTAGATACAAGTCATTACAAGATCTGAGCATTGAAAATACACATGAGATAACGGAAACTTTATACGCAATGCCAGCAACTTCCACACTGTCACCAAAGCCCATAGCCTCAGATAAACCCAGCAGTGAAATATTTGGTTCCTGGAGACTCCTTAGAGCTAGATTTTCAATTTTTTTAATTCAACTACATTGTTTGTACCAATTATACTGTAAATATTATTTTATCATTTTTCTTTTAGTTCTTGTACCAGTCCTTATTTTTCCAAACCACCAAGTATAGCACAGTGGCTGAGTACTGACTAAGTACTGGAAATTATGTATTCATGCCTCAGATGGAAACTGTGACATGAGCACTATTGTGCCACAAACATAACCAGAGTCCAGTGACACGGCACAGGCCTACTGCAGAAAATTCTGGTGGCCATGGCTTGGAACCATTGTGTATTAATTATTTGTTGCTGCTGTAACAAAATGCACCAAAGTTTAGCAGATAATAGGTACCTTGACTATAATCTCACACAGCTTCAATGGGACAGAAATCTGGGGCAGTCCAGCTGGGAGGTCTGGCTCAGGGTCTCCAATAAGGTTGCAATTCCGCTCCCACTTGGAGTGGCTGTCATTTGACACTTGACCAGGGATTTGGGAGCATCAGTTTCCAACATGACTTGTGGATGTTGCTTTACCACAAAGACCTTTCCATAGGGCTGCTTAACTGTCCTCATGCTACAACACCTGGCTTCCTCATGAGCAAGGGACCTAAAAGAAAGCAAGAGAGAAATGGTGATATGTTTTATGATCTTCCCATCCTTCCAGAATATTCCACAATATCCCACTGGTCAGCTTCACCAGAGTAGAAGGAGACCACACATGGATGGAAGCTCAGAAGGGAGAAAGTGTCAGGCACCATGTTGGAAGCAGACTACTTAACATCCCCACAGAATGATGGGAATTGTCAAAATTGGAAGGTTCAAGCCTACACTGAAGGCTAGCAGACTGGCTGACCTTATACCAGGAAGACCACCAATTTCCCAGAGAATGACGGGAATTGTCAAAACTGGAAGGCTGAAGCCCAAGTTGAAGGTGTGCGGGCTGGCTGACTTTGAACATGGAAGACCACCAATTCTGAGTTCAGCATCCTTTGCAAAAGGGCATAGCAAACAAGGTGCATCTGATACAATGAAGCTATCAAAGATCAAAGATGGTCCACTTTTGTGGATGGCTAAGAAGTGAAAACTGACTTCTTTCTTCTCTCTTTCCTTCCTTCCTCTCTTCCTCCTTCCTTCCTTCTTTGAGTCAGAACACAACTCTTTGGAGAAGTCTTCTTGTCAGCACCAGACACCCAGTATGAGCATGAAGGTACACACTGAGGACCAGAGAGGACAAGAAGACAGAGCTTGGAATGCTGGAAACAACCTGGGGCTGTCGGGAGCAATGCTACATAATTTTAGGGAAAAATCATTTGGTTAGCCTAGTTCTCCTGCCTACAGCCGAGCTATGGAATTCCAAGACATAATTCCATTTTGGCCTCTGGTCACAACTGAGACCTCAATGATCCAGTGATGCTGTGATTCTCCAGGACAAGAAACATCCTGGGAGCTGAAAACATCCTGGGAGGAACAAACATCTACTCAGTTTCTCATTGTTCTTGGACTGTTACCATCTTATTTACGCAGGGTGTACTGAACTCTCTGCAAGTCATTTGTTACATCTGTTTCTCCTGATGTACTGAATAAAAGGTGCAGTAAACTGGGGGCTTTCATCTTTGCTGCCCAGAGCAGCACTGATAAGACCCAAAGCTCAGCTTCTTCTCAGTCTCATTTATCTGCCTTTCCTGTAATTCGCCTTGTGATGCCATGGCTCACAGGAGACTAGAACTTACTTCAGAGATTCTAGTAACATCCCCTTTCCCTGTTCCCTACATTTGGCGCCCAACTTGGATGTGAATCGGATCCAGGGGTGAACTCGCCTGTAAGACAAACTCAGAGTAAGAGAGACAGCACATGGATCTCCCAGGATGATTTCCGGACTTGAACGAGGGACACTGGTGGTAAGTGTGTCCAGCTGGGGGTAATTTTCTATCTTTGCTGAGTTACAACTATGGGTCAGTCTGTGTCATCAGAGCAGTGTAACTTTGCCAAATTACTTAAGTCACTGTTAAAGCAAGGTATGTACCCAGTACCTAAGGATGCTGTGATAGATTTGCTAAAAGACATACAAATGTACATCCCATCTTTTCCCCAGGAAGGGACAACTAACTTAATAGCATGGGAACATGTAGGTACCGCTCTCTGTGAGGCCTGGTGAAGGAGTGATCATCTCTCCCCACAAATGCTCCCCACTTGGGCCTTGGTCCACTCTGCTCAGAGGTCAGAATTGCTAGCCATTTTATTTGTGATTGAAAACTTCCCTCCCTGACCTCTTAATATTTTAAGTGATTTCTCTTAAGCAGTTTGGTTGACCCAAAGACTGGAAGGAGCTATGGTCTGCTCTACCTTAGAACCTAAATTATTAAACTTGTTTTTAAGATTACAAAAGGCCATATGTCAAAAAATTGCCCCTGCCTTAATAACTTGGGGGAGAAGTTTTGCCTATGTCCCCACAGACAATGATGAAACCTTGTGGCTGCCCCCCTGGAATGTGAGACCGTGGTGGAACCACCAACATGTTAGAGAATGGGTGATAGCACCCAGGCTGAGAGTGATGAGCCAGCTGCACCTGAGCAACTCACCTCACCAGCAATGACCAACAAATCCACAGCAGGGTCCAGGACTGAGATGATGTCCCCAGAAGATGAATAAATATAGATTAAAAGGGGGGAGGCACAACTTTAAAATGTTCTTTTTATATTTACAGGTATAAAAGCTCTTTCATTCCTTCTGGTTCTAATCTCAAGAGATCTCTGTTAATTAACTACAAAGGTTTTTGACCAGTCTTATATACAATTATAAACCTAAAAATAATAAAAGGGATATTATAATTTGATTTGGCCAAATATATTTGAGTCCACTCTAGTTTTATAAATTGTCTTATATGTCTCTCTATTGTCTGTTTGTCTGTCTATACAGTTGAGCTCAAAATTTTTTTCTCTTATCCTTTTCATCTTTTGAAAAAAAATTGTTTTTTGCTTAAAAGACATTCACCTATTATTGGATTGGCTTACAGATAAATGTTATTCCATGCCCTTCTTCCCCCAGGTTGTTAACTGATCAAAGTGCCATCAAGATTTATTTGTCAAAGTACATAGAGACCGTGGGTACTCCCTTCGGTGAATAAAGAATCGGCTGCTCAGAAAATAATTATTCTGGTCTTAATTCACTTAAGGGACCCCCTAGTAATTTTCATAATCTTATGGGAGACACCCCACAATAAATATTATCTATGTTATTATAAATTAATTACATCATTTATCATTGAAGTTTAAGTTCTAAATATGTTATTATAAAATGTTCATATTGGTTAAGTTCTAAAAATGTTATTGTGATATGTCTACATTGATCATTTTCAAAAGATTAATTTCTGTGC
Source organism: Heterocephalus glaber (assembly GCF_053883595.1). Classification (NCBI taxonomy): domain Eukaryota; kingdom Metazoa; phylum Chordata; class Mammalia; order Rodentia; family Bathyergidae; genus Heterocephalus; species Heterocephalus glaber. Next base: position 631,911 of record NW_028258189.1, read on the forward strand.
CATAAACAAAACAGTGTTATTAAAAAGATGTTTTTGGTACCAAACTACATTGGAGAACATAACTGTGATATTGATTATTGCTCCTTTTCTAGTGTACAAAGGTACTCATGCCCTCTAATTGTATGGATCTTTCAACATACTGTTTATGGTAATAACCTTTTGATTCAGGTATTTCCCTTTCTCTTACACTCCAGCCACCTATGATAATAGGCACACTTGTCGGCTCATTTATTTTCCTTAGATGACATCCTATACAAAGATAGCTACTTAGGGATCCAACCTCAAGAACAACCATAATTGGCAATAATAACAGTTTAACTATATTTTTATTCCAAAATGCTTAGTATCCAAGTAAAATTATAATAGTTGAGTTCACTACTCTTCCTACAATGCTAATGTTATTGATCTTCTCTTCTGGGTGTTCAACAACCAAAGTTTAGAGACCAGAACTAAAAAGGTATCTGGGCTAAGAAGGCTGCCAATATTTTGGCCCTGGTCCTCCAAGGTCAACAGCAATAGCAAAAAGATCCAGGTCATGAGGGAACCATCTCCAAAATCCTGCATTTTTGGTGAGTCACCCAACCTCCTGAGCAGGGAGGTTGCTGAACACCAAAACAGTAAAGATCCAACAAAAAGTATGCCAAAGGAATGTCACCTAGAGGAAAAAATCTCCCATGCTTTCACAGAAGGCAACATGGTCAAGCAAGGCCATGACATATCCTGATGGCTGATACTGACAGAGGAGCTAAGAGACTCTACACATGGTTCCAAGACAGTGCCTGAGGAGATTCAATTGACCTTGTTAGAGAGCAACAGGTTGATTTTATTTAACATAGGTCTCACTGTAACTTGGTCTTAAACACCCAGTAGAAAAGTATAGCTAAAGACAATAGTTATTTGAGTTCAACAAAAGTTTTAAGTTTTTAAGCCCAATGTTTAAAAAAAATTGTTAGATTTGTAATCCTTTTATAGCCCCAATTAAGACAAATTATGCTTATTATAGACAGCTAAGCCAGTCAAACACACTATAGATCCTCAAAATATATAGGGACAAGCCATTGTTGGGTGTGCTTGCTTTTCCTAAAACACCTTCACATAAAACAAAAAGAAAGGGAGATATGTAGGGAGCAATGCTACATAATTTTAGGGAAAAATCATTTGGTTAGCCTAGTTCTCATGCCTACAGCCCAGCTATGGAATTCCAAGACATAATTCCATTTTGGCCTCTGGTCACAACTGAGACCTCAATGATCCAGTGATGCTGTGATTCTCCAGGACAAGATTACACCAGCTGAAAACATCCTGGGAGGAACAAACATCTACTCAGTTCCTCATTGTTCTTGGACTGTTACCATTTTGTTTACCCAGATCTACTGAACTCTCTGCAAGTCATTTGTTACGTTTGTTTCTCCCAATGTACTGAGTACTGAATAAAAGGTGTGGTAAGCTGGGGGCTTTTGTCTTTGCCAACCAGAGCAGCACTGATCAGACCCAAAGCTCAACTTCTTCTCAGTCTCATTTTTCTACCTTTCCTGTAATTTGCCTTGTGCTACCATGGCTCGCAGGAGACCAGGACTCACTGCAGAGGTTCTAGTAACATAACATCCTCTTTCCCTGTTCTCTACATGGGGCCACCGCAGCATCTCTGCTGGGACTCTTCATCCGTCTGGGCCTTCGGTGGTGCGAGAAGAGCTTATCTCTTGCTGGGGCAAGGCTATGAGTCAGCTTTGCTTGAATCACACTTCTGGGTGTGTTTGTCCAAGATGTGGAGTGTTTCCAGAGATGACTGGCATATAGGTGAGGAGGAAGACCTGCCCTAAGAGCGGGTGGCACCATCCAATAGCCTTGCAGCACAGATGGAAACAAAAGGGGAAGAAGGAGGAAGTCAGCCTGTACTTGCGAGCTCGATTCTGCTCGAGCAGGTGTGTCCTTTGCTACTGCTGTCCACGTGGACATCAAACTCCAGATTCTTCAGAGTCACTCACAGCAGTCGGGCTTTGGGCTTGGGCTCGGGCTCGGGCTGGCTGCATTCTTGACCTTCCTTGTTCTAAGGATTCCAGCTTCTTGGATTGAGCAGCTACTGCTCCTCTAGAGATGCTAGTCAATGCTGTCCTTTACCATGACATCAGAGAAGGGACAAAGACTATTGGGAAGGGACAGTGAAATTTAATGGAATGTTACCATAATGGAAAATAGCTCAAAAACTGGAACTCAGAAATATGGGAAGCCTTCCATCACAACCATCTTGGTCACCTTCTATCTTCAGGGCACAAATATTTTCAATATTATGTTCCACTGAGAAATTTATAATCTGCTTTTATTGCTGATCTACATTTCATGGACAGGGGTTATCATTTTAAAAACAGCATCCAACAACAAAATACATTCTGCCTTCTTCTCTCGCTACAGTAACTCAAAATAATCATCACCTCCTTACGGTCTCACAAATTCCAATGGCCAGCAGGCCCAGGTGGGAGGACAATGAGCAGGAGTTAAGGACTGGCCTGCAGCTGGGTCACCCCATAAGCAAGGCCACACAGGACCACAGAGCACTTGGGATGGGCTCAGGTAAAAGTGCACCCAAAGTGTAAGAGACAGGGTTTCAAAGATTCGCTATGAGAAAAAGAATATAAAATGCTTATCAATCAGTTATACTTTAATTGCAAGGCAAAATTGTACCGTTGTTGACATATTGCTGTGTTATATATGTATGAAAATTAATTTCATCTGTTTTTGCAATTATTTTGTGTAATGGGACTGTCAGAGCATTTACAGTTGTGAATATGGCTGGTGTATGTGGCCGGTGTGTTTCTGTGAGACTGGGCTCTAGACACTACTTTCTCATTTCGATGAAGACATCCTTTGAGGGAATATTTGGGGGGGGGGGGTATTTTTAGTTTTGGTTTGTTTGGTTGGTTGGTTGGTTGCTGGTGGGTTGGTTGGTTTGTGGAGACAGAGTTGCACACTATGTAGTTCAAGCTGGCCTTGGACATGTGGTGATGCTCCTGCCTCAGCCTCCTGAGCACTGGGATTACAGGCCTGCACCACCACCCCCAGTTGAGGGAAAGGTTAGACCTCAGTTTTCCCTTCTCTGATGAGGTGGTCAGAACATCAGATTCCCAGCTTCAGATGTGGGATTAAGGACAGCTAAGCATTTCTTCCTTTCCTTTCTTGTCTCCTGAGGAAAGCAGTTGTTGAGCTGTCTGCCTAGGCAGGAGACTGGGCTCATAGCCAGGAAGTGGGTCCCAAGCCCAAGCCAAGTGACTCAGTTAGGAATGCTCATTTTCTAGCATCATTTCACATGGTGGAAACCCATGTGTGACATGCTCTGGATACAGTCCTACTTCAGTAGGTTCCGAGTAGATATGCCATGGTCTGGAGAAGGGGGAGTGTTTATTCGCAGAGACACAAAGCCACATGCCTGAGACAAGCTTCTGAATAATAGAAGACCAAAGCTCCAAGAGCAGAATTCAGCCAGGTGCCTCCCGCAGCTCTGCCTGCTGGGGGCTGAAGCCATTAGTGCTCAGGTTCTCTGCAGGAAGCAATCTGAGGATCCGATCCTGATGTGCTTGGTGCAAACGTGACTGCATATTCCTCTCTGTTAAAGGAGAGACTTTATTATTTTATATTTTAATAGTGACTTTTACTTTCTTCTGGATAATGCTTCCTTTTTACATTTTATTTTTATTATAATTAGCAGCACACACAAATTGCACAAAGGAGTGGGTTTTGCTGTGACATTTTCCTGCATTCATGCAATGTCATTCGACCATATTTCACTCTCCCTAGTAGCCCCTCTGACTCTCCCCCTCCCTCTTCCATTCCTCCCCCCTTCTCTAACAGTCTCACTTCTGCTTTCATGTCATCTTTGTTTTGTTTGTTTCCAAGCTTTTACATATGTGAGAAAATGTGTGAGACCTGTATTTCTGATTCGATGATCTCCAGTTCCATCTATTGTCCTGCAAATGATGTAATTTTGTTTTTCCTTATTACTGAGTAATATTCCATCGGACATATACACCACATTTCTTTTTCCATTCATCAGAGGCCCCGAACCTAAGTTGTTTCCACAGCTTAGCTACACTGAATCATGTTGAAATCAGCATGAGTATGCAGGCATCTCTAGAGCGGGTGGACTTTGATTCCCCCGGGTGGATAACCAGGAGGAGTAGAGCTGCATCACACAGTAGCTCATTGATTTTTTGAGGCATGAAGGTGGACCTTTGAAAAACTACAGGTTGCCTAGGAATTCTCGGATGAATTAATCTGCTGCACATAAGCAGGAGACAAGTCGGGTACAGAGAAGGATAAGGTGACCAAGAAGACAAAAGGGTCAGAGGACAGCAGATAGCCAAGGTGTGGTGGAGACCCACGGAGAGGCTGCAGGTCTGAGGCAGAGGGATGTGGGCAGGTTTCGGGTCACCAAGAAGCCACTGGTAGGTTACTTCCTAGAAGCCTTTGTGCATTTGCACTGTAACAAGCATCAAACCACATGGACTGTGCCAGTTCCTTTCCCTCCTGCCTCTAGCTCACCAAGAATCACATTAAAATGATTTACTCGGGTGTTTCACAGAATTCTGGCTCATAGGGGGGCCCCATGAGGGTTAGAATTGATCCATCACAAGACACCTAGGTGACCCACAAACACACCAAGACATCACAGACATAAGTGCTTTTGCTTCTTTTTGGTGAAGTCCTTATTCCAGTGACTTCAAATACTGTCTCTGAGTGATGTATCCCAAACAGATGCCCCTGGACAGTTTCTGAGACTGAGCTTACACAGGGTGATCAAATAGATGGTGAATGTTTAAATTTTAAAAATATTTAAGGCCGGGCATGGAGGCAAACACCTGTGATTCCAGCCCTCAGGAGCCTGAAGCAGGAAGATTTCTGTGAGTTTAAGGCCAGCCTGTGCTGCATAGTGAATTTGATGGCAGTCTGAGCTACATAGCAAGACTCTGTCTCAAAATAACTTAAAAAAAGAAAAAATTTCAGTAAAAGACACATTGGCATTAATCCCTTCAAAATAATCCCACTGGCTTTGAACATACTTATCATACTTGCCATTTTCAGGAGCAAATCTGGAAGCTCTTTTTCCCCAAGTGTCTTTACAAGATGTGATCAAAATCTGGTAATGTTGCTGCCAAGTCCCATCCAATGGAAAGGCAAGCTCATGAAAACATGACACTGTGTCCTCAACCATCTTATTCACCAAATCTGGCATGGTGTGACTTCTGGCTCTTCCTCAAGATCAAAATGACTATGAAAGATCAAAGGTTTCAATCCATTCAGGACTTTGAGGCAGCCACAGCAGCACAACTAAAGACACTCAGAAAAAAGGACTCAAGAGTGGGGAGGGAGAAGAAGTCAATGGGGGAGGGCCAGAGATTTAAATAGATCCAAGAGACAAGATTCTTGGGGGTATTACAGAGTATATTAGGTACTTTCTCATGCCTGGGACAAAATACCTGACACAATTCTTAAAGAGGGAGAAATTTAATTTGGCTCATGGTTTAAGGGGTTCAGTCCACGGTCAGCTGGCTCTGAGGCAGAAAGGGCACAGTGAAGGGGCCTGGAGGAGGACAGCCACTCACTTTATGGCAGTCAGGAAGCAGAGAGAGGAGGGAGGAGCTGGGGACAAGAATGCACCCTTCCCACAGTGCATTCTTCCCCCATCTTGTGATCAGACCCCTCCTCCCATCAGCACGGTCAGCCATGAACCCATCAACAGGTTCATCCACCATGAGTACAGCACCACCGTGATGCACTCACTCCCTTCCAAAAGCCCCACCTCTGAACACATGAGATCTGGGGGACATTTTAGATTTAAACCATAACACATTGTTAATGCCACAGCTGTGGGAAAAATATCTCTGGAGCTCATCAGCCCCTAGAAAACAAAGCACAACAGAAACTGGTTGTGTTTCAATGTATTTTTAACCAATATGTGCAGGTAATGTTAAAAATGACTCCTATAAAGAACAACTACAGCTTAGATAATAGCAGAGAACATTTTCCACCTCATTTTCTCCTGTCTGCAGCCTTCATGTACTGCTTTTAATAAAATAAAACATGATGTGCTTCTGTGGATAAATGGTGATTTCCCCTAATATATTCTAATTCAAACTATTTTCAGAGAGCCTGATTTGAAAATTGCTCCCATCGCTATAAAAAGCACATGTATTTTGAGAAATAAAAGATGAGAAACAAGAGGGAAAAGATAGTTTAAGAAAATGTTCCAGTCTGTCTGGTTGCATCTCGAGCCAAGAATCCAATGTCCTGAGAAAATAATTCTCCACAGCAGCTTTAGAAAGGGAAGAACCCAGACAAAAATAAGCCTCTGGCAAATGGAGCCTGTACAAGAACACACCAGAAAAATCTAATTTAAAAAATATATCATCTCACCCATACATCTCATTGTGGGTACCTTAAAGACAAATTATTATTAAATCTTTGTAAAGGGCTGGTCCAGCTTTATCTTTGTGTAGGTTTTTATTACAGTGCTACAGTTTGTCTGTTTGGGTAATTGTTTTGCCTCAGTTCTTTCTTTCCTGTGGCTTTTTATTTCTTGGAGGTGTTTTTCCAACAAAAACGTAAAGGTAGAGGTCAAACGCCCCCATGCAATTTGTTTCCATTTTTACTGCTCAGATAAGCCAGTGTCAGGGGAAACAAAAAAGCAAGCAAAATAAACAAGGAAGAGAAAAGCCGCAAGCGTACTTGAGCTCAGTGCTTCTAAGCCAAAGGGCGAGCACACTTGTTGAGATGTGGGCACACACAACGGTGGGTGACCCTAGTCACAGACCACGGATCTCTGAATCTGACTGACGTTTTTCTCCCAGCTGCTTCCTCCTGCTCCTGGGTTCTGCTTCCTCCACCGGGGACACAATGTTCTCATTCCAAGAGGAAATTTTATGAGACTCAGGCACCGCCTCATGTCACTGAGGCCCCTGAACCCTTCCACGAGGACCAGTCAGGTGCTTCTCTGGACACCCAGGAGCAGGGAGCCCAAGTGCCTGCGGGACAAAAACACTCGGCCTCTCCTCATATGCAGCCGGGCATGGAGGGAGTTGACGCGTGGCACAGTCACATTTTTTAGGTTGGCTTTTGTCTTTCCCAGGGCTGGACGTGGAACCCAGCACCTTCACACTCACCTACATCCCAGCCCTTTTTCATTTGCGTTTCATTTTGAGACAGGGTCCCATTTAGTCACTAAGTTGCCCAGGCTGGGCTCAAACTTGCAACTGTAACAAACGGCGTGGAGGGATGAGACCATGGCAGCAGGTCAGTGAAGGCAAAGTACAGACTTTATTCACCTGGGCAGAGGTGGACTGACGGCAGGCAAGGGGCCGCCAGCCCCGAACAAAGAAGAGGCAGGAAGCTTAAGAGGGTACAGGAAGAGGGGTCTGGCACGCCTATCACATGGAGGGGTCAGAGCGAGTATTTGTGGTTGGGGTCCATGCAGCAATCAAGGCAGATGTGAGGATATTTTCAAATGACCTGGCACTGAAAAGATGCTGTACTTTGTAGTTGTTATTGCTATGTTGGGAACGTCCCATCCTGTGTTCTGTGTCTGAGATAGCATGGCTTTTGTCAGGCAGAGGCATTACCTGCATCGGCTGCCCGTTTGTTGCAGTTTTTTGTATCTTGTCAAATTGCAGCTTGGAATTAAAGAGCATATTCATTAACTGTTTCCTAAGCAGGTCAAGCCTGACAGCAGCTCTCCTGCCTCAGCCTCCCAAAGTGCTGGAATGACAGGTGTGCACCACTGAACTCAGCCAAAGTCTTTTAGAGGGTTTGCAAATTTTGAATTTTTCAAGATCTTCTGCTATGTGACTGTTCATTGTTAAACACAACGCAGACAAATGCCGTCAATAACAAATGACCTGTTTGCTTGTATTACCACGTTTGGTGGTGAGATCCTTCAGTGTACGTAACCTCTAGTCGAGCAAAGGGGGAAAAGTACAATTGAGAGACTAGAAATGAGCCAGCACCGTGGCATGCATCTGGAGTCCCAGCTGTCTCGGGCACTGAGGCAGGAGGATCCCTTGAGCCCAGGAGCTTAAGGCCAGCTGGGGCAACATCGAGAGAACCCATTTCACAAAAATAAAAATAAAACAAAGTTAAAAATGGTTGTATACACAAAAGCTTTTAAATCTTTTACCCGTTAAACAAAGACATAATTTTAAAATCACTCTTGTTCTTTTTCCTTTTTCTTTGGACGCAGGGGCATTCTATCACTGAGCTCCATCCCCAGCCCTTTTTAAATTTTATTTTGAGACAGTGTTGCACTAAGTTTCCCAAGCTGCCCTGGAACTTGCCATCCTCCTGCCTCAGCCTCCAGAGTAGCTGAGATCACAGGCATGTATCACCACTCCCAGCAAAACCACTCCCGCTCAGAAACATACCACATTCATCATCCTGTTTCTGTATGCTTCGCACATCAGGCCCACCCACCAGCCTGAGGGAAACTGGTCCAGTCACCAAGCACCTTCCCAACATAGGCCAGAGCACGTGGCCAAGACACTGTCATGGCAGCTGCCACAAGGGCTGGATGGCCCTCAGCAGCCGGGATTCGCCTTCGGGTGTCCGCCACACCCTGAACCCCAACTGGCCCTCAATGCCCCTGGAAGACAGCAGACATAATCGAGTGTGACCACTTCTGAGGATAAGCCATGAGCCACAGCCATGCTTTTACCTTGGCTTTTGGACCACCCACCTTAGAAGATGCTGGCCACCATGCTGTGAGGAGAGAGAGACAAATGTGTCAGCCAGTGAGACTTAAAGAAAGAGACCCTCCCGCCTCAGTGGCTGACAGCCACCTTGTGATCCCCAGAGAAAGAGCTACCAAGGAGTCACTCGAAAATTCCTGATCCATACGAACCCTGAGGGTTGGGAAACCATGGCCTCTGATTTGGGGAGTGATTTGTTACACAGCCATACTAACTGGGATATACACACACACACACACACACCAAACACCAAACACCAATCACACACCAAACACCAATCACACAACAAACGACTCAATTCTACCAGGACAAAACTTTTGCCAAGGTCTCAGCCCTTGCAGCACATTGTGTAGTCAAATTAAATAAGATAGCTTCTTTTTCTTATCCAATCTTTCAAGTCTCTGAAGATTGACTGTGGATATTTTCACACATCAATTAAATTGTCCTTCTCACAGCTAAAGTATCTCCTCCTATCAAGTTGGTTCTTCTGGTTATATTCCACATGCTTCCCCCAAATTTTCCTATGACTTTTGAGATAAGATTGCCAACAACCTGTGTGAATTATAAAGTTGTTATATATTGTTTAACTGACAAAAAATAGGAACTACAATGAGACAGTGTGGGACACAAGTTAATTTTTTCTATTGAGTTTGGGGAAAGATATTCAGTAGTTTTTTCTGCTTTATGGATTGAACCCAGAGCTTTCACACTAAGCTACAACCCCAGCCACACACACTCCTTTTTTAATTTTCATTTTGAGGCAAGGTCTATCAGCCACTAAGCTCCCCATGCTTGAACTTGCAATCCTCCTGCCTCAGCCTCCCAGAGTGCTGGGATTACAGGTATGTGCCAGCACTCTTGGTTTAGAGGCTGTCTTTTTGAGATAAACTTTTAAGATCCAATGTTGAGATAAAATTTTAAGTGTGATTTCAAGTATTTGCACTGGCAAAAGATTAAACTCAAGATTGTTCTTCTTTATGCACATGATGGGCTTCATACTAAAAGCTATATTATGAACATGACTATACTGGATAGACAAAACCCTCTATTTTTAAGAAATAAATTGTTTCCCTTGCTATACAGAGAGTTCTGCAAACCACACATTCTGCACTTGCTGTTTCTTTTCTTGTCACCATTGTACCAAGATGAATCTCTTATTGTGTTAGCCAAACTCTTTTTACCCAGATGGATCGAGCCAGAGTCACAGAATCAAATATAGAAGTGCTTCCAGCAAAATTCATGAAATTATTTGACTAAGGCCAAAGTTTAGGTCTCCAAAGAGAACACAGCCTGTCATGAGCAATAAGCTTTAAAGCAAAAATTAAGATGGTTCCCCCATGCAAGTTCCCAAGCGTGGAGAACTGCCTTCTGTAATCTGAGCAATTAGCTAAATATTATGTCCTACTAACAGTCCTTTCTCAGCCATGACTGTCCTTCCACAGTGATGCCTTCTTTCTGTGAAATTCACTCTCTTATTCCCTGAGAAAGCTGCCTAAAAAAACAAGAAAAAATGTTCAGCCTGGGAGTAGCCTGCTTTCTTGTGTTTCTGGACTTTAGTCTTCATTCTTTATATCCTGGGAAAAGAAACAGCACAGATTAGTTGTGTGTGTGTGTGTGTGTGTGTTTAAAAAAAATTATTCCCTGGCTCAGTAGTTGTTATGGCTTATATCTAGATGTTCCCCCAAGCCTCATGTGCTCATAGGTGGGGCTTTGGGGAGTGACTGGCTCATGGGTGTGTAATGCTAGATTAGTCTACTGATTGATTTAGCATAGTTCTGGGTGTGGATAATAGGAAGATCCACCCTAGGTATGAGTAGCACCAACCAATAGACTTGTAGCCTGAATGGAATAATAAGGGAAAGGAAAGCTGTTGCTGATCCTGCTGCTTGCTGCCTCCTGCTTATCCTGCCATGAACTGTTTCTCCTCTGCACTGCCTTTCCACCATGCTGCCCTGCTTTGGAGCCAGCCAAATATGGACTAAAACCCCTACGAGATAAAATAAACCTTTTCTCCTTTAACTTATGATGTCAGGTATTTTGTCCCAGCAATGAGAAAGTAAGTAAAATAATGGTAGAGGCCTATAATCTCAGCTACTCAAGAACTTGAAGCAGGAACATCTCCAGTTTGAGGCCAGCCTGGTTACTTAGCAAGACTTTACTTTTCTTTTTTTTTTTCTTGGTACTGGGCATCAAACTCAGGACCTTGCACTTGTGAGGCAGGAGGTAGAACTACTGAGCTAAATCCCTGGCCTAGCAAGACTTTATCAAAATGAAAAATAAAAAGAGCTGGGGCTGTAGTTCAAGTGATAGAGTACCCCTAGTTCAGTCCCCAGTACTGAAAAAAAAATTATTGAACTCCTTCTATGACCAGATAGTTGCTCTAAGAATTCAATCATTCAACTGGTACTGATGATATAACTCCCCAGTTACCATTGGGATTAATACTGTTCCTATACCCCTTTCTAAAGTAATGGAAGCTGGATGAGAAGAAGAAATTCTGCCCTGTTTGTACAGCCAGTACAAGGCAGATTAAGAATTTGAACCAGGGATATCAGATCACATAGCCTTCCTCCTTGACCATTCTTTACATCCCTGATTTGGAGGCAAGGGGGTGTGGTTTGGATTTTGGTTTGAGTTTTGGTTTTGGCTTTTTGAGGCAGGGTTTTGCTTTGCAGTTCAGGCTGGCCTTGAACTGACTATGTAGCCCAGGCTGGGCTCAAACTTGTGGCAATCCTCCTGCCTCAGCCTCCCAACTGCTGAGATTACGAGCATTCACCACTAAACCCAGCTTGCCTTCTAAAAGTCACTCCAACATTCCAGGGACCTGGCCAAGATAGTGGTGATGCTACCACAATCTTTACTATATACCATAAAGAAATTCATCTCATAGTAATAATTCTGATTTCCCTGATTTACAAGGCTATAAGAAAATTCAAGTACTTGTCTAACTCAGCTACTACAAGAGATTCCAAAACCAGAATGCCTCTTGAGAAAAGGTCCATCATCAAGAGCTGAGATGGGTGCTTCTTTAAAAAACAACTGGATGAACTAGTGTAGAGACTGCGTTACTGTCTGGCCCTGTGCATTCCGACATGACAGATTACACTGTGCACATTCTTGAACAGTTTCAAGACGAAAGGCAGGGATGTAGCTCAGTGGGACAGTGCCTGCCTCACAAACGCAAGGTCCTGAGTTCAATCATCGGTACCAAAAAAAAAAAAGACAAAAGGCCAACTCAAAATCAGAATTCGCTTTCGTGTGTTTGGCCACACTGGGATTGAACCCAGTGCCTTTGCACTGAGCTACATCTCCAGTCTTTTTTTATTTTATTTTGAGACAGGGTCTCACTTGGCCACTAAGTTGCCCAGACTGAGCTTACACTTGCAACCGTCCTGCTTCAGCCTCCCAGAGTGGTGGGATTACAGACCTGTACCACTGTGGAAAATGACAGCAAATACGAAACTCAGGAAAATTCAGCCATGTGGACAGTTGGAAAGTGAGCTTAGCTTGCTGGGGGCAAGCAGTGTGCTGGAAAACACAGCGGTACAAGCATGAATGAGAAGTTCCACCCATTTTGTGCTGGGGACCAGGCAAGTCATTACTGGGAGGGTTTAAGAAAACGTCCCCTGCGGAGAAGACAGTGCGTCCCGACTGCTCAGCAGGGGAGGCACGTTGGGAGGGTAACAACAGTACTGTAAAAATGTCATCGCGGCCCTGCACACGCTCCTTAAAAACACGTTCTCTGAGGAGTCATCATGGTGTAAAAGTGAACTATGAAGTCGGACTGTAGTAGATTATTGACCTCCCTTTTCAAAAAAAGATATCCAGTGCAGTGCCCAAAACTTTAATTTAGAATAATGTTTTTCAACGTTAAAGATCCTCTCGCTTGCACGAGTTTCTGCTTTCAATCCTGAGTCCCACAGAGGGGAAAGAAAGAAAAGGAAAGAAAAAGAAAAAAGAAAAGAAAGGATGAGCCCGGAAAGGCGGCAAAGGTGCTCCCGCAGACCCTGTCCCCGAGAGGACACTGACTTTAGAAGGAAAAGTGAGAAAAGAGGGTGATGAGGGGGAAGGAGAGCTAAAAATGAGCAGGGTCCACAGAGAAAATGACGACTGTTGGCAAAGAGATGAGGAAGGGGCTGGGAAACAGCCGGGCGGTGGAGCTGGGAGGTTCCAGACACCACTGGCAGAGGCCCTGACCCGGTGCACTGGAGTTCACAGACTCAAAGGGCTGGGCCTATACGGGCCTGTGGAAAGGGGATGCCAAGAGAAGCGCTGGGGCAGCCCTCGGGAGGCCTAGGCAGGAGGGGGCGTTGCTCCAAGTTAGAGGCCAGCCTGGGCTTCAGGGTTGGTTCACAGGTAGCCTGACCTACAAAGTGAGACCCTGTTTCCAAAAGCAAGCAAACAGGGCCGGGGATTTAGCTCAGTGGCCCTGCACCTGTCTCGCAAGCGCAAGTTCCTGAGTTCGATCCCAGGTACCAAAAAAAAAGAAAACAAGCAAACAAAAAGATCTGTGGTGGATGCCAGGATCTAAAGTGAATGCAACCAAGAAAAGAAATCGGGATTCGAAGAGTGAAGGGAAGAATCTGCCCAGGAAAGGGGAGCGGAGTTAGAAAGTGGCAGGCTGAGGGGCTTCACCTGCAGTCACACCGGAGCCCTGATACAAGAAAGCAAAATGAAAAGGCTGCCAGTAGCCCAGGCCACACTGGGTCACCCCGGAAGCTTCGGCGCTCACAGTGGTCATGGGCCGCGTTCCAGCAAGTCTGTGAGTGTCCACGTTTCTGCAACTTCCCCGAAGAAGCTCTTAGCATTTGCAGTGCTTTCCTTGCCTTTCTAATCCTTCCTTAGTGCCCGCGAGACATGGGTGTCATTAACCGTGTCACGTGAGAAAAATAAATCTCACCGGGAAATGTAGAGACACCGAAATGTAGAAACAGCTAGAGACAAAAATAAGCCTCGGTGCCTAAGTGTGTCTGAAATTCTTTGATATTTCATCCCTCAATAGATGGAGACTCTCAGGCAAGGTGGGGCACACCTGCAATTCCAACTACTTGGGAGGCTGAGGCAGGAAGATGGCAAGTTTGAGCTTAGCCTGGGATACTTATCAAGACCCCGTCTTACAACTCAAAAAGGGGCTAGGGGTATAACTCTGTGTTAGAGCACTTGTCTAGCATGCATGAGGCTGTAAGTCAAATCCCCACTACTGAAAACAGGAGGAAGAGGGCCCAGGATTTAGCTCAGTGGTTCCACCACCTGGCTCGCAAGTGCAAGGTCACAAGTTTGATCCCTGGTACCAAAAAAAAAAAAAAGGTCATCAAATTAATTTTTTAAAAAGGGAGGAAGGGAGGGGAAAGGAGAGAAGAGGAGAGGAGAGGAGAAAAGGAACCTGAAGAAAAGGAGGAAATAAAAAAGCTTGGTCCACAGGTATTGAGTTATAGTTGGGCGGGAGCAGGACATTCTGGGGTCTACAGCAGGATGACTGTAGATACTGACAATGTACTGTAACATTTTTGAAGCTATATGTACTGTAGATTTCAAAAACCAAGAACAAAATTCAATGTTTTCACCATAACCAAGTAATACGTGTTTGATGGGCAAGGCTACTCACAAGGATGCACAGGGTCAAATTTAGGAAGTGTTTATTTCTGGGATTGGTCTGTGGATTGAGCTATGGGAACTGGAATCTTGTGAAGTGGAACCTCAGATAAGGAGGAGACTACTGCCTTACATTTTGCCAAAGACGGACTGAAAGGAACTCAAAATTCCAAACCCTCCAGCTGGTTTTCAAACCTACCAGGGAAGCCTATTGATGTACCATTGTCTGGAGTTGCTTTAGGTAAGAGACTAATCTGAGAAGGGAGACAAGAAAGAAGAAAGAGGAAAGCCCACCCTGGGTGCCCAACTGAAGTCCTTTACTAGCCAGGAGGGACAATTCGGTCAGTTTTACTTGAGGGGCCACTGACGGGGCCATCTAGGGTGAAATGGGGCAGCAAAGTGAAGCAAACCCTGACACCAGGCTCTGTCCACAAAGCGCATCTCACCAGAGCACAACCGAGCCTCAGGGTCCCCAGTAAGATGCCCAGCATGAGTGGCACCTGTCAGGCTGTCAGCTGCTTAGGCTGTGGTGCTATTTGAAGGTCCTGGGACCTTTAAAGGGTGAGGCCTGATGGGAGGAAGTTAGGTCACTGGGGCATGGCCTTGAAGGGGCTATTGAGACCCCAGCACCTTCCTCTCTCTCTCACTTTCCAAGCGCCATGAGGTGAGCAGTTTCCTCAGCTACACATTCCCACCTCGATGTACTGCTTTGCCCCAGGCTCTGAGGGAATAGGGCCAATAGGTGTAGACTGAAACCTCTGAACTATCAGCCAAAATACACCTTTCCTCTTTTTATTACAAACTTTTTTTTTGGTACTGGGGATCAATCTCGGGTCCTTGCACTTGTGAGGCAGGCATCGGAACCACTGAGCTACATCCCCAGCCCAAACCTTTCTTCTTTTAAAGTTGACTGTCTCTGGTATTTTGCGACAGTAATAGAAAGCTAACTAACATAATTCCCAATAGAAATGGGTACCTGTGGTCACCCCAAGACCTCCACCTGATTGCTCATAGCAGTGTTCATCAAAATAGCCTATGACTGGAAATATCCAAAGCTCCACCGTGCCTGGGTCTTCAACACTTTGTGTGTGTGCATGTGTGTGTTTTGCTTTTTGGGTTTTTGGGGGGCTGTTTTAGACAGAATCTCACTATGTAGTTCAGGCTGGCCTTGAGCTCACTATGTAGCCCAAGCTGGCCCCAAACTCATGGCAATCCTCCTGCTTCAGCCTTCCAAGTGCTGGAATTACAGGTATGTACCACCATGCCTTGCTTCTTTTTTGTTTTGTTTTGTTTTGTTTTGTTTTTTAAAAGAACACTTTATCCATCCTGAAACTACAGCTCAAAACTTACCAATTCCATGAACCATGACACTGTCCTACAGCATTCATTCATCTTTCTCTCCATTAAAAAGAAACCAAAGTACCAGTTGTTTCATGTACACATTTCTTTACTGAAACATGGAAACACCAAGGAAGAAGAGTGGGATTTTCCATCCACACAGCTGCGGCCCCCCAGCATCTGGGGTGTAAGCTTCACTTGGTGGAACCCACAGCCACAGCCGTGCAGGAGAGAAAGCCTTTCATTCTTGTATGGCCCCTGGTCAGGGCAGAGCCACCAGAAACAATCAAGAGAGGAGAAGACCCCCCACCAAAGAAAATGGGATGAAAGGCAGGAAAGACGACACCAAGATGGAGAAACTGAAAATTCATTTTAAGTCCTGTTTTCATGCCTTTCCAAATGACAGTCGGTCACTGTATTCAGTCATAAATTATGGGAACAGGTCAAGAAAGACAGGAATCCATTTTATAAAAAAACCACATCTTCATTGGAGTGCTACTCAGCCATAAAGAATGAGAAACTAGAGTCATTTATAACTAAATGGATGCATATCGAGGCCATACTCTTAAGTGAAATAAATAGGACACATGTGTAAATACCAAATAGTTTCTCTAGTGTGAGAAACTGAAAGTGTACGTAAGGGTTAAAATGATTAGAACAAATAATTGATAATTTCAAATAGGAAGAAAAGGTCCAAAGGGGTAGGGGTGGTGGGAGGGGAAGGGGAAAGGAAAAAGGGAAAGGAAAAATTATGAGAAAAGGAAAAACTGGAAGCAAAATCTATGTAAATAGGGAAGGGTGGAGGGGGTGAAGGGTGCAGAGGTAATGGGGAAAAAATAAGAACCAAGGTGCATCATGTACTGGTACAGGCACCCAATGAGAAATGTAAACGTATTGTATACCTAAAATGTACCAATGAAAGTATTTAAGAATAAAAAAAAAAACACAGGAAGCCGTGGACTGGTCCTGAATTAAAGCGGTCCCTTATAGGAGGCCTTGTGGAGAGCAGCCTAGGTCATAGGAAGGGTTTTCCTGGGCGAACACCAGCAGCTCTCATCCACTGGTGGAGAACCCTTCCTTTCTTTCTTTCCTTTGTGTTTCTCGTTTCCTTCCCCTCCAGCCAGAAGCTCATCTCTCAGAAGTGTCTTATATTCTTCTTGGTTTCAACAGCTGCACAGGAAGAAGAAAAGCAATCTCCAGTCTGCAGAAATGAGACACAGATGACAAGAGACAAGTCAGAGTTTCCTTAAAACTTCTGCTTCAGCCAGGGTGGTGATGCAGGCCTGTAATCCCAGTACTCTGGGAGGCTGAGGCAGGAGGATCCCAAGTTGAAGCCCAGCCTGGGAAATTTATAAGACTTAAAATAAAAAATAAGAAAAAGCCCGGGGGATATAGCTCAATGTGAAGGCCCTGGGTTCAATCCCAAGTACCACAGAAAAACTAAAACAAAAACAAAACTCTTACCTCCCCTCGAAATAAACAGGTTGGCTTCTGTGCCAGTGGAATTCAACCAACCACCAACAGGAAATATTCGGGACATGTGTGTCTGACCTGAGCCCATGCACTTTTTGCCTCGTGGTCATTCTAGAAGCCATGCAATGAAACAGCCTGCTCAGCACTCACCCCGGGCACGGTCATTCCTGTTGGGTGGAGATAAAGCACCTGAGCTGGCTGCAAACACTAGGTAACTTGGCATCAGGGACTTGAGTATCAGACCGTAAAACCCGGCTGGGACACTGACAGATGACTGTAGTTTAAAGGGGAACACCTCCCTGGAGGTGCGTGCTTTGAGGTATTCACACACACCCAGAGGGAGAGCACAGCTGAATAGCAAGCATCTTCCTCTGAAAGCTTGTCTGACGTCACAGAGCCCTGTGTGTGCAGCACATTCACAAGAGCTTGTGAAACCCACAACCAGCTGCCTTGAGCTCTTGAACTCAGTGTGGAGCCCAGGCTGGCCTCAAACTCACAGTGATCCTCCTGCCTCAGCCGTCTATGTGCCGAGAATACAGGCAGGCAACCTACTTTTATATATTTAAAAAATAACTTTCCTTCTTCCTTTTTTCAGATGGAAAAACTCACAACAGGGCCGAGGATGTAGCTCAATGGTTTCGCCGCCTGCTGCACAAGCGCAAGGACCCGAGTTAGATTCCTGGTACCAAAAAAAAAAACTTACAACAAATCAAGTGTGAAATGTGTAGGATCTAGACGCTGCCACAGTATTTTTGAATCTTTCTCCGTGTCTGTTTGGCCATCCCCAAGGGGCACCTGGTGGCCTGCAGCTCTTTCTGCCTCTCAGCACACCTTGGCTACAGTCTCCTCGCTAATCCGATGTCACAGGAGTGCCGGGGCAGTGACGGTATCATAGACCTGCAGTCTCTGAATGACGCAGGTCCTGAGCTTCCGGTGTGGGAAGCACAGTGTTGCCATCACTATCTGAGGGGCTCCCTAAAGCAAAGCTCAAACACCCACGTGATGAAGCTGATACAGGGAAGCAAGGCATGCAAAAATGGTATCCAAGTAAGCAAAAATGATCCAAACAAGGGAAATATAACTCCCACCCTGCGAGACATCCGAAACGTGAGTTCTTGTTCTCTAGAATCGAAGAGTGAATTCTAGAAGCAGTGAAGGTTAAGAGTAGGAAAAATTTATTGAGAGATGGAAGGGGAACCGGAAAGTGGGTTGCCCGCCCACCCTATTTCTCAAAGATGTTTTACTGAACAAAGCCAGGAGGTGAGGCGGGTGCAAAGTGGGACAAAACTATAAGATACAATGGAAAACTATAGGGTGGGCATGAGGTGGGATAAAACCATGATCAACCAATAAGATTACAAGGACAGTCACCCAGGTATTGATTAAATGGGGGTCCAATGGGGGAGCAAGTCACATGCAAGGCATTTCTGGAAGGGAAATGGGCTAGGGACATGGATGCCTATTTAGAATATCAATCTCTGCTATTTATGGGCAGGGGAAGTAAGTGGGCACAGTACTTTTTCTCTTTTGTAATGCTGATCAGTGAATGAGTCTTCATTGTCTTTCATAGTGACTCCTAGAGGGCCAGCCCTGGCTAACTGCCTACAAGATATCTAACTAACTTACCTATCTACAATAAAGCTGGGGGCAGCCTTCATGTCCCCCAAGGGAAGGTGGAAACCAGAATGTTCCAGAGCCGTACCTTGGGAGCCATACCATGTTGAGCACTTCCCCCTCATCTCCATGATTTTGGTCCCTGTGTGACTATGACAAACATGAGTCCCCTTGTTGCATAAGAAAGACATAAACTTAGTGTCCAGAAATTGGGGGTGTTTACTCCTACATCAGTCACAAAGCCCATCCTCTTCAAAAGGAATCCAGGACAAGATACCATGTTTTGAAAAGAAAAACAAGCTTGTACGAACTGTACTCAAACAGACCTTTTGGGGGTGGGGTGGTTACTTGGAATCTAACCCAGGGCTTTCACAGCCCAAGTTGTCAAGGAAGGACTCCAACTTTCGATCCTCCTGCCTCAGCCTCCTAAATGCTGGGATTACAGGTGTCCACCACCATGGCCACGTTCTTAAAACGTATCTTAACCCTTTCACCTATTGTTCTTTTCTCATGCTGTTTTTACACTCTGTAATTATTCTTCTTGATATCTTACTAACTCAGCAAATGGTTCTAGTGCTTTTTGAGCTTGATTATGGAGCAAGGGAAGGAAAAGTCTGGGCCATATGAGGTTTCCCATTTGTAGCACAATTCGCACTGTGCACTCTATCACACTGCTTCGGCCTGCAGGAAATGCAGACCAGGACAATTTTGTGATGTGCTATTCATAGGGGACTTCTTCCACCCACTCCCAGGCACATAAGTAGGAAAGACTGGATAGGAATCACTCATGACAAATTCTTCTAGATCAGTTTTATTCCAGGCCTAAGCAAGAGTTTAGATTTGAGATTTTTGTCTTGTGGAAGCTCATATAAATAATTCCACTTAGTTCAGGCTGAGTGGGTGGCATGCACAAATCAAGGGAGGAGAATGTCTTTGGGTTGCATCAGAGATGTGCAAATATGAAGGAGAATCTGTCCTTAAAATAACAGTAAAGATTTTCAATAGAAACTGGTGACAGGTACCTTCTATAATTATGGTTATCCACAAATGAAACAGTGATGTGGTCTGAATGTGTCCCCCCAGAATTAATTCCTACCTCAAAATTTAACCTCCAAGATGATGGTATTAGAAGGAAGGGGCTCCAGAAGAGGTGAGATCTGGAGGGAGGAGTCTCATGAATGGGATTAAGGCCTGTATTAGTCAGTGTTCCTGTAGCTGGGACAAATACCTCACCATCGCATTTAAAGGAGAAGCTTATTTTCATTCACTGCTTCAGTGGGTTCCATCCATGGCAGACTGGCTCCAGTGCGAAAATGTCATGGCATGGTGGAAGGGCATGGTGGAAGAAAGCTGAAAGCGAGGAAACACAGAAGGAGAAGACGAGCCAGGGATAAGAACACAGTTTTTCAGGTCACAGTCTCAGTGGCCACCTCCAACTACCCCCCACCTCAGAACAGCACAGTCAGCCACGAACTCATCAATGGACAAACGGACTCATGAGTATGGTGCCCCATAATCCATCACCTTCAAAACACATGAGACTTGGGGGCACATTTTACATGTAAACCATAGCAATGCCCTTACAAAAGAGATGCCAGACAGCTCCCTGCCCCTTGCAACACAGCAAGAAGGTGCTGATATAGCGCGGAGAGATATAACTTCCAGCAGGCTAGATGTCAGATACGCCGAGTTCATGTTCCTCAAAGTTGAGGAATGAATTATAAGGAGCAACGGAAGTTAAGAGTAGGAAAATTTATCAGGGAATAAGAATGGGAAATAAGAATAGCTCCTGAAAGACAGGAGGGGTCCCGAATGGGTTGCCAAAGAGCCTACTTCTCAAAGGAAGTTTTATAGAGCAAAAGTCATGAGGGGTGGGTATAATGTGGGTGAAAACTATTATCACCAATAAGATTATAAGTGCAGTCGCTTAGGTAATTTTGACCCAACAGTAAGAAGGGTATAAGGGTGACATCATTAAGCTTGGCCCATAATCTGTAGTCTTGCTTCCTCTTTAAGGGTTTTGGTAGTCTTAGTCTTGGTGGTTTTGGTCTCAGTAGGTGGAAGAAGATGGCCACCCCCAGGGAGATAACGGTCTAACAATATGGGAAAGCCCAAAAGGGGGCACCAATAAGCTCAAGCTTCTGTGCATGCCTTAGGGAAATATGCAAGTCTGGCCATTGTGACTTTAACCTTCTTCAGATGCCCCGCCAGCCACAGCTTCAGTGTGTTCTTCTCTGCATTGACTCCCAGGCCCGAGCCCTATCTGACTGCCTACAATATTTCTAACTTAGCTGCCTGTATCAGTACCATCTGGAAGCAGACACAGAATCTGCCATGCCTTGACCATGGACTTCTGGCCTCCAGAATGGGAAGTCTCTTCCCATTTATAAGCCACCTCATCTACGCCCTTTTGTTTCGGCAGCCCAAATGGATTAAGATGGCTTCTGCTGTGATCAGGTGTTTCACAGTGGAGCAACATGCACACACACATACACACACACAGGAATACACGCTGTCTACATACACATACACACATGTGCACACACACACAAACACACAGAGGGATATATGCTGCCTACAGGACAGGAAACCATACACACATGCTTGGCACATGCCACTCACCATGAAGTAGTGTGCACACACACAGAGGCACGCACACCATGTACAATGGGGCAGTCCATGCGTACGCACAGACACAGAAATAACAGATGCTCTCCACCATGGATGGTAATATCAGTGCTGTAGTTAGGGTTTGCAAGGGAATAGATTTAATACAAGACACATAATTTATAGGATTATTTTATATATTCACCCAAAAACTCAAATGCAAAGGAGTGCAAGAGATCTGTCCACACGCTAGAGACCTGAAGAATCCAGCTGAGGGCCTGGATTCCACAGCAATGTCCTGCATGAGCCCAGCTGAAAGCCTAGGGCCCGAGACAATGTCTTCCGTGAGTCCAGCCAGAGGCCTAGAGCCCGCAGCGATGTCTCATGTTTGTCCATATCAAGGACCTGCACCGGGAAAACCCAAAGTGAAAGAAATCGAGCCGAGACAGGAGCACCGGAGGCAGGGTTTTATTGGGGAAAACAGCAACCGGGCTGTCTGGAACAGTGTGAGAGAGAGCAAGAGACTAACTGGGTGAGGTTTATAAAGGGTTGTGTGGCGGGAGAGCATCATGGGGGTTGAGGATTGGTTGTACGGCTGGGGCAGGTGAGTGAGTTTAAACTTATTGGCAGATGAGTAGCGGGGCAGGGTGGCAAATTCAGTTCCGCTTTCCCGGAGAGGAAACGACCCATTTCCGAGAAGCAGACGCCATTTTGAGTAACAGACCTCCCTGCAGCCATTTTGTCTAACACAAAGCCCAATGGCGGAAGCTAGACAGCCTGCCCCGGCGGAGTGAAGGACCCATGCCGCCAGGCTGAGGGGTTTGCCACGGATCCAGGAAGTGACACTCAAGATGAAGACCAGAGCTCGCCTGAAAAGAACAGCAGCCATCCTTGGCGACAGCAAGGACCCAAGCTCCCCTGAGCATGAGAACAGCCGAGTTTGTGTCAGGAAAACCAGCCATGGCAAGCTTCTCCAGGAAAATCAACAGCATGCAGTCTTCCCCTCCCGTTCTCCTTTTATGCCATTGGCAGCAATCCTCAGGTGGGTCTTCCACTCCGAGACTCAGTTCCGCTGGGCGTTCCGGGTGGACCATTAGTTAATCCGCCGCAATTACCTTTAGGATTCTTGCCAAAACGGTCCAGCCTGACCAGAAGCGCGAGGAAGCAATCGGACAAACACAGATTCTGGCGCACTTAGACGACAACTGGCCTAGGCTTTTCCAAGGAAGTCTGTGCCATCAAGAAACACCAAGGGCCAGCAGCAGACTGTTCTAGACGGAAGGAAACTACCAAGTGATAGCCAAAGGTAGGCATGGCTCTTAACTGGATTTTCATCTCTGAGTTTTTGAAAGACCGTGAGAAGGTATTTTGTGCTGGTACAGAAAGGCCCTAGGAGACACCAGAGGGACATGGCTGTCCAGGCCCATGGCAGCCACGTGGAGAGTCCCCGGGTGGTGGCCTGGGGCAGGTCTGGGGTGGGCAGGCCTGCTGATGGCACTGGGGCAAGGCTGAGACACAGCTGGCCAGGTCAAGGCTGGTGGGAAGAGCTGGGACCCCTCCAGATGTGTGCAGCTGTCCGGGGGCTGGAACATAAAGTGGGGGCTTTGCAGCCACTTCCTCTGTAACCTCCACAAGTCATCTGCCAGCCACAGCCATTCCAAAGGAAAAAAGAAAAACTCTCATGAAAACTTATGAATGGCAATAAATAATTTAGAAAGCCTTGAACCAATATGTGGATATTGATAATGTGATAACTGATAATGCGTGCATCGATTCATATCTCATGGAAAGCCATTTTGATAATAGAGCATTACACAGAATCCATTCTTCTCCTCCTCCTCCTTCTTCTTCTTCTTTTTTTTTTTTTGGTACCAAGAATCAAACTCAGGGCCTCACACTTGCCAGGCAGGCCCTGCACTGCTGAGCTACATCCCTGGGCCATGGAATCCATTCTTAAGCTTTTTACTCACATGTTAATTTATTTTACTAGGGGTTTTATATGTTGGGTAATTTAGAGGATGAAAAGATAAAGTGCTGAGCGAAGTATCTATTACACTGTTTGGTTACTTCTCTTCTAGTATGCTCTACACTTTTAACAAATTAATGGAGAGGAATGGAGAAGAGATGTCCCTGAATCTGTCCTTGCACAAGCAAGTCATTTATTGTCATCCTCTAAAGTTGGGAACTTTTCTGGGTTGTGCAGGGTTTTGTTTTGAGACAAGATCTCCCTGATGTAGCCCAGGCTGGCTTCAAACTCCTACCAGTCCCGCTTCAGCGTCTACAGTGCTGGGATTACAGCCACTGCCACCACAGCAGCCGGGATGAAGTTGGAAACTTGAAGAGCTGAAATGTGCCACAGTGCAAAGCGAAGCTGCATGGTGGCACTTGGGCGTGATTCATGGGCTGCAAAATGGAAGGGACTGAAATTTTTTCTGCTTTCCCTCAATACCGAAAAGCACATAAAGCTGGTAATAAATCACTTTCACGAGGAACTTCCTGGTATTTCAGTGGCTTGCATGATCATGTGATTCCTGGTGGTCCTGCAAGTGCCCCCAGGGGTGGAAGAAACAGAAAAGCACAACACACCCATCATGTCTGAGGCGCCTCTGTTCCCAGGCCCCAAAATCTATCTGTGCTGAGCACCATTTTTGATCTGTTTATTCATTTGATCAGTTTCTACATCTCACGACATTTTCTGACTGTGCAGGGATCGGTTCCTCTAAATGACAAAGTGCCACATTCAGAGCAGACAGAGTGCTGCAAGTGACTGAGGAGAGAGTCACCACCTCAACAGTTCTTTGTGAAAATCCCTTTCACGTGTCAGCTATCAGAACCCCAACTGTGATGGTTTCATCACTTTAACATCTGTGAGATGACAGTACTGGGTTTCAGAGTCCCACTGAAGTGTGCCCTCCAAAGTCCACCTGAGCCAAGACAGAGATCCTCAGCAGTTCTCTTTCCCTCTCTTTCCAGGGCAAATGACAGTCTATCTGCCATCCCTATGCAAGGATCCAGGAGACTGACCCTGGCCTGGGACACATGCTAACAGTCATACTAGTGTTACTTCTTCTACCTTTTTAATTTAATTTAATCCTGGGGATGAAACTGGGGCCTCACATATGCTAGCCAAGTGCTCTACCACAGAGCTACATTCCCAGCTCTTTCTCCAGTATAAAAAAAATCAGGGCTAAGAGAAAAAAATCAATCCAGTCAGTACTTTTCTATCTAGTAGCTGAACCAAATTGTCCATTTAGAAATATATTCTTCTCAGTTCAAACTGAGAAGGCAAGGAGACATAAAGGCGTACCATTTAAAAATTATTGTAGTGCTCCCAGCCCAGAGGAAGGGGCTTCCAGGCCACCATTCCACTGCTCCCAGCACAGAGGAGGTGAGCTGTGCAGGCGCCAACAGCACCCCCACTCACAATCTAAATGAGAAGACACTTAAACAAGTCTCAAAACCAGACTTCCAGATCACCTACAGCAACCCCAAAGGGAAAGGAGAAGGAACACTCTGATACTCAACCACCTGGACTTCCTGAACTCACAACAAAAAGGGATCTGGAAAAAAAATGCAATCAGAAATAATTTCTCAGATAACAGCAGAGATTGTGCCCATAGTGCAAGACATGATTAATAAATCTAGAGAGGACACAGACAAAAACATAGAGGAGCTGAGGAATGTGATGGAATGCTAACATAGGAAACAAATGGAATCCATAAAACAGATACAAACAGATTTCCAGGAGATTAAAAACTCCATTGAAAGGGCTGGGGATTTAGCTCAGTGTTTTCTCTGTGTGCTGCACAAGCACAAAGACCTGAGTTCACTCCCCAAAACAAAACAAAAAGACTCCATTGAAAGTCTATGCAGCAGAATGAGCCAATGTGAGGACAGAATTTCAGATATAGAAGATAAGATTGCAATTAGTGACCAGGAAAAGAAAAATTGCTTCAAAATTGTAAAGGGCCATGAGAAATTAATCCAGAAGCTGCTAGATGATGCAAAGAAGAATAACATTAGACTGATTGGAGTCAATGAAGAAACAGGAGAGTGTGCAGATGACATAAAAAAACTGTTCACAGAAGTAATGGTAGAAAGCTTCCCAAGCAGGGGAAAAGAACTTGACATATAAATAAGTGAGGCATATAATACTCCAACTAGCCTTGACCAAAAAAAATCTACACATAAGCATATAATTGGTAAGATTCTGGAAATCCAACAGAAGAGAGTTGGACAAGCAGTTAGAGGGAAAAAAAAAAATCACATACAAGGGAAAGCCCATCAGAATCACAGCAGACTTCTCAATGCAAACCCTCAAGGCAGAAAGAGCTTGGAGTGACATATTCCAAGCCCTAAAGGAAAACAGCCTCCAACCCAGATTGATGTAACTTGCAAAACTATCTTTCAAAATTGATGGAGAAATAAGACACTTTCATGACAAAGAGCACCTTAGGAACTTCATGAATACCAAACCACCACTCCAAAAAATTTTAGATAATATCATAGGAACAGACAATGAGGATCACAACCCCAGGAAACAAGCAGAATGAATCCATTGGGCAAAACAAGAAATAAAATGTAAAGGGGGAGAATTCAACAAAAAGAAAAAGTCATGACAATGGTAAGTCAATATGAATCAGTTATAACCATCAATGTTAATGGTCTCAATTCACCAATCAAAAGAAATAGACTAGCAGAATGGGTCAAGAAGCAAAACCCAACAATATGCTGCATATAAGAAACACACTTAATTCAAAAAGAAACTCATAGATTGAAAGTTAAAGAGTGGAAAACAATATGCCACATGACAGGAACCAAAAAAAAGCAGGAGTAGCTATCCTCTTTGCAGATCAAGTGGATTTCAAAAAAACACTGATTAAGGGAGACAAAGAAGGACACTACATCCTTGTAAAGGGCAGAATCCAAGAGGAAGAGATGACAATCATAAATAGCTATGCACCAAACACTAGTGTGCCCAACTATATAAAACAAATACTAATGGACATGAAAAGTCATATATGCACTAATATAATAGTAGTGGGGGACCTCAATACCCCATTGTCACAAATAGATAGATCAACTAGACAAAAAACAAGCAATGAAATACTAGAACTCAATCGAACTCTTGAACAAATGAACTTAACAGATGTTTACAGAGTGTTTCACCCACAAAATCAGAATACGCATTCTTTTCAGCTATACATGGGTCATTCTCCAAAATAGACCACATACTCAATCATAGTGAGTGCAAAAGAATTGAAGTTATCCCCTGTATATTATCAGACCATAGTATGATGAAATTGGCGATCAATAGCAAAAGAAACCAAAAAAATTACATAAACACATGGAAATTGAAGAACATACTTCTGAATAACCAATGAGTCACAGAGGAAATTAAAGAAGAAATCAGACAGTTCCTTGAATTAAATGACAATCACAATACAACATATCAGAATCAATGGGACACAATGAAAGCTGTCTTATGAGGGAAATTCATAGCAGCGAATACACATATTAGGAAAAGGGAGCAAGCCCAATTAAACAATCTGATGCTGAACCTCAAGCTTCTAGAAAAAGAGGACAAACTCAAAGCTCATACAAGGAAGGAAATTATAAAGATCAGAGGAGAAATCAATGCAATAGAGACTAAGAGAACGATACAAAAAATTAATGAAGCCAAAAGTTGGTTCTTCGAAAGAATAAACAAAATTGACATACCCTTAGCCAACCTTATCAGAAAAAGGAAAGCAAAGGCCCAAATCTATGCAATTAGGAATGAAAAGGGTGAAATGACAACAGACCCAGCAAAAATCCAGAGGATCATCAATACCTACTTCTAGAGCCTATACGCCAATAACATGAAAAACACAGATGAAATGGGCAGATTCCTAGATAAATATGAATTACCAAAGTTGAATGAATAAGACCCAAAAATTCTTGGGCCAGGGATTTAGCTCAGTGGTTCCGGCGCCTGCCTCACAAGCGCAAGGTCCTGAGTTCAATCTCCGGAACAACAACAACAAAAAAAGACCTAAAAATTCTGAACAACCCAGTATCAATCAATAAAATTGAAAACGTAAATAAAAACTTACCGACTCAGGGCTGGGGATTTAGCTCAGTGGTACTGTCGCCTGCCTGCAAGCTCAAGGTGCCAAGTTTGATCCCTGGTACCAAAAAAAGCTTGCCAACTAAGAAAAGCCCAGGTCTTCATGGATTCACTGCTGAATTCTACAAGACATTTAGAGAGGAACTGCTGCCACTACTGTTTAAACTCTTCAATGAAATTGAAAGGGAAGCAATACTCCCAAATTCATTGCTGGAAGCAAGCATCACCTTGATCCCCAAAGCAGAGAAAGACCCAACAAAAAAAGAGAACTATAGGCCAATCTCACTAATGAACATAGATGCAAAAATCCTTAATAAGATAATGGCAAATAAAATGCAGAAGATCTTCAAGAAGATCATACACCCTGATCAAGTGGGATTCATCACAGGGATGCAGGGATGGTTCAAAATATGCAAATTAATCAATGTAATACACTATATCCATAGAGACAAGGACAAAGCCATATGATCATCTTAGTACGTGCAGAAAAAGCATTTGACAAAATCCAACATGCATTTATAATAAAAACCCTACAAAAAATTGGAATAGATGGTCTCTTCCTCAATCTGATAAAAGCCATCTATGAAAAACCAATAGCCAATATCATACTAAATGGTCAAAAACTGAAATCCTTCACACTAAAATCTGGAACAAGACAAGGATGTCCACTATCACCACTCTTATTCAATATAGTTTTGGAAACATTAGCCACAGCAATTAGACAAGAGAAAAAAATAAAAGGAATAAAGATAGGTAATGAAGAAGTCAAATTGTCATTATTTGCAGATGACATGATACTCTATATAGAAGATGCCAAGAACTCCACCAAAAGTCTTCAACTTAATAATCAAATTCAGTAGAGTAGCTGGATACAAGGTCAATACACAAAAATCATTAGCTTTCCTCTAAACGAACAACAGACTCACTGAGAGAGAAATAGGGCAAACTTCCTTTCACAATAGCATCCAAAAAACTGAAATACCTAGGATTCACCCTAATGAAAGAAATCAGAGATCTCTTCTCTGAAAACTATAGCACTTGGAAAAGAGAAATTGAAGATGATATCAAAAAATGGACAGACATCCCCTGCTCCTGGGTAGAAAGGATTAATATAGTGAAAATGGCCATACTTCCAAAACTGCTATATAGATTCAATGCAATTCCAATTGAGATCCCAGCAGCGTACTTCACGGACCTTGAGCAAACAATCCAAAAATTCATTTGGAACAAGAAGGGACCCAGAATAGCAAAAGCAATTCTAGGTAACAGAGACATGGCAGGGGGTATCACAATTCCCAACCTGAAACTCTACTACAAAGCTACTGTGATAAAAACAGCATGGTACTGGCAAAGAAACAGACCTGAGGACCAGTGGAACAGATTAGAAGATGCAGAAACAACTCCAGACACATTCAGCCATCTCATCTTCGATAAAGGAGCCAAACATCCTCACTGGAGGAAAGATAGCCTCTTTAATAAATGGTGCTGGAAATATTGGGTTTCAACTTGCCAAAGATTAAAACTAGACTTATATCTCTCACCATGCACTAAACTAAAATCGAAATGGATTAAAGATCTAAATATTAAAATAGAAATGAACCCGCTATAAGAGAGGTTAGGTAGAACTCTTGAAGACATCGGTGTAGGAAAAGATTTTATGAACAAAACCTCACTTGCCCATGAACTAGCACAAACAATCAGCAAGTGGGATCTCTTCTTATTAAAAGGCTTCTGCACAGCAAGAGAAACCACCAGCAGTGTGAAAAGACAACCCACAATGTGGGAAAAAATCCTCACCTGCTTTTCCTCAAGCAAAGGTCTACTATCTCGAATCTATAAAGTACTTAAAAAGATCAGACCTCCCAAATTTAAAGACCCAGTCCAAAAATGGGCATCTGAAATGAACAGACATTTCTCAGGCAAAGAAGTAAAAATAGGAAATAAACCCATGAAAGAGTGGTCAATATCACTGATCATTTGAGAGATACAAATGAAAACAATGCTGAGATTCCACCTCACTCCAGAAAGAATGGCTGCTATCATGAAATCAACTAATAACAAATGCTGCCGGGGCTGTGGGGAAAGAGGAACCCTGCTCCACTGCTGGTGGGAGTGTAGACTGGTGCAAGCACTGTGGAAATCAGTATGGAGATACCTCAAAGAACTAGGACTGGAAGTCCCATTTGACCCTGCTATGCCACTGCTGGGGATCTTCCCCAAAGAATTAAAAGAATCATACCACAGTGATATATGTGTACCCATGTTCATAGCAGCACAATTTGTAATAGCTAAAACTTGGAAGCAGCCCAAATGCCCATCAACTGAGACTGGATAAAGAAAATGTGGGGCTTTTTTATAAAATGGAGCACTACTCAGCCATAAAAAATTAGAAATTAGAGACATTTATAGCTAAATGGATGCACATTGAGGCGACGCTCTTAAGTGAAATGAACAGGACACACATGTATAAATACCAAATAGTTTCTCTAGTGTAAGAAACTGAAAGTGTAAATAAGGACTAAAAGGTAAAATAGATGTTGTGAAATAGGAAGAAAAGCAGCAAAGGGGAAGGGGAAGTGGGAGGGGAAGGGGAAAGGAAAGAAGGGATTGGAATTAATATGAAAAAATGGAAACAAAATCTTTGTTAAATAGGGAGGGGGGCGGGGTTGAAGGGAGGGCAGGGGAAGGGGGAAAAATAAGAACGAAGAGAGATTATGCATAAATTTTGTGTTTTTTTTTACTGGGGATTGAACTCAGAACCTTGCGCTTGTGAGGCAGGTGGCAGAACAACTGAGCTAAATCCTTGGCCCAAGAGATTATGTAAAGGTGCAGATTCCAATGATGAATGTCATTATATTGTACACCTAAAATGTACCAATAAAATAAAATTTTAAAAATAAATAAATAAAAGTTATTATAGCTAGGGATTTAACTTAGTGGTGCCTCCACCTGCCTCGAAAGCACAAGGTCCCAAATTCGATCCCCAGTACTAAAAAAAAGTTATTATAAATAAAGGGCTGGGGCTGTAACTTAGTGGTACAGCAAGTTCTTCTTGTGCACAAGACCAAGGGTTCAATCCCTAGCCCTGAAAAGAAATTATGTCCCTACAGACTCTCTAAAGCATGAGTCACCAGAACCCAAATAAAGCACTTCCTTGTTCTTGTCAATAAAGTTTTATTGGCATTCAGCCACAGCCATTTTTTTATACATTGTCTATGGCTGCCTTCTGCTATGACTGAGTTGAGTAGTTAAGACCATGGCTCTTGGTATCCATCTCAAAGCTTTAAAGATTGTTTATACCTGGCCTATTGCAGAAAAAGTTCACTCTCTGCTTACAGAGAGTTTCTCTAACAGAAACAATCCACTTGGCATGTGCCATTCGAAAACATTTAGTAACCATTTTGAAAAATAAGAAATAGGTGAAGTTATTTTTAATAATATATTTTAACCTGATACAGCCATGCACTGCTGGGTGAGGAGGATACATCCTGAGAGGGATTTTGGTAGAGGATTGTGCAGTGGTGTGAACATCAGAGGCCACTTCCACAAAATGTAGGTGTCACACAGTCACAGGGACTGAACGGCAGGAGGCCACTACCACATACCAGAGCCATTGTTGATGGCAACCTCATATTAGTGTAGATAATGGTAAATTGATTGGATATTTTAGAGGCAGTTAGACAGGCCCTCGGCAGCCAACATGGAGGACAATCAAGACACATTCACTGAAGGCCACCATTGTAAAAGAAGAGAAACTACTATACCGCATGCTTCCCCTAGGGATGAATAGCAGGGATTAATACTCTAAATAGGTACCAATCACCTGGCTGGGGACCAAGATCTTAACCCGTCCCTTCCAGGAAAGATCCCTGACCCACCCCTTACCGGAATTTTTTTTTTTTTGGTACTGGGGATTGAACTTGGGACCTTGTGATTGCAAGGCAAGCAACAGTGCCATTGAGCTAAATCCCCCACCCATACCAGAAATTCTTATTCGTTTCTTGTACACTTGCTGAGTGACTTCTTCATCATTGGATTCCCATTTAATCAATATTTCCTAGGTGACTATAGTAGGTAATCTTATTGGTTGGTCATAGTTATGTCCCAACTCATGTCTACCTTGTGATTTGTCATTGGACCAATATTACCTAAGCAATTGTACTTGCAATCTTACTAGTTGACTATAGTTTTGTCCCACCTTGATCCCACCTTACCTTGTGGCTTTGCTCAATAAAATAATTGAGATGTAGGTTTAGCAGGCCACCCACTTTCCCATCCACCCTTCTGTCTCTCTTAGACAGAAGCTATCTTTCTCTCAATAAATTTTTCCTACTCATAACCTCCATTGTACCTAGAATTCATGCTTCAATTTTAGAGAACACGAACTCGAAATTTGGATATCTAGTGGGTTTGGGAGTTATATCTATTCACCTATATCAATATGCAAAATAGATAGGGATATTAAAAGGTAATAGCAAGAAATTTCTGGCTATTTTTCCACTCAAAGTTCTAGAAGTCTGTTGGGTTTTACATATTACATGGGTATGAATTCAGTGAACCAATGCTCACATGCTCTGTGGGCACCACAACCAGCCCTGCACAAGGACTTGCATGCTGGGGGAGGGGGGTGGACGTTCCAAGCCAGCCTCCAGCTTCAAACACAGCCGATGACATAGTGCAATGTGGTCTCCGCACTTTCTGTGCATTCATTGTGTATCAGAAATCCAAACGGTGTTGGGTGTTCTGTGTTTTATCCGCCCACCCCCCAAGCTCGGGCTCGTGTGTTTTCCAGCTTATCAGTCAGGATTCAAGTGAGAGGCAGCAGAGGCGAGACAAGTTGAAACCCAGGCATGCTCCCTCCTGCACAGCTGGCTTGCAAAAGCAAAAATCCATATAAGAATGTTTTGTCTAACCAAGACCCCTGGAATCCCTTGCAAAGAACATAAAGGATTTGCGCTTGGAAAAGTCTCAGTGTTGAATGCAAATAACTTACCCTACTCCTGTGGGGGAAAAAAATACTTGTCCTCTCTTCTTTGGCTCCAGGGAATAGAGGGTAGCTGTTCTGGAACCCTTGGGTGGTGGGAACCGGAGGACTCTGGTCAGCGTAGACAGTGGAAAACCATTTACTTATTCATTTTTCCAGTACTGGGGATTGAACCCAGAGCCTTTGCACTGAGCTACATTCCCAGTGCATCCTTTTACTTTGAGACAGGGTCTCTCTGAGTTGCTAAATTGCCCAGACTGGGCTGGAACTTGCAATCCTCCTGCCTCAGCCTTCCAGAGTGCTGAGATTACAGGTGTGCACCACCGTGCCTGGCTCAAAAGGCCTTGCTCAGCAAAGGAATGAGTCGCCTGGCAACAGCCACAGGGTCGAGGTTGTCCAGGTGACTGGAATGAGTAGGAAGACACCCAGACCGGAGCGCAAAGGAGAAAACGATCTGGAGACAGCTCCTCCTCCTCATCCTGAGAGAGCGCGTCAGCGAGAAACCTTCTCAAGGAAAGAACAGGAAGGTCCACATCGAGGCCTTTCCGTTTCCGCCCGGAGCGCCCGCTTCTCGTCACTCCACCGTCCATCCTGGTGAGCGGCCGTAACGATCACTCAAAAGAGCAGCCTGTGCGGAAGGAGAACACCTCCCAGGTGGACCAGCCTTTCAAACATGAAAGCCAAAGCCCGTGCGCACTTGTTGCAGACAGCTCAGTGAGTGGGACACAGTTTAGGCGGTTAGACAGGACCTGCCTCTCCACGGAGTCCAGGCAGAAGAACGCTGAGGTCCAGATCGTGAAGGCCAGGGTTCAAACAAGAGGCGCTTGCCACCAGCTGCCTCGCAAGCACAAGGCCCTGAGTTCCATCCCCGGTACCAAGAAAAAGAAGAGGCACTGCTACACGCACACGGGAACAGTGACTGATGATACCCTAAATGGGCATCAGTCCCCTTGGGTGGGCACCAACCTCCCGAGCCCATTCCTTCGGGGAAATGCTGATTTAGTCCGCGTAGGCTTGCGACGTGACTTGCTTCCCCATGTGATCCCCGTTTAATCAGTGTTACCGAGGTGACCACACTTGCAATCTTATTGGCTGATGGCGGCTTCCGCCCCCCTCGTGATTTCTCACTGGACCAACATTCCCGAAGGGATCATACCTGTAACCCTATCAGTTGACTGTAGTTTTGTCCCAGCTTTGTACCCACCTCACCTTGTGGCTTTGCTCAGTAAGGCAGACACCTTTGAGAAGCGGGGTGGGAGGCAGCCACTTTCTGGTCCCCCTTCCTTCTGTCTTAGACAGAAGCT
Source organism: Heterocephalus glaber (assembly GCF_053883595.1). Lineage (NCBI taxonomy): Eukaryota > Metazoa > Chordata > Mammalia > Rodentia > Bathyergidae > Heterocephalus > Heterocephalus glaber. Next base: position 665,661 of record NW_028258189.1, read on the forward strand.
CTTTCTCCCTTGTTGCTAGAATGCATTCTTTGATGTTAGAGAACAGGAACTCATGTCTGGACATCTAGCACCTTGGGAGTTAGAGCACTTCCCTCACATTATTTGGATTATTTGGTGGTCCGATATCAGCCATAGATCACACGCCCCATATCACACCGGAAGGCCAAACGAATGCAGCAGCTGGACAGGAGAGGTGGAAGCCACCCCACCCCACCCATCCGGACTGGGCTCCTCTCTGAGGGTTCCTCTCGCTTCCCCTTTCAGCCCAGAGTCTCGGCACCCGGTGAGCACAGAGGGACTTGGAGATCTCCAGGGTTCAGGGACACTCGGCCACTTCTCACAGGCTCCACGGGGGAGGGAGAGGGAGGACAAGGACATGTACTGGGATGCTGTGGACAAAAGCTGAAGCAGACAGCAGGGAGGACCTTGTCAAAATGCCAGGATAGAGGCCGTCCACCCACCGCAGACCCAGCCGCCTGCAGAATCAGAAGCCTGCGCCCTCGCTGTGGCCAGCCGCATCTGTAGGGCGCGTTTGACGCCTACTCCCACCCCCACCAGCTCTGGCCCCCAGGACTTCCTTGAATGGGCAAAAATTCCCCCCAAGGGTGGGCGGAGTTAGGTACCCCATTGGCCTCTAACTCCTGTCCTCCCCAGCTAGATCCCCTCCCGAAACCCTGGGACCCCAAGAGACTCAGCAGCTGGCCCTGGGGGCCCTGAGCTCGTCTCCCTCCCCAGCTCCACCCTGTGGAGTGGATTTCCGCCTTCAATAAAACATACTTTTGCTCTGCCTTTTGAGTGTCCTGCTCCAGTCTGGCTCTGTTCAGGGCACCAAGAACCTGGAGATGACTCTGCCCCTAACAGTAGCACCTTTAGGCAAGCAGAATTCTGTTTAAATATCACCCTGACCTCCAACCACATCTCGGGGGTCCTGTTTGCCCTGCCTTGTTGATAATCATCAGTGCTTTTCCACCCTGCAGGTGGAACCCAGGGCCTCACCCACGTTAAGCAAGTGCCCTACTGCTGAGCTACATCCTGAGCCCTTTTTCAGTTTTTATTTGGAGGTGGGGGTCTCACTGAGACAGGAGAAGACAAATAAATCACTTCACCTTCAAACTGTTCCTGGCCTCAAACTCAAGATTCTCCTGCCTCAGCCTCCCAAGTAGCTGAGCCTGCAGCCACCCCTCAGTGCACCTGGCCCTCACCAACAGCAGCAGCTTCTGTGCAACAGAGAACCACAGCTGTTATTATCATAACTCACCAAAATTTTTAATGAGTTATTTTTATTTTTCTACTCATGAGGTGGTATATTTTGATCTTTTTTTTTTCTTTTTTTTTGAGATCCTCATAAAAATCTCACACTTCAGTCCTCAGTGCTGGGTGAATCGGGGTTGATGCTCAGCCCTGTGACATCTTGGTTGTGTGGCTGTTCAATGGATGGTCTGCTTATGGCACTTCAGGGCTAATATCAGAAGGAAAGAGGGCCCTGCTACAAGGCAATACTTTTCTCCATTTTGTTGTTGTTTATGTGAGGGGGGTTTGTTTTGGTACTGGGGATTGAACTTGGGTCCCTGTGCTTGCGCAGCAGGTGGTGAAACCACTGAGCTAAATCCCCGGCTATTTGGTCTTTTTGCTTGGTTGGTTGGTTTTGGTTTTTTTGTGTAAGGGTCCGGCTATGCAGTTCAGGCTGGCCTTGAACTCACTATGTAACCCAGGCTGGCCTCAAACTCCTGGAGAACCTCCCACCTCAGCCTCCCAAGTACTGGAATTACCGGCAAACACCACCACACCCAGCTATTTTAAACCACTGTGATGCACCACAGATTTGCATTTGGGAACCAGGACTCTGACTTCCAGAGAGGGACGGAGCTTGAACTAAAAGATATCAGGGAGGCAGCTGCAGCCATCCAGGTGGCAGGAGAACAAGAGCAGTGGAGGGGAGGTCATCTAGGCAAAGGACTTTCCCAGATGCAACCCAGGAGTTCCACGCCGGGGAAGGAAGAGCAGGAAGCCAGAGCCAGGGCCATGGGGTGGGGTGGGGTGGTGCACTGGAAGGGACCTCGGTCCGGGTACAGACGAAGCAGGGCACAGCAGAAAGGAGCCCTGGGTGCGCACATGGTGCTGCTGGCCCTCAGGAGGCCTGGCTGGCGCCAAGTGCCCGAGTGTGTGGTGACACGAACTCTCCAGCCATGTGGGCAGATGGCAGGTCCAGAGGGGCGCCGGGCTGGGGCAAGGGCGGCCTTCTCTCCCCAGGCTGCTTCCAAGCTCGCTGTGCAAATGGCTGCAGGGTGAACAGTGCTGGTGCTGAAGACCCAGGGCTGCAGCTGCCCGGGAGGGGGGGTGCCTGGCACCCAGGGCGGGGACCCCAAGATGCTAGCAGCAGTGTGACCCGACCCCGACTCGCACAGATCCCTCCTCCGCGAGGGTAGGCATGCAGGGAAGCTGCCAAGGAAACCAAGGAGATGATTTTCTCTGACAATGAGAGTGGGCTGCCAGGCAGCTGCTCTTTCCTGGGTGATAACTGAACCATTAAAATGTGTGTGTGTGGAATGCACTTACGTCCACAGGTCACAGATCACAAGAAAAAGGAAAAGCAGGCCAGACACGGTGGTGCAGGCCTGTAATGCTAGCTCCCTGGGAGGCTGAGGCAGGAGGAGCCCCAGTGTGAGCCCAGCCTGGGCAATTTAGTGACTTAGGAGCTGCTGTCTCAAAATAAAAAATGAAAGAAGAGCTGGGGATGTAGATCAGTGAGCATACTCTACAATCCCCAGTACTGCAAAGGAAAGCAGAAAGGGGGAAGAAGAGGGGGGAGAAACGCTCCATTGCTCCAACAGCATTAAAATACAATTTTTATTCTCTATCAAATAGAGGCCAAACATCCAATAAGCCAGGGTTTTTTTTTCAGCAACAAGCATTAGAAATCCAAATCGAATGGCACAAAGGAGAGCTGAAGGGAGAGGGAGAAGGGGAAGAAGAACAAAGAACACATTGGTGGATGTAACAGGTGACCTTCAGGCTCAGGCCTGGCCAGATCCTGGTGCTTACTTAAGCCAGACTCAGTGAGGGTTTCTCCCCACCCTCGCTACTCGGCGTTCCTCAGTCTTCACTTTCAAGGAGCGACAATGAAGGTAGATTTTGTCATCACCAGTTTGCCTGCATCCTCTTAGCAAGTCTGCTGAAACGACAGCACTGGACAGAGCTCCCCTGTCTCCGATTCTCATCCGCCGGCAGGATCCACCCCGGGGAGAACACTGACTCTGCCCCCAGTAGATCAGGGCCTCAGATAATCACAACCGAGAGCCCCCTACCGTCACGTCTGGGGTATGCTTCCACTGAGGCGGCCAGGTCTGCGTGCACAGCTAGGTGTGCAACTCGAGCCACCAGCCTCTGCGATCCGACATTAACAGAGCCAGAGCCGAGGGAGCAGAAACCCTCACCTCAGAATGTGCATGGCCCTGAGGTTTCCCCCACACATCTGAGTCTCAGAGCAACCAAGAAGAAAACAGCTCTTGGAAATTACCAGTGCTTACTTCAGCACCAAGATACTTTTGTCTTGTGTGTGTGCCGGGTATCGAACTCTGGACCTTGCACTTGCAAGGCAGGCACGGTGCCACTGAGCTAAATCCCTGGCCCCAAGACACTTGATAACCAAGCTCGGTGGGTTCTGTCAGGTACAATTGATAGGGGACGGATGTTTCGGGGATGATGTAAGGACGGGACCTCCAAAAATGATATAAGGGAAATATTATAACAACCTGCTAGATGTCTGATACACCGAGTTCGTGTTCTCTGGAGTCAGAGAATGAACTCTAGGAATGGCAAAGGTTAAGAGTAGAAAGAATTTATTGCAAGAAAGACAGCTTGTGAGACAGAAGGGGGACCAGAAAGTGGGATCCCCGACATCCCCTGCTTCTCAAAGGAGTTTTATGGAGCAAAGTCACAAGGTGAGGCGGGTTCAAGGTGGGACAAAACTATAGTCAACCAATAGGATTATGAGTATGGCCACTTAGGTAAAATTGCTCCAATGGAAAATCACAAGGTGGGTGTGAGGTGGGACAAAACTATGACCAAGCAATAAGATTACGAGTATAGTTGCTTAGGTAATATTGATTAAATGGAGATCCAATGGGGAAGCGAGTCACAACACCCAATCTTACAAGGACAAACAAGGATTTTTCTGGGAATGAATGGGCTAGGGAGGGTTGGGTCCCCACCCAAGGTGTTTGATGCTTATTTAGAATATCAGTCACTGCTGTTCATCCCGAGGGGAAGTAGATGGGTATAGTCTTTTCTCCTGGTCTGGAATCCTGGCCTTTGACAAAGGCACTTCCTGTCATAGTCTGAAGTGTTCTTATCTTCTGCGTTGACTCTGGAGGGCAAGGGTGGGCCCAGCTCTATCTGACCGCCTAGGGTAGTTTAACTAACTTAGCTGTCTATAATACAGTCAAGGACAGTGAAATGAACATCAGGAAATGAGTTTGTTTCTGTCCTTTATCCGACAAAAGTACTGACAATTCTTAGCAAGATGAAGCTGCCTGCTCAAAACACGTTATTCAGGAATAATTTGAGGCTCCTAACTGTTCAGCTGGCCCTCAGGCTAGGAGGGCAGAATGCTGAAGTCATCTTTTTCTCTTCTGGTTGAAACAGGATCTCCCGGAGTCACCCCAGGCTGATTCGGACTTCCTGGGGTCAAGGGACCCTCCTGCCTCAGCCTCCACAGCAACTGAGACTGCAGGTGAATGCCACATATCTGGCCCTTAGAAATAACATATGTATGTATAAAAAAAAAATCCCTGTCACCCAGGAAAGAGAACTGAAACGGCACCAGTCCTCTGGGCCAGCCTGTGCAGCTAAAGGACATGAGACAGGCCCTCCTAGGCCGGCCCTCAGGGGTCTCTAGCCAACTACACCTGTGCACTGGCAAGTCGAGGAGAGGCAGGGGGCAGCCAGGAACCTGCTCCACCGGAGGCCTAGCATGAGGATCCCCTGGGGCCGGAGGGACTGCCCCGGCCAGCCCCGGCCTCCTGCCCTCCCCCTCCCCGTCCCCGTCCCCGTCCCCGTCCCCGTCCCTGACAAAAAAAGTTTTTTTAAAGCAGTACTTTGTTATGTTCAAGGAAGACTTGGTCCGTTTTATTATCAAGCCATTTTCTCTTTTTAAGTAAAGAACCAAAAAAACAACAAAAAAGCGAGCCCACATTGCTGAGAGGCTGAGCTCTGACCTCCTCCAGGGACGTTTTCAGATCTGCTAGTCTCTCTCTCCTATTTCCTTAAGCCCTTAATTAAGCCTTGGCCTAGGGTTGATTTGCATTCCGAATCAGAAAATCCAATGTGTTTTAACATTGTCTGCTTCGGCTGAAATGGAAACTGTAAATTCATACAGTGTGGATAAAAAAAATTGGCAATTACATCTTGATCAGTCTCTGGAAGAAGGCTGGGCGGCGACCATCCCCTCTTCCGGTCCCTCCCCCTCCCCCTCCCCTCCCCTCCCCCCTCCCCTCCTCCCCTCCTCCCCTCCCCCCTCCTCCCCTCCCTTCCTCCGCTCCTCCTCCCTCCACCGAGACTTCCCTGCCCCTCCTCCCCTAGTCCCGTCCCCCTCCCTCCTCCCTTCCCCCAACCCTCTCCTCGCCCGGGCGGCGTTTGGGGCGAAGCCAGAGCCTCTCCCCAAGGCGCCCCCTTCCCCTCCCCCACGATCCCGCCGGGCTCGCGGCCCCTCCCCAGCTGGGCTTGGGGGGCTGGGGTGCGGGCGGGGGGGCCTGCCGAGGTCACGTGGCCCCTCCGCCTCCCGGGCGGGGGGGGGGCCGAGGGCGAGGGCGGGGCGGCGGCCCAGCCCGCTCTTTGTTCCGAGGTCACCCGCGCCCCGGGGAGGGAGCTACCGGGGACCTTCGAGGAGCCGGGCACTCCGCGCCCCGCCCCCACCCCGCGCCTCAGGTTGCGGGGTCTCCGGGCCGCGATCCCCGACACTGCGGGGGGGGGGGTCTTCCGAACCCCGGGACCCTCTGAGACGGGAAGGGGAACGTCGGGGGTCTGGGGCCAGGGGTGGGGGACAGCGGTCAAGCGGGGAGGACCCGCAGCGGGAGCAGGGACGGGAGATCGCGTCCGATCTCTGAGGCGCTGTGTCCTGGGTGGACAGGGAGGGTGTCTGGATTTCCACGCAGGATGGCTCCTGCCCGCTATGAGGACCCCCCCACTCCGGGCCCAGGTCTCCGGCGCTCATGTGCCGCCCGCGCCGGGCCCCCGCGGAGGCTGCGATCCCGAGTGATGCGGCCCCGGGAGGGGGCTGGGGCGCAGCTTCTGACGAGGTCCTCTGGCTTTCTAGTTTGGCCTTATGATTTGGTTACCGAGTCTTAAAAATGTCTCTCTAGGTCACCGGACATTTTTCAGTCGTGCCTGGACTGAAGGCCCAAGAGTATGCCGTGTGGGATTTTGCAGGCCGGAGTGCAGGAACCGTTTCCTATGGCACAACGTGTGTGTGTTTAACTTTGAGGAATAAGTGGGGCATATCGGGGCTGCGAGGTTGCAGCTGGGGTAGAGCCCAGCGCTGGCCTAGCAAGCCGGAGATAGCTTCAGTCTTCAGCGTGCAGGAAGAAAAATAGATACAATGTATCCTAAGCGATCCCCAGTTGTGTACTTAGTGCAACAATGATACAGTTTCCTGCTGAGCCGGTAGGTAAGCCCTGCCGACATTGCCTGGTCTGGGAGTAGACACAATTGCTATTTGTAACTTTCTAGAGTTAAAAGTAGAGGGCCGGGAATGTAGCTCAGCGGTACAGCACCTGGCAAGCGCAAGGGCCTGAGTTCGATTTCCTGTAAAAAAAAAAAAAAGAAAGAAAACATTCCCAAATTTCCTAGCTAGGACCTGTGTCCTTTGAGACCTCAGATTCTACAGATTCCCCTACACACACACACACACAAATTCCGAGTCCTCTCAGCACTGTGCACCTGGTTCTGTGTCCCCTGAGAAGCTGGGTATCTGCAGTGAGGATGGAAATGTCCCCCTTCCCTCCTACTCTCTGCTAGATACAGCGTTTTGTGTTTATCCACGCAGGCACATGCTACCTCCGTAGAGAACAGCCAAAGGAGAGAGGTGAGAATGCGCAAATTCCATAAATCATCCCTGAATCTCTTGGGAATATTCACATAGTAGGGATTTTTGTTCTTTTAGTTGATAACACAGTAATACAACAATCAGTTGTAGATATTTACCCAAAGGACACCGAAACATACTTCACAGAAAACTGCGTGAATGTTCAGGGCAGTGTTATTCACAAGCATGGAAACAAGCAGTTATCCACCGGTGGCTACATGGATACACGAAGCATAGCCTATCTGTACCATGGAATCCAACTCGGGAAGCCCTAGAGAGGAGTTTCTGAACCGAGTTACGCCGTTGCCAAACCTCCAAATGTTACCCTCCAGTGCAGGGAGCTACATAATGTCCAGCTCGTTTGTACGACATGTCCAGAAAGGCCTGCAGAAAGAGACAGGAAGTGGAGTAGCAGTTGTCACGGCTAGGCAAGGGGACAGGTGACTAGGTTGTCCCGGCCTGGGTCTCCACTGTCCTGGCCTTTGCTGTCTTCCTTCCAAGCTCCCCGACCCCTGGTGGCTTCACATTCAGTCGGTGCGTTTTGGGGGTGAGGTTCAGGGTTAGCTGAGCTGTTGTGTAACACCCTCTGTCCAGAGAAACGCCTGCACGTGGGGAGGAAGACGAGCAGGTGCCAGGCAAACAAGACCCCCAAACGCACACGCACACTCCCAGCAAGCAACCGCATGCTCCTGAAATAATCCTGGCCCGTGCCTTGCATGACGAGCTCTGTCACTTTCTGGGTTACCCACTCTTTTAAAAGCTAGTTGCCACCCTGGCAGCCAGACTGGCAGGCAGGCAAGAGTGCTTGAGACGTCCGTCTCCCCAGTCTGCAAAACCTCCGGAGCCCTAGCCCGAGCCTGAGGTCACTGGCCTGCAGAAAGGGTTCGGCAATGGCGGGAGACCTGCCAGTGTCAGACAGGGAGGGGTGGCCGGGGTGCCGGGGTGCTGGGCGGGGCTCAGGGACGCCGCTACAGGGCTGGGGCAGCGCCCTCGCACAGGGACAAGGTCCTGAGCGCTGCCCTCGGGTGGGCTCAGGAGAAGTCCCATCCCCTGTTCTCTCAGGTGCTCCGCTCGGTGGTCCTCGACCATAGGTGGAAGGGAACTCAGGATGCACTCAAGCTGCCCCCGCTCCTGCGGCTTCTTCCCACTTCTCTGTTTGGATTTCAGATTTTCCTGGGTTTCGGAATGTCTGCATGGATGCCTAATGAGATGTCTTGGGGAGGGAAGCCGAGTCCAAATCCATTTCTGTGTCATAGACACCTACTACAGAGAGCCTGAGGGAGGTTTTAAGACAGGAAATTTTTGTTTCCCGTACTAGGAATCCAACTCAGGACCTTGAGCTTTCAAGGCAGGAGCAATGCCACTGAGCTAAACCCCCAGCCCTGCTGGGGATGGGGGGTTTATACACTCATTGGAATAATTTTGTGCACAAAATAAAGTTTCATGCTGTGGAATTTCCCATCATGTTGAAAATCTTCAGATTTGGAGGCATCCGGGATTTCCGGTTTTCCCGTTAGGGGAGCTGCGTGAGACCCATGGATACTGCTGTCCCGTGCGTGCCCCAACGTCCCCAAGCTCAGCGCAGGGCTGCTGAGAAGAGTAATGTTCGGACTACTCACTGTCCTCCAGTCCCTTGTCCCAGTGCCCCAGCCACTCCCAGAGATTGAGGGCCCCTGGTGTGGGATGTGCCCCGCGAACCTGAACTTTTAGCAGTGAAAATTGGAAGGGTGTAGAGAAGGTTCTGCAACAACCACAGGCAAATTCATGAAACGTTCTGGGTTTTGTTTTGTTTTGGTACCGGGGATCGAACTCAGGTCCTTGCGCTTGCGCAGCAGGCGGTGAAACCACCGAGCTAAACCCGCAGCCCAAAAGTTCTGTATTTTGAGCCGGGGCTGAGGGGCTCTGCGCAGGGTGCCTCCAGCTCATTCACCCATCTTCCTTTGAGCGGAGCTTGACACGCTGGCACAGGGCCCCAGATAGCTGTCCCTCGGGGGAGCTGTTCCCGGCACTGGGGACCCCTGGTAGCATCTCCGACCTCTTCCCACTAAACGCCATCAGCACCACGACTTGTCACAGCCGACACTGTGTTCACACCTCGCCAAATGTCCCCTGCGGAAAGGAGGAGAAAACCCACTCCCCTCAAGAACCACTGATTTAAAAGTGTACAGAAACTCGTGTCTGCCTTGTTGATTTTTGTTGTTGTTGCTTGGAGACAGGGTCTCCCTGTGTGGTCCAGGCTGGCCTCTACCTCATGGCGATGCTCCTGCCTCAGCCTCCAGAGTGTTAGGATGACGGGCGTGCACCACCACACTCAATTGTGAGTAGCTGTCTTTAAAAGTGAAGACTATTTCCCTGGGTTTTTAAATTTTACTTTGTGACATTTGTAGGACCATGGCAGGAATCAGGCCCTCTGGATTCTCCCGGCCCACACCGTTGGAGAAACGAGCCCCCCCCGGGAGGTGGAATGTAAAGGGCCTTTGCCTGAGCTTGCTGCCTCTCCTCAGTTTTTGGAATCAGGACCTTGAGCCACGAGCACGGGGCCTTGAATCACTGACTCTCCCCAGCTCCGGGATCAGTGCCGCTAAACATAGAAACCCTCCGCTCTCCGTGGCTACCCGGCACCAACCCTGGCTGTAAGGCAGGAGGAAAAACTCAAGACGCAAATACTCTGGCCTATGAATCACAGTCTATCTTTCCTTGTGGTGGTACACGCCTGCCATCCTAGCACCTGAGAGGCTGAGGCAGGAGAATCACTGCAAGTTCGAGGCCAGCCTGGGCTACACAAGGGGACCCTGTCTCAAAAAAAAAAAAAAAAAAGAACAAAAGATATGTTATGTTGCTCCTGAGACATTTTTTGCCTTATTCTCGGACAGAAACCTGCTAATTTGGCAGATTTCTCACACATGAATCCCTCACGGTGGTGGGACACATCCTGCTAAGGGCTGTTAATTTGCGTTAGACGCGATGCCCTCTGGCCTCCGTGACTGTAAAATACCATCTTCCTGTTTCTGTCTTCGAATCACGCACATGTAGTGACTCGCTCACTAGCTAGAAGACTCAGAACAAGGAACTGGTCCTTGTTACATCTGTCCATTTTTCCCAGTATTGTTATTTATTATTTTATTTTTATGCACATTTTTTTAAAAGCCAGGCACCCAAGCTGGCCTCAAACTCCTGTGCTCAAGGGACCCTCCTGCCTCAGCCTCCCTGGAAGTGGACAGGAACACATCACTGCACTTGGCTCCTTTTCTTCTTTTGAAATTTTTAAATGGACAGATAATAAGTGTATTTACCTACCCAGTGCCAGCACAGCTGTTGAAGCGTCCCATCTGGCAGAACTGTGCCTGCCGCCCTAAAATGGCTCATTTCACCCGCTGTGATACTTTCGTTTTGTTTTGTTTCTTAATGGAAACAGTGAACGAATTTTAAAATAAAAGTGCGCCAGGCCCTAGAGGCAAAATAAATGCTGTGAAGGCAAACCAGAAAAGAAGAGATTTGAACTGGAGGACTGTAGTAACCGGGCAGGCTCTTCACAGAAGCATGCAGGCAGCGGAAGCGAGGGGTCTGGTGTCACCACGCGAGCCCCCTGCGTCTCCCCACCGCTCTGCGCCCTCCTGCTTCAGGGCGATGCCCCACAGCCTCTGTCCTTTGAAGCCAGAGGGACGGGGTGGGAAAATTTGGCTCTGTCCCCAGAATCCAGGCAGGGGAGGAGCTCAACTTCCTTCTTCTCTTTTCTACCTCTAGGACCCCTTTTTTCTGCCTTTTGTTCCAAGCCAGGGCCTTGGCACTGAGCTATATCCTCTATCCTTCTTTTACTTTCTATGTTCTTTTACTCTTTACATTTACTCTTTACTCTTTTATGTTTACTCTTCATATTAATTTACATTTACTCTTTACGTTGACTCTTTACATTCTTTTACTGTTTTTACTTGTTCCGTTGCTAAGGTACCCAGGCTGTGCTCAAACTTAGGATCCTCCTGCCTCAGCCTCCCATCCCCCACCTTCTTCACCTATCACCACTTGGGGCTGGCCGAGTGTGTCATGGACACGTTTCCTAAGCATCTGAGGAGCAGGGGCCACTCGGCCGGCCGACAACAGCTGCTGAGAAGAGCCACATCCAGGGCCAAGGAGGGACTCAGCTGCAAAACCTGCAGAAAAGGGCCAGGGATGTAGCTCAGTGGTTCCACCACCTGCCTCACAAGCGCAAGGTCCCAAGTTCGATCCCCAGTACCAAAAAAAAAAGAGTAGGAAAACCTTATTGAGAGAAAGATAGCTTCTGTGTAAGAGAGACAGAAGGGAGGCCAGAAAGTGAGTGCCCAACTCACCCCACTTTTCAAAGGTGTTTTATATGCCAAAGCCATGTGGTGAGGCGGGTACACAGTGGGACAAAACTAGAAGGCCCAATGGAAATGTACAGGGTGGGCATGAGGCGGGGCAAAACCACAACCAACCAATAAGATGACAAGTGCAGTCACCCAGGTAACATTGATTAAATGGGGAGCAAATGGGGGAGCAAGTCACGTAGCAAGCGTACAAGGATTTTCAGTACAGGTGGGTCAGAGGTATTTTCTGGAGAGGCTGGGTTAAGACCTTGGCCGCCACCCAGGTGAGGGATACCGGTGTAGAACGTCAATCACTGCTGTTCGTCCTGAGTGGGTGTGCTAGTTGCTCTCCTTTTACAATGCTGGCCTTCAGTGAATGTGTCTCACTCTCCTCAGTGTTGGCTGCCTGTGGGCTGGCCCTGTCTCACTGCCTACAAGATAGCTAATTAACTCCCCTATCTGCAGTAGTAGGGAGAAGGTGTTCAAATGGGAAGGTGAACCTGGGCGGAGCAAGGGGGAAGGGAAGGAAGGGAAAGGGGGCTTTTAAAAAAGAGAATGGAAGGAAAAAGTAAAAAGAAAGCTTTTGTAAATGGGGAGGAGAAGGAGAGTTGAAGGAACAGGGGAGAAGAATGAAGAAGATACGTGGTGTGCAGGTACACGTTCCTCAGGGCGAATGTGATCGTTAGGTACGGAAAACGCGTACCGATAACCAACAGACAAACAAGGGGTGAAGTCTTGCTGGGCTGCCCAGCTTGGAGCCAGAGGCCTGGGCTCCAGTGATCTTCCTGCCTCAGCTGGCAGCTGGGGCCACAGGCCTGCACCTGCACGCCTGGCTTGGCAGTCGGATTTGAAGGCAGAGTGTTGATGTGCTGCAGTGTGAAGTGCAGGCCCTGCGGCTCAGCAGGCCGTGACAAGCCGCCTCTGGGAAGGTGCGTTTTAGAGACCCAGCACAGCTGTGTCCCGAGGGATAAAAGGGCCCAGCGAGTGCATGCTCACTCCCCTGCCTAACTCAGTGTGTCCAGCATCCCTTGTAACAGCAAAATAGGAATCGTGATTCTGTCCCCAAGAGCTGCTTGTCAGGTGCGGCGAAGTGGGCAGATCCATCTCCCTCTTCACAACTGATTTGAAGGGTCAAATTATGGGTGAACGGACATGGCATCAGGGTGACAGCTTCCCTGAGCAGGGACAGACAGCCTGAGCTGGCCGACAGTAGCCACCATTCACACTGGCTTCTATAGATTTGCCATTGTCTTTCAACTTTGAGATATCCAGCTAAATATCTGGCCTCAAAATGTAACCTTGATATCAGATCCTTGTGGCACCTTCAGAGCAGCCTGTTTTAATGGTTGGTAAAATGATTACCCATCCCTGCTATATGGTCTTTGGTGAGATTAGTGCTATCACAGAAATGGAGAAAATAATTTTGGATGTGATGTAAGGTTTTATGTACCTAAACCAAGCAGCCTCATTGTTTTTGTTTCATTCCAAGTGCAAAGCATATTGGAGGGAAGGATTCAAGACACCTTTATTAAATGGAGAAAAAAGAACCATTAATTTCTTATTAATGAGCAAGAAGCATCAACCAAAAAAAATTTAAAAATTCAGCATGTGTGAACAAATGGAAAAATATGGGAGACGTGGGCCTGGGATTTACCTCAGTGGTTCAGGCACCTGTGTTGCAAGTGGAAGGTCCTGAGTTCGATCCCCGGTACCAAAAAAAAAAAAATATATATATATATATATATATGGGAGACAACAGGAAACTGGGAGTGAGGGAAGAGCAAGAAATATGAGCTAGAACAGAATTGTTGGAGAGAAGATGGAATGGGAAATGTAGAATTGTGGGAAAAGGAAGTTAGCATGGATAGCGAATTATGGAGAAGACAAAGCATCATAAGAAAGCAGCAGATATTGGAAGCAGTGGGGATACTGAAGAAAGAGGAATTAAGAGAAAGACAAAAGAGTATGGGAAGAAAGCCATGAACTATAATGGAAAAAGAACTCTACTGAGGAATTGTGAGACATGGGAAATTTGGGGACAGAAAAGAGATGAAAGAGAATAGAGAATAATGAGGGAAAATAATTATAGCAGACAATGGACACTTGTAGGAAAGAGTGGAGAAGGAAAAGTCGTGGGACAAAGAACTGTAAGCCATAGAGAAAATTTTGGGAAACAAATTGTGGGAGGCAGGACACACTATGTGGGGATAAAATGGTGAGGAAAGAAGGATTGTAAAAAAGAAGAGAAATTTGAGATAAACAAAAAACGATCTATGAGTTTTAGGATGAATTATTGGAAAGACAGGACTTGTGGAAGGGAAAGGGAATGTTGGGGCAGAAGAGAGGATGTACGAAAGGTGGGAATCAGAGGAGGAATGGGGCGCCGTGAGAGAAGTATGTGAAATTGGAATTGTACAAAAGTCAAAAAACTGGGCAAGAACAGACAATTGTAGGGGGAAATGGGAATGTAGAAGACACAAAGATTCATGGGAAATAGGATGAACAATGGAAAAATAGGGAATATATGAAAAACAAAACATGGTAAGAAAAAAACAGAAGAGTAGGAAAGTGAGGATTATGGGGGAAGGGCATTTTAGTACAACAGATTGTGAGAAATGGATTGTGGTAAAAACACAATTGTGGGAGTAGAGATTGTGTCAGCGCAAGGAATTGTGGAAGGGAACAATAAATTGTGGGAAGAAGGGATTATGGCAGAACAAGGAACTGTGGGAGAGACTAGTGAATTGTGGGAAGAAGGGATTGTGGCAGAACAAGCAATAGTGGGAGGGAACATAAATTGTGGGAAGAAGAAATTGTGGAGGAATAAGCAATTGTGGGAGGGAATGTTGAACTGTGGGAAGTGGGATGGTGGAAGAACAAGGAATTATGGGAAGGAGGGCTTGTGGCAAAACAAGCAATTGTGAGAGGGAACATAAATTGTGGGAAGAAGGGATTGTGGGGGAACAAGGAATTGTGGGAGGGGACATTGAATTGTGGGAAGGATTATGGGCAGTACATGGAATTGTGGAAAGGAGGGATTATGGCAGAACAAGGAATTGTGGGAGAGACCAACTAACTGTGGGGAGGTGGGATTAAAGCAAAACAAAGAATTATGGGAAGGAGAGATGGTGACAGAACTAGAAATTATGGGAAGGACTGATTGTGGCAGAACAACAAATTGTGTGAGGGAACACTGAGTTAGAGAAACAAAGGATTGTGGCAGCACAAGGAATTATGGGAGGGAACACTGAATTGTGGGAAGGCAGGACTGTGCAGAAACAAGGAATTGTAGGAAAGAAGACAAGATTGTGGCAGTAGCAAGTTTTGTGGGAGAGAACAATGAATTATGGGTAGGAGGTATTGTGGCAGAAACAAGAAATTGTGGCATAGAATGTTGAACTGTGCAAAGAAGTAATTTCCCAGGAACAGGAATGTGGAATATATTAGACAACTGTTGGAAGCAGGTATTGGGGCTAAAACATAGATTTCTGAGAGAAAAAAATAAGTTATTGAATGGAAGTTTGCATCAGAAAGGATTGCAGAAGAGACTAGACAACACAACCGTGGGAAGAAGGCATTGCGGCAGAAATGAGGGGTTTTAGCAAGGACACCGTTTTGTGGGGGAAAATGGCGTTGAGGGAGAAGGAGAAATAAAGCTGGAAAGGCAGAGAGGATAAACTGTGGGGAGGTGGGTTTGTGTGAGAAACAAACTGAATGTGCCCCCATGCTAGGGTGAACTCCTTTCCACTGTTGCTAGCACAGATGTGCTGTGAAAAGCACATAGCTGATGTGGTTTGTCCAGCTGTGCATTGCAGGCCCATCTGCCATGTGATCAACCCTACCAAATCAACAATACCCATTCAGTAGGATGCTTCACCCAGGATCGCACATAAAGCAAAGTTATGCATTGATCGGTTGGCAAAAATGGGACAATCGGCTGGCAGGAAGCCTCTCTGATCCTCCCCCTAGAAGGAATAGCTCAGTATTTGCTAATCCAGCACGAGGGGAGACTTCATAGAACGCCGCTAACTTGAATGACGAGAATCA
Organism: Heterocephalus glaber; assembly: GCF_053883595.1. NCBI lineage: Eukaryota > Metazoa > Chordata > Mammalia > Rodentia > Bathyergidae > Heterocephalus > Heterocephalus glaber. The sequence goes on from NW_028258189.1 coordinate 681,111, forward strand.
ACTGTGTTCGTTAAATGAGTGCATTAATGGAAGGCCGTCACAGAAGCATGAGTGAAATGCTGTGTGGTTTTTGAGACAACTTCCAGGTGAAGGCAGCGGGCAGAGCTCCCTGGCAGGGAGATGGGTGAGCAGAGCCCTGCCGGGAGGCGCAGCATGTGCAGAACTTCAGGCGTGGAAGACTGCAACATGGGCACCACTCACGAGCAAGTCCCAAGACCGGACCTTGAGGGCCTCAAAGGAAGCGCTGTGACTTCTTCCGCCTCGTGTGGCCGGAGGAAGCCCCTCAGTTTCCGGCACAGCGGGGTTAATAGCAGAGCATCTCTCCCATAAGGTTGCTGTGTGGGTTAAAATAGATTGCGTCTTACCCAAGAGTCTTAGCCAAGAGCCTGGTGCACGTCAAACACCCAAAGGGATTCAGCTATTTCTGTTGTCGTAATTTATGTTACGGGGTCACTGGATATTTCCCTTCAGCTCGATCATAAGGTGTTTCAGGCCAAGTTGTGGGAAGCTTGGCTCGGAAAATAGTCTGAAGTCAGGTCCCTAAGGACCTTGAGTTTAGGTTTGGAAACGGAGCTTCTTTCTCTCTCTCTCTCTCTCCCTCTCTCTCCCTCTCTCTCTCCCTCTCTCCCACTCTCTCTTTCTCTTTCTTTCTTTTGTCCTTGCTTTTGGGGGGCAGGAGTGGGTTTAAGACCAAGTTGTGCTGTAGCCTGGAGCTAGCAGTGAGGAGAACACAGAGGGGGGCCTTCAGGGGGTGCTGAGCAATGAGAAGAGGCCCAGGATGCAGGGAGGGCCCACGTGAAGGGCAGAGGAGAGGAGAGAAGGAGGGCTGCGATTCGGTGAGGTCAGAGTGGGCTTCCGGCCAGGGCTCTCCCCGCTGCCGTGGAACCGGCCCCTTGGGGTCCCGGAGCCGCCGATGGGGGCCACAGCTGTGCTACTGACCTGGGTGACGTTGGCACAGAGGGATTTAAAGGTCTGGGCCGGGGTGGCGAGTTGGAGGGTAAGCACTTAACAAACGAGACAGAAGAGGAGCCTGGCGTGGGGCAGGCCCTCCGAGGAGCACGACAAGTCCAGGTGGCCTTGGCGGAAAGCCAACAGCGCCGCGACGGGAAGACCGCCTGCTACAGTCTTCCCGAATGGAAGCAGGGCAGTGCTCGCCGCCGCGGTTCTTCAGTGGAGGAAGGAAAGGGGCGAGGGAGGGAGGAAGGTGGGAGGGAAGGAGAGAAAGAAAGGAGGGAAGGTGGACTGCTGGAGGGTGTGAAAGAAGGAAAGGACAGGGAGGTACAGAAAGGAGGAAGGGAGGAAAGGAAAGAAAGGAACGTGGTGGGGGGAGAAGGAAGAAAGGAGACCGGGAGAGGCCGGAGGTAGCCAAGCTTGGGGCATCGCTCACAAGGAGGTCAGCTTTTCCCACTGTCTCCTGCGAAGGCCAGGCAGGCAACACGGGCTCCTACGCCCTGTACAAACCTGGCTCCCGGCGGCGCCTGTGAAGCAGGGATGCACCCCGGCCTAGTTACAACAGATGGAGCGCGCAGAAGGGCCACCCGTACCTCGGCTTTCCCACCACCCCAGCCGTCCGCCGCCCCCGGGGAGAAACAGATCTCAGGAAGAGGGTTTGCAGTGCGCGCCATCCTCGCTTGGGGCTGCGGGCAAAGCAGCAAGAGGAGATCCGATTCTCACACCCAACCAGCCTGGTTTCCCTGTGCAGCCAGGCAGCTGCCGCTCGCTTCCCGGGCTTGGTGAGCCTGGTGCGCTCCTTCAGCGGCAGGGGGACGCGGGGCACCTATTTCAGTGGAAACGATTCAGTCTCTGCACTCTGCCTGCTCGTCATTAGTGAGTCCCCGTCGACAGAGCTGTGCAGGGGACTTCTTGAGCTTCAAAGCGAGATTATTAAGGAGAAATGACTGTCACATCTTGTAATTTGGATAACTGCCGCATAGATGGAGGATGGAAGCAGGGAGAGGGGAAGAAAATAAAGCCTGATAACTCATAGCCTGCTTCCTCTTTTTTTTTTTTCCAGTACCGGAAACAGTGGCCTTCAAGACCCCAAAACGGCTCCGCAGTCGCACGCAGCCTCCCAAAGGAAAGGCAGCTATCAAACCCTCGGGGGACCTGCCCAGAGGCCCCAAGGAAAGGCTTAATTAGCAGAAATGCATCAAGCTAAAGGAGAACAGCCATCATCACGGCCCTTTCTAGGTCTGAAAGAGTTTGTGCATCTACTAAACTTCCCACCAGACCATTCGGGAACCTGTATTTGGTTTTATTCATCTCTCTAAGAAAAAGTTAGCATTTTCCCTAAATTAGAAAAAAATCAAAATACTGTCTATCTTCAATGAGCCAGAACACAGCTCAGTCAGAATTATGTTTTCCAAAACAGAAGCAAAAGATAAAGGAGGGGAAAGTGTCCAGGACTTGCTTGGCAATGCTGCGTGCAGGGTGGATCTGGGGTCGTGGTAAGAAAGCACTCCGAGGGTATTGCAGGAGGCTTCCCAGACCCCCAGGCCACACACACGCTGAGTCGAGTCAGGCCCACTGCCCACTCCTTCCGAGGGTGGAGGACAGACATGTGTTCTTCAGTGTCACAACCAGGCAGCATGTAAGAGCCTTAATGAAGCTTAGGGAAATAGAATGTTCCCTTCAGCCCCCAGCCCACTCCCCACAGCTGAGCTGTGCTTTAAAACCTGAAATAGCACCTTCTTCCCCCCAAAGGTAGGGCTGAATAAAAGCTAAACAAGTGAGACAAAACTCAAAGCCAATCCAGTTCAAAGAACTCTCCCCAGGTGGACAGGAAGGAGACCAATGGTCTCCTGTCATTTCCGGTTGCCCGACTGAATGAGCACAGCGTAGGTGGCAAATGAGGACGTGGCTTGGGCCATCCAGCTGGCCAGCTGCAGAGCCCCGCCTGACCATCTGTCCCCAACATGAGTCCAGACTGCAAGGGCCTTTGAGCCCTTGGTCATTTGCTTCACTGTTGACTCCAAGATCTGGATGTGGTGGGTGCAGGGTTCCTCACCCTGGTGACATTGGGGTTATTGCTGGGGGCTGCCCTGGGCACTGGAGGATGGTTAGCAGTGGCCCTAACCCTGATCCACTAGACGCCATTAGCAATCCTACCACCACCACCCCAGGAGTGATAACTGAAAATGTCTCCAGATAATGCCAAATGTTCCCAGCAGAGGAATGGGAACAAAATCATACCCCACGAGGGCTGGGGATTTAGCTCAGTGGTGCCACCGTCTGCCTCAAAAGCACAAGGTTCTGACTTCAATCCCTGGTACATAAAAAACAGAAAACAACATACCCCTTGAGAGGCACTGGGTTGGAAATAGGGATGTCTCCCTGCCTGAGGCAGCCTTGTCTTCAAACTCAACCAGCACATGAAAACACCCACTCTAACTTCCCGAGCCAAGTGTGTGAAGCATGTGTTACTATGATAAAATACCCAAGTTAAACAACTGAAAGGAACTAAGGTTTAGTTTGGCTTACGGCTCCAGAGACTGCAGTCCATGGTCACCTGGCTTCATTGCTTTGGGCAGAAACATCATGGTGGGCAGCAAGCGGAGGGGCAAAGCTGCTCACCTCATGGTAGCCATGAAGTAGGGGGCAGCACTGAGGTCCCTATATTCCCTTTAAGGGCATGCCCCTTGCCCCCCCCATGTCACTTCCTCCCAGTAGACCCTACCTCCTAGTGGTGCCATCATCCCCCAATATACCATAGCTGGGGACTTAAGCCTTTGGAGGACATTCTACATCCAACTGGTGGCAGAAACCAAGTTATGACTACCCTGCAGGTACACATGCATTGTCACATTTCTCCACGCCCACATTCTCAGATTGCTCCTCCAGCCTTGGTGACCAGACCGCTTCTGACTTCTCACTGACTCGTGGCAGAGAAGAACTTCCTCTTCAGAGCTCACTGATCTCTTTTCCCATCTGAACTCCAGTGTGAAAGTGGGGAGTTGTTTTGCTCTTACTCACTCACCATAATCACTTCCTGTGGCTGCTGTCACAAATGCTTATAAACACGCTGGCTTACAACAACAGGAATTGATTCACAGTTCTGGAGGCCAGAAGTCCAAAATGGGGGCTCTGGGGGAGCGTCTGTCCCTTGCCTTGCCCAGCCTCTGGTGGTCAGCCCTTGGTTTGTAGCTGTATCTCTCTCTGTTCCATCTTCATGCGGCCTCCTGCTCTGCGTGTCTCTCATGAATCTAGAGCCCACCAGATGACCCAGGAAATCTCTTCTCAAAATCCTTACTTATACTGGAAAGACTTTTTTTTTTCAAAGAAGGTAAAATACAGGTCCCAGGGAATTGGATGTGAACACTTCTTTTGGGAAGGCTGCCATTTCACCACTGCACGGATGCCTAATGGTGTCGTTGTGTTATTGTGTGTATGCGCCCGACCCCCTATCAGGACTGTAGGTGAGTTCATGGTAAACAGGGACCCTTAGTGATATTACAGGGGATCACTGGACCAGGATAACTACTGCCCAATTGGGCATAGAGGATGGCTGGAATGTCTTCTATTCAGAACCCTTGACCTGGACCTGGGATTTAGCTCAGTGGTTCTGCTGCCTGCCTCGCAAGCACAAGGACCTGAGTTTGATCCCCGGTACCAAAAAAAAAAAAGAAGAAGAAGCCTTGACTTTAAAAGATTGGTATAGAAATATCTGGTATACATCCAGATTGCCCACAACACTGGGACCAGGAGAAAATGACAGAGTGGGGAGTGCCCAGATATGGCCCGTCTCAGTAACCACCAGCATTACTGTCACTCTCTGTTGGGCATCCCTTAAATTAAAGGCACTATATTCAGTGATTCCAAAGAATCATTTGTCTACTTTTTATTATAAGTTTTAAATTTCTTGGTCTAAGTTTGTATTTTCTTTTATGTATCTGTTTATTTGGTGGTGTCAGGAATCAAACCCAGGGCTTCATGCATGCTAAGCACATACTCTACCGCTGAGCTGTACACCAGCCCCTGAATTTGTAAGTTCTGGGACAATGATAAACTCATTGAAATGTTGCAGGTATAGCACAGAGAACTATTTTTTCTGAACCTTTTGAGATTAAGATGCAGACCCCATCACCCCAAAATACTTGAGCGTGTAATTTACACTCCATGTGACTTGTCCCCTAAGTGTCCACCTATGGAAGCTTGATTCCCAATGTAAAGATCCTGAGAGGTTCTGGGTGTTTAGAAGACGGCTCCAAGGAAAGGTGATTAGGCCACAGGGACCCCTCCTTGGAAAGGACCAATGCCCATCTCGAGAAAGTGGGGCAAAAGTGGACTCATTACCACGTGATCACTTTTTTTTTGTACCGGGGATTGAACTCGGGAGCTCGCACTTGCAAGGCAGGCGCCAGAACCGCCGAGCTAAATCCCTGGCTCAACCACGTGATCACATTTGCACACGCTGCTCACCTTTCTTGTGTACACCCCACCACATAATGCTGACTGCCATGTTGTGATGTTGGCCACCATGTTGTGATGCAGCCACAAAGCCCTCACCAGAAGGTGACACCAATGCCATGTTTTCAGACCTCCAAAGCTTCAGAAACTTTTTTCCTTTATTGTGTCCCCAGCCTCAGGTGTTATGTCATAGCAACACAGAACAGAGAGGCTAAGACAACACAACCAGAGCCTACTTCTACACAACCACACTACAACCACCAAGTTGAAGCCCTTACATGCAACTTGTCATGGAATCCTTAGACTTCATTCTGGTTCCACCAGTTCTGCCTAAAAGCACAACTCAGAGTTACAGAGCCCAGTTTGTGACTATACACAGCCTTTGTTGCCATGACTTTTTAGTATCTTTCAGTTTAAACATTCCCTCAGGCTTTGACTTTGTCAACCTTGATACTTATGTTTTCAATTGTGAGAGTTCCCATTTCCCCTGTTACCAATACTCATTACATAAAATTTACCGCTTTGAAACTTTATTTTTTACAGTAATAGTTATTAAACCTAGGGCCTTTGCACTAAGCTACCTCCTCAGCCTTTTATTTATTTTTTTTTCTTGAAGCAGGGTCTCACTAGGTTGCTCTCAGAGTGCTGGGATTATAGGCACCAGCCGCCATGCCTGGCCTAAAACTGTTAAGCCTGTAGTTGAGTAGCATTAAGACCTTCACACTGTTGTACCACCATCACCACCACCAGCTCCAGAACTTTCATCCTTGTAATAAAACTCTGGAGCTGTTAAACACTAACTTCCCACGACATCTGCCCGACCTCGGACAACCCCACTCCCCTTTCCATCTCTGTGGGTTTGACTGTTCGAGATTCCCCAGGTAAATGGAGCCCCAGCATCTGTCTGTCCGCCAGAGGCCCCTCTCCCTCTCCCATATCATGACGTCTTCAAGGCTCACCCACGTGTGTCGGCATCTTTTTTAGGAGTGCTGTTCATCTGTCCACAGACACTCAGAAGCTGAGCAGCTGCGAGTAGCACTGCTGCAAACCTGCATGGAGCACACTTGCTGGCTCGGTCTGCTGCATCCTCAGGGTTAGACTGCAGTTCCCCATCTTCCCAGGAATGTGGCACAAGGTGGTGCTGTCGCCTTCTCCCTGCGTCCCCTTAGGTGACACATGACTCAGATTACTCCAGGGTTTGGAAAGTCCACTTTGAGTTGTTGTTCCTGAACCACTGGTCCAAGGATTTTTGAGGACAGAATCATCTCAGTAACTCGTGTTCCCTGGAAGACAGGAAAATAAGTACAGTGGACCCTTGAGTTATGACCGGCCTGACATACAAACAACGTAGGCAACTACCAGAATTTCAGTTTTAACTTATGACCAAAGTCTTGAGTTACGACCCAAATGCCGGCCGTTTGGGCTTCCGGATGGTCTCAGATACAGACCGAACCCTTAAAGAGCTCTGGAAGGAACATGACAGCATCCTCTCCTGTGTGGGGTTCACTGAGAAATCCTGGGCCAGGCTCTCTCTAAGGTCACTGAGCTCTGCCTGTGAACAGGAGAGAGACTCTGAAGGCTGTGTGGAGGAGCCTGAGCCTTCATTGACTAATTTGAGTTACAACTGCCCTCAGGAACGAATTGAGTTTCTAAGCCAAGGGTCCACTGTACAACTGACTCCGAGTTTCTTTTTATCCTTCTTTCTTTGTTGTTCCTTCCTTTTGTTCCCCCCTTTTAAAGACAGGTCTTGCTCTTTTATCCAGGTCGGCCTTGAACCCCTGGGCTCAAGGGATCTTCACATTTCAGCCTCCCAAGCAGCCAGGACTACAGGCACAGGCCACCACGCCCAGTCCAAGTGTCTTTCAGTGCCTGCGCGCAGAGGCGTTGGAACTCCAGTCTACCCAGCGGCTTGCTTGAGGCTGTGCTGGTGATAAGCAGACTCACTGGGACTGCATTCGCCATTCATAGCAAGGACTTCCGGATGGACCAAGAGTGGCATCTTTGTCCGGCAGTCTCTCTTGCAGCTGTGTTTGATCACCAAGGCAGCCCAGATGGGCTGGGTCACTCCTGGGACATCTCTCCTCAGGGTGTGGCCTCAGCAACACCCTAAAATCGGAAACATAGGCGCGCAACATGACACCCTAAGTAAAAGATCCCCCCCATGATAGGTCTTAGCTCAGAAGCAAGCACATGCACACACAGTTGGCTCAGCAGCCCCTCTAGTCTAATACCTGAACTGGCTCCTACACGAATATAGTAAAAATACTGTATAAAAGTACCTTCAGGCAATATGTACAAGATGTACATGAAACATGTTAATTTAGGGTTAGATTTGTCCTATCCTCTAGGTAGCTCATTATGTGTATGCAAATATTCAAAAAATCTGAAGTCCAAAATGCTTCCAGTCCTGAGCACTTTGCAGAAGATACTCAGCATGTTATAGTTCTAATCCATTGGTTCTAATGGATCTAATGCATCAAAAGAAACCTCGTATCAGAGATTCTAAAGTGGCAGCCAGGCGTGGTGGTATGTGCCTGTAATCCCAGCACTCAGTAGGCTGAGGCAAGAGGATTGCAGTGAGTTCAAGGCCAGCCTGAACTGGGGATTCTAAAACAACACTTCATAAAAAGAGGACAGGGTAGGTAGGTAGATAAGTAGGCAGGTAGATAAATAAATAGCTATTCTCCACGAAAACAAAGGATGAGTCATTCTGTTGAGAAAATACAAGGGAAAATTATTTGCCTGCAAAATAATCGGTTGCTTATAGTAGGTGTCCAAAACTCCTTTGATGTCTTTGTTGGTTCAGCCACCCACCAGAACCCAAGACCCGTGCAGCAGCAGCATTGCCTGAAGTTCACGGTGGATCTTCCCCACCTAGAAGAACTCGTGAAACATAACTGCTAAATGAGCATCTGCTGAATGAGTGAACTTACTTCCCTGGAACGTTAGTCCCTCTACATTAACTAAGCGCGTACTGCATGTTCCACGGTGGTTGAAGCAGGATGGACCGATGCACCAGCCCATAATTCCTTGTCAGGGACCGAGACCACTGCCTTTCTGCTGGGGTTTCGGCCAGCAGAGATCTAAGTCAGCCCCCAGCATTCCAATCCCTGCTGTCCATACACCTGTCCCAAGTTACTTCATTTAGTCTTAACCCAGGTATTTCAGGCAAGGGCAACTTAGCAGATGTAATAGATCCCGAAACAGCTGACTTTAAGAAAGGGCAGTTACTCTGTGGGGCTGAGCCAAGCGGACCAGCCCTTAAGGGGTACAGGATTCTTCCTACAAGGAGACAGAGGCATGAAAAGCATGTTTTTGGCTGCTGGCTTTGAAGGAGGTGACAGGGAGGGCACGGGTGGCCCTTTAGGGGCTGAAAAGAACTGCCAGGGGGCCAGCAAAGAAACAGGGACCTCAGCCCTACGAGAATGAGCAACCCAACCCTGCATAAGCACCAGAGCTGGGGAGAGGGCCTGTGGCGGCCACTGTCCCGTCACTGCACATGCCCTCCTAGCAGCCACAACTTGGAGGACGACAGATTTTGGCTCATGGCTGTAGAAGGGTCAGTCCATGTTCAGCTGGCTGCAAGGCAGCAAGGGCTTGGTGGAGGGTTCTGGAGGAGAAAGCTGCTCACATCATGGTGGCTGGGAAGCAACAAAGGGGGAGCCGGGAAGTAGAGACACCCTTCCAGGTCACCCCAGTGACTGACTCATCCCCAAGCAAGCCCCACTTGATGACTCCAAGTCAGCTATGGCACTCCGTGATCTGAAGATCCATGATCGCCTTTGGGGAACGAGGAGGATGCTCTACATCCAAACCCTGACGGGACCCAAGGTCTAGATAAGAGCCAGGGTCCAGGCCAAAGGCTGGAGTGCAGCCTGGTGGAGGAGGATCGGAGAGGGTGGCCATGCCCACCCTGACCTTTGACCTAACACACGGGCACAGTGTGAGCCAGTGATATGTAGCAATTTGGGATGGAGCCACAAAAAAATAATACAGAGTTCAAAATGGCATAATAATACCACAAGCAGACCGCACAGCTGATGCTGCTAGTGACAGAGGGGAGGTCTGCATCACACTCGGCCAGTGACTCAGAAACGAAGAGACCCTGGTTCTATTTTCTGAGGTATTCAGTCACCTCTCACCAAGTGGACAGAGCCCCATCCCTAGCTGGCCGTCAGCCCAAAGCTTGTGTTGTATTAGTGAGGGTAAGGCCCTGTGCCAGGGGAAGTGGGAGATTCTTCTAAAACAGAAGCACAGAGCTGGGTGGGGGCGCCTAATCCCAACACTCAGAGACTGAGGCGAAGGATCGTCATGAGTTCAAGGCCAGCCTGGGCCACACAGCAAGTTCAGGGTCATCTGACTACATACACCCTTGTAGAAACCTGCTGTTTTGTGACCCTTCCCTGTGTCATGGGGGAAGGAGGGAGGGGCACTGCGCCGGCACCGCTGGTCTGTTCGGAGAGATTAAGAGCTAGAAGGCCCAGGGACTTAGCTCAGTGGTGCCACTGCCTGCCTCGCAAGTGCAAGGTCCCAAGTTTGATCCCTGGTACCAAAAAACCAAGGAATAGTGCGTTGATGGCTTATCTACAGAGTGGCTCTGCTCGGCTGTGTCTGTCCTGCATGATGTCCTCCCCCTGGGATACCAGCCAGGGCCTCCGGACCCTGCCAGATGTGTCCCAGAACCGTGAAACAGTTTTGCTTTATAATTTCCATGGCCTGCAGCACCATGTCATTAGCAGCAGAAAATGCTACCCAAGGACCTCTCTCTGACTGTTGCACCTCGGGAAGGACGGGACTGGTGGCAACTGAGGCCCAGGTGCTGCCCAGAACAAGAGCTTACCCGGGAATTGTGCGGCCACAGAGGCCCCTGGTTCCAGGTGAGGAATCCTGACAGACAGCCAGCTACGGACAGGGCTGAGGACGACAGGGCTGGGGACAAAGCCCCCGAGAGCAGGCGCACCGGCTTCCAAGGTACGCACCTGTGTTCTGTAGAATAGTTGTTCCTTGCTAGGAAATGAGAAAAGGGAAAGAAAGACAAGCTCTGTTTCTCAGCTGAAGAGATTACTGAGATGCAAACAGCACGAGGGCAGAGCTACCTCAGTTTTCGTGGGCAGGGGGGTGTGGGTAGGGATGGACACCAGGAAGCTGCAGGACCCCCAGACCCGCAGCCCCAGGCCTCCTCCCTCAGTGGGGCCCTGGCCCCCTTCCCGGGCCCGGGCGAGTCCTGGCTGGCTTTGGATGGACGTCAGTCAGGCCAAAGCTCTGTGATGTGTGTTGCTGACCCTAGGCCCATCTTGTCTCACGCTCAGAATGCCAGCCACCACCCCTCACAGCTCTGCAACTGGGGCATTTTGTACAGGAGGCAGCCGGGCAGGGAGACAGGCTCCAATCCGCCTCCCTGAGAATCCATCTGGGAAGGGCTGAAGGGCTGGGGTGCGAGGCAAGGCCTTTGGAAAGGAGTCGGGCATCAGCGGCTTTTGCGCATGCCCAACCCAGCTTCCAGGGCTGTTCCCATCCCAACCACTGGCCCAGGGGTGATCTAAACTGGTGGGCTTTTGTTTTCATTTTGTTTTTGTAGTAGTGGGGATTGAATCCAGGACCGTCCCTGGCCCACCTTTGCTTTATTTTTTATTTTGAGACAGTGTCTCATTAAGTTGCCCGGCATAGACTCAATATTGTGATCTTCCTGCTTCAGCCTCCCAGAATGCTGGGATTACAGGCTGGTTAAATTGGTGATTTTTAAAGTCAACTAAAAGCAAGTAACTAAGGGGAGGTGACACTGGTGACGTCTAGGGCTTTTTATTCAGGTTTTCCCTTGGTTTCATTAGGGTGCATAACTTGAGCTCCAGATTTGACCCCAAAGCAGATACCCTGTGTTTTCCTTCGAGGAGTACTTATTTGTTGTGGTAGTTTTGACTGGTTTTGATTTTGGGTTTGGTTTTGGTTTTCTGAGACAGGGTCTCACTATGTATTGCAGTTCAGTCTGGTCTTAAAGTCACTATGTGACTCAGGCTGGCCTCGAACTTGTGACAATCCTCCTGCCTCAGCCTCCTGAATGCAATGCAAGGCCAGCCAGGGGTCCCCTCTGCCTGAGCCCACGAAGTCACCTGCCTCTGGGTCACAGGAGGGGCACCTGCATGTGACCCATGCACAGAGGCCCCCAGGAGCAGGATGTGGTGAGACCCACAGAGGGAACGAGTCGGCTCTCAGGAGACGATGCCCGAGGTCGCTTTGCAACTGCCACGCTCCAGAAAAATACTGACTCACGGCAGAAAGAAGTCCCCCAATCAATCCAAATCCCCTGCCTCCTTGCTCCTTCCTTTCTTTATAAATGCGCAGGTCTGAAGTTTCTGCAGGCGGGGTTGATGGAAGTGCGAAAAGAGGCAGCTCAGGGACCATTAATTCCGTCTTGTCTCTTCCTTTTATTGTGACAGAAGCAACCAGGCTTCTGACAGAGCCCCGGAGCACACACACGCGGCTCCCGAGACTCTGGCTCTTTCCGGTTCTCGCCTGGAGCCTCACACCTTCCCCTGCCACTTCCGCACAGCCCACTGAAGCTCCGACATCAGTCTCTTCTTTTTCCTAATGCCTGTGCCTTGCCCGAGATTTCGTAATAACCCTGTAATAAAGACAAACTTACTGCAACCATGCACAGGTGGCCTTTGAACCCTCCTAGGCTCTTCTGTCATTTTTCTCACTTCACTGAAACGGAGCATTTATTGAGCGCCTCCTGTGTGCCAAGGTCTATGCTGGGCTCTGGGGATGTGACATAAAAGACGAATTGAAGACAGCCGAGTGTGGTGCTGCCTGCCTGTCATCCTAGCACTCTGGGAGGCTGAGGCAGGAGGATCACAAGTTCAAGTCCAGCCTGAGAAAATTGGCAACTTAGTGAAACTCTGTCTCAAAATAAAAACTAAAGCCGGCCATGGTGGCACATGCCTATAGTCCCAGCACTTGGGAGGCCAAGGCAGAAGGATGGCCAAAATTCCAAGGCCAGCCTGGGTGTACAGTGAGTTCAAGCCCAGCCTGAACTACAGAGTGAGACCCTGTCTCAAAAAAAATAATTAATTAATTAATTAAAATAAATAAATAAAATTAAAAGGTCTGGGCATTGTAGCTCAGGGTGATGGCTTTGGCTTCAATCACCAGTACACACACCAAAAAAAACAAAACAAAAGAAGAGTCGAAGAGATATCATCCCTGAAGCACTGTTTGTTTTTTCTCTGATTCAGTCTAATAAAATCAATGCTTGCTCCATCAGACAAATGATTGAGTGCTATTACGGCTTGTGTCTGGATGTTCCCTCAAAGCCTCAAGCGGTCATAGACTGATTTGGCAACACCCTAATCCCAGTAGTCCCAATAGAGTATAAAAGGGGCAAAAGAAGCTGCTAAGCCCCCTTGCTTGCTCTCACCTGCCTGCCCTGCCATGGACTGTTTCTCCTCTGTGATGGCGCTCTGCCATCCCACCCTGCCTTGGGGGCAGCCAACTATGAACTGAAACCTCTACAAACTGTAAGCCAAGTAAATCTTTCCTCCTTCAACTTTTGGTGTCTGTTATTTTGTCTCAGGGATGAGAAAACCAGGACAAGTGCTTACCCTGCTCAGAAGCAATGGCCAAACTCACATAGGAGACCAAATCAGATGAGACAATGAGAGAGGAAACACAAGATGAGCCATTTGCACTCAGCATTCTACCTAGATACAGCCTCTACCTGCTTGTTTGGAAAGGGCTCTGTATTTGGCTCTGAGCATCCCAGCAGCTTATGTGAAAAGGGAAACATGATTAGCCATATTTTCACAATATATAACAAACAAGGAAAAGAGCAAACACATCAGAACAAATGCTGGTGACCATCCTGAAGAAAAATGAGGCTCCTGAAGAAGTGAGAGAAGCTCCCTTGAAAAGCTGGTAGGAACTTGGAGCAGACCAGCCCCTCGGAGCCCACAGAGCTCATTTATATCACATACTGCAAGCACCATCCAAATGGGTCCAGGGTGGGAACAGGTCCAGCCCAGCACTGCCTGCATCTGAGTCTAGCCCCAGCTCCGCCACCTTGGAGCTCCTGAAGCTGGAGACATCACACCTTTGCCCACCCGTGTGGTGATGCTGCCACCACCATCCATGCGGCCCAGATTCCACACCCCTACAGTACTGGTACCGGCCACTGCCTCCACCCACTGGTCTCATGCCTGGGCAGCACCTACTCAACCCAGGCCAAACTGCCTCCTTCTTCACCTTCTCTTTTACACAGCACTTCGAACTAACTAGATAATAAACGACATCGGGGGGTCAAGGGGTTTGAGCCAGTGGCAAGGAGGGAAGAGACAAAGACATGGAGCAAGATGCAAAGCAGGTAAAATGAAGTGAGGAAGAGATCAGGCCAGAAGAAAAAGGGGACAACAGAGACGCAGGGAAAAGATACAAATGCTTCCACAGGGAAAGAGGCATGAGGGAGGTGTTTGTGGTTGCATTTGAAGGCACTTCACAGGGAAGTGCAAGAAATGTGTGAGCTCCAGATGGAAGTTGAGTTCCTGCAAACTTTCCCAACTTTAACCGAGACAGGTTTGAACTTACCAACTGGTGTGGGCCAGAGCCAGTTCCCATGGGTGCTAGGCATGGCAATTTGCTTCTGTGAGCTACTCCTAGAAGTCCTGCCTAGCTTCTTAAGCCAAGCAACAAAAGACCAAGGTCTTAAAGGGGATCCTACAAGAATCTTTTTTTTTCCATTAAGTTTATTGGTACATTGTAGGTCGGTCCTGAGGGCTCCTTGTGAGGAGCTGGGCTTAATCGGGTGAGTCCAAACAGAAAGTGAATTTATCAAGGAATAGTAAGCAGCTCACAGAATCTCTGAGAGAGGACATCAGACCGGAGGTAACGAGGTCGGGAACGATGAGAAATTGTCACAAAACAGCTCCGCCACAGACCAGACTGCCCATAGACTTGCAGATGACCCCATGGCCTGACCTGGAATAAGACAGTGGGGTTTTCCTGGACACCAGAAAAGCATCTAGGTCCCAGGGATGGGAGGCATCAGGATGGTCCCCTGAATGTCCATCCTCCTCTCCTGCTGTATGTGTACTTTGACTTTACAGGCAACCAACAACGTCTGGAGACATGTTTGCTTGTTACGTGGAGGAAGAAGTCTCCTGGCATCTCATGTGTGGGACCCAAGGATGCAGCTAAACATCCTACGAGGGACAAGATAGTGTCCTACAACACAGCATCCTGCTTGGAGTGTCAGCATTTCTGCAGCTTTGAACCTCTGCCCTGCAGAAATAAGACTCCCAGCTCTTCCCAGAGTAGCGATCACATTCCACAGCCTCCCTGTGATGGTGCTCTAGGCGCTGGGATGTGGGCAGGAATGATAGCCACAGAGGGCACAGTCCTCCCTGCTGTGTTCTGCAGTGAAGCCTGCTCATGGAGCCACCATGGGCAGGCAGCTTAAACAACAGACATTCACATCCTACAGTTCCAGAGGCTGCAAGTCCTAGGTCATGGTGCCAGATCTGGTGCCTGGCCTGGGCTTCCTTCCTTGCTCATAGACTCCTTTCTATCACGGTACAGAGGCCCCAGACTTGCAATGCGATTATACCCCAATAAACCCATCAGAACTTGAAAATATCCTAAATTGAAAAGTATTATGGCTTGTATCTAGATGTCCCCCCAAAGCCTCATGTGGTCGTAGGTGGGGCTTTTTGAAGGTGGTTGAATCTAGGGTATATGATGCTGAGATTAAGGATGTGATGCTGGGATTTAGGGTGTCCCACCCTGGGTGTGAGTGCTGCCCTCAAAAGGGGAGGTAGCCTAGATGCAATATAAGGGGCAAAAAGAAGGCTGCTGCTGTCATTTGTTGCCGCCTGTCTGCCCTGCCATGGACTGTTTCTTCTCTGAGATGCCCCTTTGCCATGCTGCCCTGCCTTCGAGCCAGCTGATTATGGACTGAAACCTCTACAAACTGTGAGCTAAAATAAACCTTTCCTCCTTTAACTTGTGGGTGTCATGTACTTTGTCTCAGCAAGAAGGAAAGTAACTAAGACAAAAAGCCACCAAACAAAGTCACCTACTGAACATCTCAGCTTAGAGCATCATCTGTTTCCTCTTTTGCTTGCCAGGCTAATTAGGAGTGGCCACTCACAGCAACTGCCCAGCATCCCCAGAGAGGATCTTACTGCTTATCTCCAACCCAGAGAAAATATCAGATTATAAAATGAAGAATATGGTGAATGCATACCACCTTGCACCATCATAAAAGTGAGAAGTCACAGTCAAGTCATCCTAAATCACCGACTATCTATATCCTCACTTGGCAGAAAGTGGAGAGAAAATCAAGCTCTTGTGTTTCCTTTTTTGTTTTCCCTGTACTAGGGATTGACTCCAGGGTCTCTGCACTGAGCTACACACTCAATACACTTTTTATTTTTATTTTGAGGGTCTCATTTGTTGTCCAGGGTGGGCTCAAATTTATGATCTTCCTGCGTCAGCCTCCCAGAATGATAGGATTACAGGCATGTACCACCACACTCAGACCCAGCTTCCTGTGTCTTCTTATAAGGGCACTAATACTATCATCAGGGCCCCATCCTCCTGACTTTATCACTTTTACAAAGTCCTACCTTCTACTGCTACCCTACTGGGGATAGGGCTTCTACATATGAATTTGGGAGTGACATTTGCATGCAAACCAGAACAGTGCCCCTTCCTCCTTTTTCCTCCTTTTTCCCAGTACTTTGTTGTGATTAGACCTGGACTAGCCCTTTTAGGTGACAGATCGGGACCTACTTCATTGAGGATGACTGAGCAAAGTGATTGAAAGAGGCTGGCTTATCCTCATCGGTCCTGAAAGAAATCTGCTTCTGCCTGTTTCATTCTATTGTTATTTGGGATTTCTATGGCTTCTAGCCAAAATTAATGAAATTTGACGTGCTTGAAGGTAAGGACAGGTCTGTGTTTGAGGGTAAAAAGAGATGACATTTGACTCCTGTAGCAGACTTCTCTGTCCAGTAGTAGCAGACTCTGTTTAATTGCAACCCAATCTCAGCACACTTTGATCTCTCCAAGCAAGACAAGCCATGCCTTCCCCTTCTATATTCCTGTTTGCATATCAGCCATTGCCAGATGCTTCTGGATGCTTCACACTGTGCCACTAAATGCCTTCAAAGCATACCTTTCTTACCTTCCCACCCTTGTAGTCAATAAAGTACTGGGTGCCCTTGGTGCACCTTGTCTTTGCTGCCCAGAGCAGCACTGATCAGCCCCAAGACCCAGTTCTCTCTAAGTCTTGCTTCTTATCTTTACTTTTTATCAGCTTGTGTTGTAGTGTCTCACAGAAGACTATAGATTTATTGCAGAAGTCCATGGTAATGTCCTCATTCCCATTCCCTATAGACTCTGCTGTGAAACCTTGACCTCAGTAAGTGATGATCCCAAATGTGTTCATGTCCTGAGGTTCACAAAGGTCTCTGCTAGTGTTTCCTACCTAGGGCTCAGGTGCTGGGAGTGTTGTCCCCAGAGTAGACCTGCTGGGAGGTGGTACAACCTGGAAGAGCTGTGTTTCATGGGGTTCTTAGGTCAGCAAGAGATGAGCCCTGGGAAGGGACTCTGGGACCCCTGTCACATGCTAGCTTCCTATCGGGGGATGTGATCTCTGGCTATTGCATGTGCTCCTGCCGCCACTGTGAGGTGCTCACCAGAGCCACACTGATGTTGTCACCATGACCTTGAACCTCCAAAACTGTGAGCTACAGAAGCTCTCTTTCCTTATAAAGTTAGCTTGCCTCAATTATTTTGTTACAGTAATGAAAAATGGTCTAGTCAGTCCCTTTTCCAATCACTGCAGGACACAGTCCCACATCTTACATAGTCTGATTTCTTCCACCAAAATGACAATTGGGGCCCTTGGCTCTAGGGCCTGCTATAATTTGGATCTTAAGTGTCCCACAAAGGCCTGTGGGTTGAAGGCTTGGTCACCAGCCCATGGCACCAATGGGAGGTAGTGGAACCTTTAATGGATGGAGTCTAAAGGGAGGTCTTTAGGTCATTGGGGGCATGGTCTGGAAGAGGACAGTAGGACTGCTGCCCCTTCCTTTTCCTCTCTACAAATTCTGAGCCATGAGGGAAACAGTTTGGCTCTGCCATAAGCTCCTGCATGACAGGCTGTTCCCTGCTAGGCCCAAAAGGAATTCACCCTACTATGGACTGGCAACTCCAAAACTGTGAGCCAAAATCATGTCTTCTTTCCAGGTTGCTTATCTCCAACATTTGTTTTAGTAATAAAATTCTGGCTAGCATCATGCTGCTCTCCAGTGATTGAATCCTCAGTTATTAAAACTACAAACACTAAACAACCCTCACTGCCTGTTTTTTGTATGGCTCGTAATCTATGAGTCATTTTTGCCTAGATAAGGAGTTTAAAAATATCAGAAGAAAAACACTATTCCACGACATGTGAAGATTATATGAAATTCACATTCCAGTGTCCACAAGGAAAGTTCCATGAGAACAGAGCTGTGCTTCTATGATTGTGTCTTGTTTGTGGTTGTAGCCCATTTTCTAAAGGCAGAGAGATGTGGTTGAGACAGAAGACCTCTGTCTTATGCCATCAAACCTTCCCAAGGCCAGAGGATCTCAAGTTCCAGATTAAATGAACATAGTTAATGTCTTAGGACTCAGTTAACCCTCTTTGGAAATCACAGCACAAATCTTGATAAGATAACCAATAAGCAGCTTGGTAAGTGAGTGCAGTTGTGCAGGCTAAATATTTGAAACTCTGGAAAACAGAGCTGGACAAAATGCCTCCTGAGAGTGGCTGTGTCCATATCAGCTCCCTCCCGGTTCAGGCGGAAGGGTTCCAGTTCCACCCCAGCTCCAGAGATCCCCAGGGAGGCCGGCCTGAGGTACCCACAGCAGTCACGGGCTCAGTAAGCACCTGCCAGTGAGTGCCTGTCTCACTTTCCACCACCCTCCAGGTGTCTCCCAGGGCCAGGTCACATCTGAACTACTTGCAGTCAAACCCTGTCTCCAGCCTGCTTTGGGGTAATCCAAATCTGGACCGTTACTTAACTCAGAACTGAGGCACAGGGAGAACTTCAACCCACTAGTGATGGTAATGTAGCAAGACAGAGTGAGGGCTTGTATGCTTATTGCTGCAGAAAGTTAAAAGACTTTTGATTCATGTGGTCTGCAAAGAGGATGCAGCTTTGACAAGCACAAAGAAACTCCCAATGGTAAAATACGGGCACTGTGTTAGATATATCTAAGGTGTATTTTTTCTTCCAACTTGGGGTTCATAAATGTAATGTGTGAATGCAAAATAATTCACTCTACCACACAAGAAATCTCACCCTTCTGAAAATAATATCTTGGTGGAAAAAAGAACAAGAGAAGGGAACAGGTGTGGCCTGGCACATGACGGTCTCAATTTACTCGACTAACTGGATCAGAGTTAGAAAGCAGAAAAGATTAAATATTGATCCTGTGTGGGCTCTGGGAGACAGCAGGCTACATTTCTCCTTCTCTTTTCTATGCAAAGGCATCTTTCTCCCCTGTAGAGGGCAATTTTCAACTCTCAACTTCCAACACACTCATGACAACTTTCCACCTCTTGTAGAGTGGATGATTTTTGGCCAAGCCATCTCACTGAGATCATTTCCTATAATTGTCAGTTAAAAAATGATCCTGGCCTCCCTGTAGGGAAAATATATTTTTATATGAGTACAAATGAAATTTGAATGCCAGGATAATTAGCCATTAACATTAAAACTAAATGTACATGCTCAGAGCTGAAATGACTATTTTGCTATCTCTCATTGTTGTGGGGTTTTTTTTCTAAATGTGATTTGCTTCTATTGTAACAGATGGAGAAGTGGTATTATACATAGTGCATGAAGGATAGAAACAAAATCAGCTGTATTGTAAAAGGTGCTTCAAGTCTGCTGCTCACGATGCTTTCCTCATGAGAGTTCAGGCAGATCATTTCCATTTTTAATGTACCCCAGTGTCTTGCTATAACTTCTGAAGCAGGAAACAGTGGCACATTTTGGCCATTTTAAGATTTCTACTCCTTTTTGTCCAGTGCAGACACCACCCCCTTCTCAGATGCCATGGGGTGTCAGAGAAAGGCCCACACTTCCATTGTTGACCAAAATATTCCTTGGGCCGTGGGTAGGTGACAACCACAGTTAGTGAACAATCCCCAAGAGTCCCCAAATGTCACAGATACAAACAAGTATTTGCATGTATTTCACAATGGTACCTGAGAACATGTGCAGGCTCCTAGCCCTCCAACTCCAGCAACTCTTCCAGCATCTTCCTAGGGCAGCAGGCTGTGTGAATAATGTACGTGCAAGAGTATTCGCTACAGCATTGTTTGAAGGACAGAGATCAGGAAACAAGGGGGTGGCTGACCCAGCCAGGGCACGCAGCAGGTACAAAAGATGAAGGAGCAACTTTATGGGCACTGGGAGTGAGCCAGAGCTTGCTCTAACAGACAGGAAACAGCTTTGCAATAAGAAGGAAGCATTTATGGGCTGGGGGCTGTGGCTCAGTGGTTAGAGAGCTTGCCTAGCAAGCACAAGGCTCTGGGCTTCATCCTCAGACCTGGAAATAAAACAAAAAACAGGATAAAATATGAAAGCATAAAAATAGAAATGCAGGGCAATTCTTGATGAAGAGAATATATTCATCAGTGTGGGGGGAGCACGACAGGAAGGTCCCTTCCACAATGTCCCCTCCACAGCAAGGGTAGCTACCCAGCCTCGTTCAACGTGGCCAGCTCTAAGGCCTTAACTCGCCAGCCCAGCTTCGGGCCAAGCTTTGCATGCGTCCAATTAGCGCCACGCGTGAAGGAAATGTGTGCCAGGAAGACTCGGAGAGCTCGCTGCGGCCGGGACCTCGATGGCGCCCTGGCCTCCTCCTCCTCCCTCGGAGATAAGCAGGGAGCGCTGTGCTTTTCCTGCGTGTGATTCAGGGGGCCCCTACCTTGGTGGACAGAGCGTTCCGGGGTTTATAGCTTTTATTTCCAGGGAGACAGGGAGACAGGGCGAGCCACACGGCCGGGGGTGGGGGTGGGGGGGTGGCTGTAACTCTGAAGCTCTGCCGCTGCCTCAGAAGCCAGCTTTTACGCGGGCTCAGGTCTCCACAGAAAAGATGAGCGTTTTGTTTTGGTTTCCTTTTGCTTTGGCTCGTGGGTTCAAGGCAAATCCCGTCAGTTGTGAAACCTAGGGCGTGAGGACTCTCTCTGAAAACACAGCTGGGGAAGGGAGGCGAGCAGGCGGAGGATCGGCCCCCGTGAAAGAAGTCTCCCCCGTTGGTGCAGGAGCGGGACGGCGGCGAGGGCCCCTCCTTGTCACCCCCAGTGCTGTTTATCTTGCGATCCCTGTGGACCCTTGTGGAAATGTGCAGGCCACAGTATGGCTTTCAGCAGATGCTGCCCCCGAGGACCCGTTAGAGCCCTCTGCACTGACCCTCACCCCAGGGTCCTACATAGCCGGGTGACAGCAGGAGAGAGATGAGAAAGTGGCGCCGGGTGGGAGGGCAGAGGGCGTCGCAGACAGGGCCGTCACGCCTGGGCTGGGAGGTCTGCTGGCAGGGGCAGCGGATTTGTACAGCTCGCCTCTCTCTCTGCGATGTACAGGGAAAAGCAGAAGATGAAGCCGCGTGTTGCAGAGAAACGCCGCCGTGGAACCCAAAAAGCCTCCCTCCCGTGGTGAGGAAAACACTGTCTGCACCAAAGCCAAGCTGCACATAATTATGTGCACCTCCCTCCCCCTCGCCACACCCCAAGGCCACAGCTCGCCTCGAGGACCTGGGTCTTGGGGAGTTTCCCTCAGATTTCCAAACAAGGAACTTTGGTTATGACACTGAAGGCATCTTCTGGCCTCCCCCGCTGTCTGATCCATCCCCTCAATTTAGATACTGGGGTTTCTAAAAAATGGAGTCTATGTACGTATGTATTTGTGAGACAGGGCCTTGCTATGTAGTAGCTCAGGCTGGCCTTGAACTCACTATGTAGCCCAGCCTGGCCTGGAACTTGCAGCACCCTCCTGCCTCAGCCTCCCGAGGGCTAGGATTACAGGTGCGTCTCACTATCTGTTACAGCTTTATATGGTCTCTGCTCATGCATGTGGCAAATTATGATTGCATTTCCTTTCTTGTAGGACTCTGAATACACTGTCCTATGTAATTGCTTGGTACTCCAATCTTTTGTTCCTTTTTTTTTTTGTAATGGAGATTGAACCTAGAGCCTGTGCACTGAGCTACAATCCTCCACCTTTTTTAAGGTTGTTTGTCTGCTTGTTTGGGGACAAGGTCTCACTTGGTCACTAAATGACCAGGCTGGGCTGGAAGTCTTGACTCTCCTACCTCAGCCTCCCAGGGAGGACAGGGTAGCATTACCACACCCAATTTTCTTGAATTCTTTCCAATGCCTATTGATGCCGTCTGAAAAGGCTCAGACCCCTGCAAGAGCCCGGCTCTGGTTCCCCACCCAGAGACCGCAGCTGTGAGCCCTCGCTCACCCTGCGTTCTGGGTTTGAGCAGAGACTCCACCAGGCCAGAGCCCCACAACACCTCTCTGTGCCCGGCTTGGGCTCTGTCACCCCAGCTCCCGGCCCCCCTTTGTGGTTTGCCACTTCTATCCCTGAAGTTCTGGGTGTGGCGGCTCCAGAAGAGCGTGGATGGAAGGAATCTATTTTTAGTCCTGGCCCACTTAATGCCAAGTTCTCTCTGCCCTCTTTGCTCCGCCTGAGGGCTGTCTGCATGGGAAACATCCTCCAAATTTTCACATTTCTCCATTTCCCCTCCAGGAGTGTGCCCTCCCCAGGGACCCGCTGCCCTGTGACACTCTGGGAAGCTGAGACAGGAGTATGGCAAATTCCTGGCCAGCCAGAGCAACTTGGCGACTTAGCGAGACCCTGGCTCAACACATTGTGGAGTTGGGGAGGGGGTCTGGGGAAGTGGAACTGGAGAGGGGAAGGAAGAGAATCCAGATGCAATATGTCAGTGTCCCAATACCCTGGGATGTGTTCACAATGGATCACAGATGTAGTAATAGCAACATTTAATAACAATAAATAAACCAGGTCTGGGGCTGCAGCTCGGAGTGAAGACCCTGGGTTCAATCCCCAGTACCAGGGGGAAAAAAGAAAGAAAAAGGAGGGTGGAAAAGAAAGGGAAATTCATATTAACCATGTGCTGTACTTAATCTGATCTAGCAAATACTTTATCATTTCAATGTGTGAGCAGCAGGCGAGTTCTCCAGGAGCTGTTCTTCTAGGTCTTCGAGACCTGACGTGCATGGACAGCACATCTCGTGGGCCTGGTGCCCTCTGAACTTGACACCCACTCTGAGAGCCAGCCACGGTGGTGGGGGTCCCCTCTCGGAACACGAATCCTTCCAGGCAGCCTACGGCGTCTTAGAGTCCCAGACAAGATGCTGGATTTTCAGCATTTCCTGTTTCGGAACCAATCATTCCTGGAAGGCTGATGGCCTCTGGTGAGTGACACACACCGAGTGCTGGGGTCCCCGCTGGGCACAGGGTGGAGAGGCATCTGGGGTGGACCTACGGGAAGGCCCCAAGGCCAGGCTGCCACTGCTGAGCTGCCTGAGCCACCCAGCGCAGCGTGAACACTGGGCCTTCCAACTCACCTTGCTTCCTCTTTAAGATTTTTAAAAATTCTTTTATTGGTACATTTTAGGTATACAATACATTTGCATTTCTCATTGGGTGCTTGTACCTGTACATGATCCATCTTGGTTCTTATTTTTTCCCCATTACCTATGCACCCTTCACCCCCCCCCACCCTTCCCTATTTGCATAGATTTCATTTCCATTTTTTTTCTTTTCTCATAATTTTTCCTTTCCCTTCTTCCCTTTCACCTTCCCCTCCCACCACCCCTACCCCTTTGGACCTTTTCTTCCTATTTCAAATTATCAATTATTCGTTTTAAACATTTTAATTCTTATTTACACTTTCAGTTTCTCACACTAGAGAAACTATCTGGTATTTACACATGTGTGTCCTATTTATTTCACTTAAGAGTACGGCCTCAATATGCATCCATTTATCTATAAATGTCTCTAGTTTTTCATTCTTTATGGCTGAATAGTACTCCATTTCATAAAAAAACACATCTTCTTTATCCATTTTCCAGTTGATGGGCACTTGGGCTGTTTCCAAGCTTTAGCTCTTACAAACTGTGCCGCTGTAAACGTGGGTGCACATATATCACTGTGGTATGATTCTTTTAATTCTTTGGGGAAGATACCCAGCAGGGGAATAGCTGGGTCAAATGGGATTCTTTTTTATTTTTATTTTTTCTGGTACCAGAGATCGAACTCAGGACCTTGTGCTTGCGAGGCAGGAGGAGTGCCACTGCGCTAAATCCCCAGCACTTAAAATTCCTTTTTCTTCTTTTCCCTCTTGCCTTGCTTGTGTGAAAAAGGAAAAAACTCTCCCAATATCCCTTTTCCATCTGGCTCTGCATCCCGGTAAAACTTTGTTTTATTTTAATAGGCAAAGAAGCTCTGTCATTTACCTGAGTTGTGATTTTAAAAATATGGTAAATATTTAAAATTTAAAAATAATTGCAAAGACACATTGCCATGAATCCACCTCAAAATCCTTTTTCTCACTACGAACACACTCATCCCACTGCTTTTGCTACTTCCTGAAGCAGGGCTGCAAGTTCCCTTTCCTAAATGTCTTTAGTTGTGCAGTCCTGGCTACCCTGGTGTCCCGAATCTACTGAAAACATTGATCTTCTCTGGTCATTCTGACCTTGGGGAGGAGCCAGAAGTCTTACAGTGCCAGATCTGGTGACTGTGGTTGCTGAGGACACAGGGTCGTGTTTTCATGAGCTGCCTTTCTGTTTGTCGGGTGACGCTCCGTTGCCTTCACCATGGCTTTAGTCACATCTCATAAAGACACTCAGAACAGAGCCCACGGTTATAAAAGCTCGAAACTGTATCTGTCCAAAAGTGTTTACCCTTAACCTGACACAATTCTGAGCCCTTCTACAATTTTCTTTTTAAGCATGAATTCCTGCCCGCGTGTAACTTGCCTGAAAGTTACACTGGCCTGAAACTTGCGATCCTCCTGCCTCAGCCTCCCGAATAGCTGGGATTATTGGAGTGCACCACCACACCCAGCACCTCATTTAATCCTATGGCAACAACCGTGTGGAAGGGACCCTTTCTGCCCTCTTTACAGATGGGAAAACTGAGGCCCACAGTTCTTAGCGGGACCACCCAACTCCACACTGTCATGCCCACCTTTGGGGCTCCTGCAAAACCGAGGGAGACTCGGACATGCATGAGCGTTTGCCCCAGATTCCTTTACTCTGGCAATAAAGAAAGGCAGTGAGTGAGTTTGGGTGCAGCTCAGGAGTAGAGCCGGAAGACCCCAGGTTCCATCCCCAGCTGGCCAAAAAAGAACAAAGCAAAGAAAGCCATGGAGCCTTGGACAAAATTCTGTGCAAAGGCTTGAAACCCAGAATTCGGCAGAGCGGATGAAATGCAGAGCTAAGTGGATTTGCTCACGAATTTTGAGCTCTCCATCCCGACCGGAAACTCAAACTGGGACCAACACCCGGCCAGGCCCCAGGGGAACCGACACACAGAACCGCCTGACCAGACCTTCGGGTGGGACACTCCCGCCTCACTACAACAGCCACCTCTTGATCCTTAGTGATTCTCATTTCCGGCTGCTGGTGTTTCTTGCTGGAAGCCAGCAGGCTCATAATTAACCCGGTCTAACGAATCTGGACTCTGCTAATTTGCATGGCATGATGGCTGTGACGGAAGCTGCCCAGTACTGGGGCCATGCTCCCCAAAGAAAGGGCCTACTAATTATTTTAGCCTCCGGGACTGGACAAGCGCATTTCTCAGGTCACAGAGCTCTGAGGATTATTCACACCCACGGGTGCAGCTTGTGCTGTGCTCCAGCGCTGATTCGGGAGTATCTGATCTTTGGTTCTGAGGACTTCAAGCTTAGAGTGTCCTCCTGCCTTTTCTATTGTTGTTGCAGTGGTATTTGCCTTATCACTGTCACTTTTGATAGCTCTTTGCAGGCTGCCCATATCTGGGAATGGGTAAATATGACTGATTGCTTGTTGCAGTTCTGGGGATTGAGCCAAGGGCTTTCACACTGAGCTACATCGCCAGAACTTTTTAAAAATTTTTTGAGACAAGATCTAAATGGCTAAGTTGCCCATGCCGAGTTCAAACTTGGAATCCTTCTGCTTCAGCCTCCCAAAGTGCTGGGATTATAAGCATCCGCCATTCCTACGTCTCTTAAAACTCTATGCATGTGTCTCGAATTTCAACATGTCAGCACTGTTAGATTCTGGATGTACAGCTGGCTCCAGGTGGAGAGATTTCCAAAGAAGGATAGAAGGGTCTGACTGGGGAGCAGGGCCCTGTGAACTTCCTAAAGATGGTGTGGACCAGATGAAAAATAGCTGATCTTTGTTTTGACAGACATTTGACATAAATCCTGCAGTTTCTGGACAGAGGGCAGGGCCAGGAATATACAATGTGGTCTGAGCAAAGACCTGAAAACTGCCAACCTGGACTTCCACTGCAAGGCATCCCCCTACCTCACAGTCACCTCTGAATTCATTGCCAAGAAAGCAATGTACACAGAAACATGGCTTTTGCAGTTTAGAGTAATTTTTCAATAACTATTGAGAAATAATTAACTAATTCAGGACAAGTGTTTTCAAAACTCTATTAAAACGTAGCTCTGATAACTTAATTGGAGCAGGTTGTTCTTGAGTTCCCTGCCACAGAATTAGTATATTATTTTATATGCTTTTAATAAATATTAATAACTACATGCTGGGTTTTCCCTTTGGGGAGGTGCTGCTATTTTTAGCCTGCATCCAACAATGTAATGTTAGATATCCCAGATGTACTCACAGTAACTGGTTCCTCGTTTCATTGAGGAGTTCTTTTCCCCCCAAGCCCTCCCAAAAGTGCTACACTCATAAATTATTCTCGTTTGTTCATTAAAGCAAACCCTCAGTGGACTTTCTTAAGATGACTATTTATCCAAACCAAGTTATTATATGTTCTGAGCTATAATAAAAGCATAATTGTTTTTAATTTCTCTCTCTCTCTCTCTCTCTCTCTCTCTCTCTCTAGACAGAGTCTCACTTCATAGGCTGGCCTTGAGCTCACTCTGTAGGGCAGGCTGGCTTCCAACTCGCAGTGATCCTCCTGCCTCAGCCTCCCGAGTGCTGGAATGCCAGGCATGCATGACCACGCCGGACTCTAAAATCTTTTCAACTGAGAACTTTTCTCAGGCAGGCTGACGTGGTGTCCCTTGACCCTCATTCCTGACCATGCAGACAAGCAGAGCCATCCTGTCTGCACCCACTAAGGCAGAGCGGGGCTGATTTCTGCTTGTTGGCGTCATCCCACCTGAACAGCGCGGCCTGACCCACAGTGGAAGCCAGAGAGCCACTCAACGGGCCGGGGTGGGCTGGGTGCCCCTCCCAGGTCAAGACTGATTTCCAAAATAGCCCCTTTTGTTTGTTTTTGTTTGGTTGGTTTTGGTACCGGGGATCGAACTCGGGTCCTTACGCTTGTGCAGCAGGCAGAGGAAACACTGAGCTAAATCCCCCGCCCAAGCTTCTTTTTGTTGTCCTTTTTTTTGGTACCAGGGATCGAACTCTGGTCCTTGGTCCTTGCACTTGTGCAGCAGGCGGAGGAACCACTGAGCTCAATCCCTGGCCCGCAAGATAGCCCCTTTTGGAGAGAACTGACCCAAAGGCAGTAGTGCAGTTGCTCCTCACATTCTGCGGAACGGGGCCTGTTTGCGGCACTGTTTTCCTGGAGTGGCCCAGCTCCAGGTTCTCAGTCCCTCCCGGCCCCTTTCCATGCTCTTCACTCAGCCCTAGATGACAGGCTGAAGCACACAGCGGAGCCAGAGGTGTGCTCAGCACCCAGTGCAACCCCGCAAAAGAAAGAGCAGCTTGGAGAGAGAAGAAGGGGAGAAGGCTTGTTCTGGCAGTGCCCCATGACAGGGTTCTCTGCCCTTCGTTTTGCTTTTCATTTTTCTGGTGGTACTAGGATTGAACCCAGGGCCTTCACACAGAGCTACACTCCCAGCCCTTTTAAAATTTTTGATAACCAGGACTGTGCTCAAACTTGTGATCCTCCTGCCTCAGCCTCCCAGGGAGCTGGGATAGCTACTGTGCGCCAGCACGCCAACCTGTTTTCAAAAGCACTTCACGTAGGTGTTTGACAAATACCTTCTCCCGCTCTGCACAGTCATTTCCTTCTGCTATTGGTGTCTAGTTCCAGCAAAAGTTTTGACCTTAACGGAACAGAAGCTTCTAAGAAAGGCAACTGAGTTTGATTTGGGTATTTTTGGTGTGGTTCCTTGGTTTTGTTTTGTTTTGTTTTGTTTGCCAGGCAGATGCTATGCCACTGAGCTAAATCCCCGGCTGAGTTTGATTTTAAATAAGTAAATGGGAGGGAAACCTGAAGGGACAGGATATTATGCAGTTAAAAGTACTTTGTCCTGTCCCATCGTGTTCCCTAGGCCCCCCGCTCTGAGTGCAGATTCTTTCAAAGGCATTGAACGCACTTAAAAAATACCTCCATTCACTGTTACCAGACGCTTTAAGGACAACGCCCTAAACTGGCACAGGGCCGCACACTTGCAATCCCTGCAACCCGGGAGGCTGGGCAGGAAGATCACAAGGCCAAGGTCTTCCTGGGCAACCTGATGACACCTTGTCGCAACAAAGTTTCTTTTAAGGCTGCAGATGTAGCTCAGTGCTCCCTGGGCTCAACCCCAGGACAGCGTGCGCGTGCCTGCGTGCCTGCGTGCGTGTGTGTGTGTGTGTGTGTGTGTGTGTGTGTGTGTGTGTGAGATATCCTACCCTTTGCAGCAAAATGGAGGACATTACGTTAAGTGAAATGAATCAGGTGCAGACAGACAAACTTCCCATGTCGTGTTCTCCTGGGGTGGGAGAGGGTGCTCACACAGCAGGGCCGACCACAGCAGGGTGGGGGATGAACCCCAGGGCCCGGCCCCAGCCTGAGCCGAGCCGAGCCATGGTCAGGGCCACCTGGCCTTGTTTGTGCACCCCCGGCAGAGCCGCTCAGTGGAAGGCCCCAGCACCAAGTCATAACAAGGAGGTGGAAACGGTAAAGACTCCCATCTGACCAGCACAGCCCGTGTGCACATATTGAAATGTCACCCTGTAGTCCATAAATATGTGCAATGGTTGTGTGTTGATCTGTGATTAAAATTGAAAATTTGAGGAGCTGGAAATGTTAACTACCCTGACTCGATCATTAAACACTGTATCTAGGTATGGGATGATCACACCATACAACATGAATTTGTACAATTAAAGTAATAATTAAAAAGTAAACAAGTAAAGGCTTTGAAAGTATCCTCCATATATATATATAGAGAGAGAGAGAGAGAGAGAGAGAGAGAGAGGGAGGGAGGGAGGGAGGGAGGGAGGATGAGAGAGAGAAGGGCTGCCAAAAAATGTATACACACTTACTTCAGGGGGAAAAAAAAGAGATTAATGTAAGTTACCTTTGGCCTCTACCATTACAAGAGGTGCTCAGAGTGGAGGCCGTGCACTTCCAGACATTTATTAGGACGGCGAACTGCTGCTTGGGTAACTTTGGTCCACTGAGATTACTGCAGGTGCATTTTCAATGTCTTCTCTAAGGGCCGGAAGTGTAGTAGGTTTTCTGCGATGTGCAACATCCTCTAGGGACCCCATTTAAGGGTAACACCATCTGCTGAAAAGAAATCATACTATTTTCTCTTCCTGAAGTGTGTAAGTACTTATACATTCTTTGGCTCTCTCGCTTTCTTTCCATATATATATTTAAAAATTCTTTTTATGTATATATTTTTAAATTTTTTTGACAAAGCATATCTTTCTTGTGGTTCCTGTTCATTTTTTGGATGTTCTGAATACACTGAAAAGTCATCCACGTGGATCAGTTATATCATCAATATTGTGTATTACATACCAATACACCCCTTTAAAGTCTATAGGCTTTTCTAAAACTTATATTGAAGGATATTAAGCTTGCCAAATACATTTGACTTTGAATTATTTATATGAAATTAATAACATAAATATCCACTTTATACTAAAGAAATTTCACTAGTTATCAAATTGGACCAGAAGCTAAAGTAAAAATTGTCCTAAAGTTTGTAACTGAGACCCAAGGTCATCAACACTAAAAATCTAAGTGCACTTGTAATATAAACAAGAGCTCTCCATGGTGAATTAATTTTGGTGTGTGCTCATGTTCAGTGAATATACTTCACTAAAATGGAGGCCCATCTCCAATCCATTGGTTTTGTTTGTTTGCTTTTTGAGACAGGGTCTCTCTAGGTAGTTCAGATGGGCCTTGAACTCACTATGTAGCCCAGGCTGGCCTTGAACACATGGCAATCTCCTGATTCAGTCTCCCAAGTGCTGGGATGACAGGTGTGCACCACCACACCTGGCTTCTAATAAATTGTTAGCTGCATAAGTAGAGCCTTTGAATTAAAAGTCAAGGTAGCAGGTAGCCCCAATGTGCATGTGGATGGGATTCAGTGCTAGCGAATGATCAGGGGTCCCTGTTGGGAGCAATGCTACATAATTCTAGGGATAAATCATTTGGTTAGCCTAGTTCTCTTGCCTACAGCCCAGCTACAGAATAACTCCAGTTTGGCCTCCGGTCACAACTGAGACTTTAGTGATCCAGTGATGCTGTGATTCTCCAGGACAAGAAACATCCTGGGAGAACAAACATCTGCTCAGTTCCTCATTGTTCTTGGACTGATGAACATCTTGTTTGCCGGAGATGTACTGAACTCTCTGCAAGCCTTCCGTTACACCTTGTTTATCCCAATGTGAACTGTTGAACTCTCTGCAAGTCATTTGTTACATTTGTTTCTCCCGATGTACTGAATAAAAGGTATGGTAAGCTGGGGGCTTTGTCATTGCCGCCCAGAGCAGCACTGATCAGACCCAAAGCTCAGCTTCTTCTCGGTCTCATTTTTCTACCTTTCCTGTAATTCGCCGTGTGCTGCCATGGCTCGCAGGAGACCAGGACTCACTGCAGAGGTTCTGGTAACATCCCCTTCCCCGGTCCCCTACAGGTCCCTGTCGGAAGCAGCTGCCTGGTCCATGAAAAGGTCAAGCAGAAAGGGTTACAAAGGAGCTGTGCACACAGAGAAAGGTGGGTGGCAGTAAGGGAGCCCAGCAAAGGGCTGGAGGGCAGGGAATAGGATGTGGAAGATGGCATCGCTGCTTCTCCTTAGCACTCCCCTTGGCACATGCGGGAGAAGGGTCCTCCCTGCACTTTGACCTCCAACTCCATCAGTGACTCATGTGGCAATCACAGGTCCCAACCCCACACTCCAGTGCAAGCTTTAAATGCACTGCTGTGGGTGATAGGCAGCTGGCATCCCTGCAACACAGCTCAGGGGGCAACACAGGAGATTTCTTCCCAGGAGGGACCAAGTACTGGAGACTCCAGCTTTGAGGACAAGGCAACCCTCCCAGCTGATTGAGAGTCGGGGAGCAGAGGCAGCCCTGGCAGAGACAGCAGTATGCCAACACCGGGGGTTGTTGCTCAGCCAGGCTTCTTGCTGGCTCCCTATTCCAGTGCTACTGGGAGACTCTGAGATACCCCAAAATGCACCACTGAGCAGTGGCGACATGGCCTCCTTCTTGCAGAGGGTCGTACATACAAGGCCACTGGAGCTTTGACTTGGGAGGCCTTACATTACACTCTAGCAGTACCCAACCAAGGGGGTGAGACAGCAGTGGCCTGCATGTGACAATGGGGCCTGCTGGGAGGCCTGTCCTTACAAGGCTGGGGACAGCTCAGCCATTCCCAGCCCCTCTGAGGACTCCTTAGAGTCAGAGTCTACCCTTGCAGCTCTCTGTAGATGCCGACAAGACCTACAATGATAGAGATGCTGGTTAAACTGTGCACGTGCTGTCTTCCCCCAGAGATGTGATGAAGATGTAGAATAGGAGGGAGGCAGACTGGGGAGGGCAGACAAGGTTATCTACGTATCTGTCACCTCATCGATTCTCTATTTAGCTTCTGCTGGGCAGAGGCAAGAAATGGGTTTTCTCATTTGTTTTGGGGAGGGTCTGTCCTCATCTTTGCTCGTTTCTTTCAGGGGAAATCTTTCTGAGGAATGTGATTTTCTAATGTTTTCAATTAGAATCCTCCATGGTAGCACAGTGTTTTCTGGACAGGAGGACCTAGGCTAGTGCTCCGGGTAGAAGAAGCCAGACCAGAGGTGAGCACAGCAGGTTAACACGGGCGAGGTTATAGGAAAAGCTGTACAGGCATGGGGAAAGAGAATGTCTAATTTCTTTCTGGTACCAGGGATCAGACTCGGGACCTTTTGCTTGCAAGGCAGGAGCTGGAAACACTGAGCTAAATCCCCAGCTAGAATGTCTAATTTCTTTCAATCTGGTTTTTTTTTTGTTACCAGGAATCAAACTTGGGACCTTGCACTTGCAAGGCAGGCAGCGGAACCACTGTGCTAAATCCGTGGCCCCTAGAATGTCTAATTTGTGAGAGAGGAGGAAGAAGGTAGAGGGTGGAGAGCGCCAAGATGCCCAGGCACTGCAGCTTTGACGTGGGAGGGCTTGCTCTACCCTCTACGGCAGTGCCCAAGCCCCAGAGCACTGAGTTCCATCCGGTCTGCAGGCCCAAGACCCAAGAGAGCTGTGGTTAAGTTCCCATCCGAAAGTCACCAGGCTGCTGATGTTTCTGTTCCCGTCTGAAGTCAGGAAGAGGCTGATGTTGATCAGTCAGGCCAGAGGCGTTCCCTCCTACCCAGTATTTTTGTTTAATTCAAGCCCTCCACTGATGGGATGAGGCCCACTTGCCATGGGCAATCTGGTTCGCTCAACCTATGCTTCAAATGTTAACCCCTTCTGGAAACGGTCCGATGGTCACGTCCAGGATGATATCGGGGTACCCCACACCAGGCCAAGTTGACGCATACAATCACCCATCAAACATCCTCAGTATGTCACCACTTCTGTAAATTTGTCTCTTGTCTAAGGTGAAAAGAACAAATGAGCTGCATTCACTTTGTACCCTCTGGCGTGATGTCCCTGAAGAGGTCATTGGCACTGAGGAGTTGGTACCCTAGAGAAAAACCTTTCGTGTCCTTAGCTAGCATAATTCGGGGCCTGGTGGGGAGAAGTGAGGTCTTTGGGGGCATGGTCCTGAAGCGAACATGGGAACCCAGTCCCCCTCCTGTCTCTCTTTGGTTCCTGGCTGCCATGAAGTGAGCAAATCCCTCTGTCACCTGTTTCCTGCCATGATGTTCCGCCCCACCACTGGTCCAAAAGTAATAAGGCCAAGGGACTACTGACTGAAACATCTGGAACCCTAAGCCCAAACCTTTCATCCTTTTCAGTTGGCCATCTCAGGGGTTTTTGATCCAGTGAGGGAAAGCCAATCAACCTACTGAAGAGTCACTGTGCCACCCCAACACTTTGTATTTTGAGGAAATCAGCCCCTTTGTAATCCTCAGGCCCCTTCCCCACAACTCAAAGCCAAGGTGAGCCAGGCAGGTGGTACCTACCTACAGTCCCAAATGCTTGGGAGGCTGAGGCAGGAGTATTGCCGCAGCTGAAGAGCTCAAGGCAATACAGGGAGAATCCTACTCACTAAAAGAAGGAAGCAAAGATGCCTCCCCCCTAAATTGGTGGTTATAACCCCAGACTGAATAGTCTCAGAGCCTTGGCTGCCCTGCCTCATGAAAGCACCAGTCCTTTATGGCATCCAGAGAGCTTGCAACACGAAGCAGCCTGGTGGGGTTAATGAGTGCCAGCGGTCAAGGCTGGAAGAACATCAAAGGGCCTTCCTTCCTGCCACACTGTTTAACCATGGGACACGGCTGCTCTGCAAGTTTATTTGCCAGGCCTGTCCTTTTTGTTCTGGGGAAGACCAGCGCCTTTCTAAGGAACACAGCAGGCCTTGCCAGAGGCACTTTGAGGCCTTTCTGATCTGGTCAAGCGGGCGCCCTGTGAAAGCTGCTTGGCCTTTCTCTTTGGCTCCACACAGCTGCCCCTTAAGTCAGCTTCCACTGCCTGCCTTCCAGTCACCCTTTCCCACTGGTGCCCCTGCCCAGGGCCTTCCAAAGGGACCTTCTTTTCCATGGCTGGCCTCCAGAGCAGTCCCTGGACCCACCAGCCATCTCTCCAACATGTAGCATGGTGCCACCGTCATACTTGGGATTCCTTTCGGCAAACCCTACCACAAACAGGAGGAGTTACCACAGACATGGTGTGGGGAACAGGGACAGGGGACGTGACCAGAACCTCTGCAGTGAGTCCTGGTCTCCTGCAAGCTGCGGCAGCACATGGTGAATTACAGGAAAGGTAGAAAAATGAGACCGAGAAGAAGCTGAGCTTTGGGTCTGATCAGTGCTGCTCTGGGCGGCAAAGACGAAAGCCTCCAGTTTACCACACCTTTTATTCAGTACATCGGGAGAAACAAAGGAAACAAATGGCTTGCAGAGAGTTCAATACATCCGCGTGAACAAGGTGTAACAGTCCAAGAACAAGGAGGAACTGAGTAGAAGTTTGTTCCTCCCAGGATGTTTTCAGCTCCCAGGATGTTTCTTGTCCTGGAGCATCACAGCATCACCGGATCATTGAGGTCTCAGTTGTGGCCGGGGGCAAAATGGAATTATGTCTCGGAATTCCATAGCTGGGCTGCAGGCAGGAGAACTAGGTAACCGAATGATTTTCCCCTAGAATTATGTAGCATTGCTCCCGACACATGGAGGAGAGGAGCAAGACCTCAGGGCTGCTGTCTTTCTTCCTCCTCGGAGGTTCTCAGCTCAGTGGCGGGTTGATTCCTTCAGGCCTAGAAACACTTCCATTTTCAGGGCGGAGCCGCAAAGTGGCAAATCTTTAATATGCGCTTTTCAGAATTGAGGGGCGTGGGTGGTCATGGAAGGGTGGAGGTGAATAGCGATGGATGGAACGGCATCAGGCAGTGGCTGGTAAAAATAGGCCTTGAAGAAATAACACGCGAGCCTTTGTGCGTTTGCCGCCATGTTCACTGGCTAGGGCTGCCATAGCAGATGACCTCGATACGCGACAGAAATTCATATTCTCACGATCCTGGAGGCCAAATGCGCAAGGGCACCATGGGCAGGGCCCATTCCTCCTGAGGCCCCTCTCCTGGGTGTGTAGACGGCTCCTTCTCCCTGTGTCCTCCTACCACAGCCTTCCCTTCGCACGTGGCTGTGACCTCATCTCTCCTTCCCATAAGGGCACCAGATGGGATCACAGCCCACCCAAGGGACCCCACTTTTATTGGATGGTCCCATTAAGGACCCCATCTGCATGTACAGCCTCCTCCTCAGGTACCACCGTGCCTCACTTTGTGACAGGGACAACTCGAGACGTGCACAGCCGGCCGATTTCATCATGGGGCAAACGCCGTGTAGAGTGCTTCGCACAGATGAGGACAGATACAGTATCGTGATTCGCACAACGTGATGGAACCACTGTCACCCATGCAGTCTGCATTAGCAAAACGTCATTATGATGTGTGGTCAAAATATATGGTTAATGTTTAATTTACAATATTTATTACAGTGAAAGACTTATTGGCCTTCACCCCCTCAGAATCCTCCCTTCACGTCCAACTCACTTTTCCCATCCTTCTCACCACTTTCTGCAGCAGCTCTGGAGTCCTCTTTCCTGAGTGTCTTTACCACGCATGATAAAAGTACAGTGAATGCTGTTGCCGAGTACCATCCAACTGAAAGACAGGCTCTTAAAAAACGACAAGGTGTTCTCATCCACCTTATTCTCCAGATCTGGCTGCATGTGACTTCCAGCTCTTTCCCAAAGTCAAAAAGGAAAGTGTTCGAAGCTATTGGGAACATTGAGGCAGCCAGGACAGCACCGGTAAAGGCATTCAGGAAGAGGACTTCCAGAGCTGCTTCAGAGAGTGACAAGCATGAAGGGGAAAGTGTGTTGGGAGTGAGGGGGAGAATCTTTGAGGCAATGTGTATTTTACATGAATACAGTATTAAAAGTTTAACCATTCACCATATTTTTAAATCGTATGGCATATATGGCGCATAACTCTCCTTGGGGTGAGGACTTCAATATATGAATTTGTGGATGGGGACACAGTTCAGCCCATAGTGCTGACTTTTTTTTTTTTTTTTTTTTGGTACCAGGGATCATACTCTGGACCTTGTGCTTGCAGGGCAGGTGGCAGAACCACTGAGCTAAACTCCCGGCCTGCAGCACTGACTTTTTGCTGAGTAACAAGGACCACAAACGTAGTGACTTACAGCAATACACATTTATTAGTTTACAGTTACCCTGGGTTAGCAGTTTGTGCTGAGCTCACCTGTGTTCCCTGCTCAGCCTCTTACAAGGCTGCAGTCAAGGTGTCCACAGGGCTCCATTGTCCCAGGGAGGCTTGACCGGGGAAGAATCCATTCCGAGGATCCTTCAGGTTGTTGGAAGAATTCATTTCTGGATGCCTACAGGACTGAGGGCCCTGGCTTCCTACTGGCTGTCTGTTGCTGGCTTCCTAGGGGCAACCCTTGCTTCCTTACCATGTGATAACTTGCTTTATGAAGGCCTCCAGAGGGACTCTGGCTTACCTCAGGGAACCTACTCCCTGCAGTGGTACCCACCTCTCTGCCACTGTCTTCTACCTAGACACAAGTCATAATCCTGGCCACGCTCAAGAGGAGGGGGCCCCTGCAAGGGCAGGGTCATCCGTCTGCCCCATTGCTTCAGTCTGTTTTGTGTTGCTATAACAAAATATCTAGTGCTGGGTAAAAAAAAGAAAAAAAAGAGGTTTCAGGGGCTGAATATATAAGATTAAGTGGACCCATCCCTTTGGTGAGGGCCTCTGGCTATGTCACAACATGGTGGATGGCATCTTGTGGTAGGAGCATATGCAAGAGAGAGAGAGAGAAAGTCACATGGCAAGACAAGAAGCAAAAGTCAGGCCAGGGACCCAGCTCAGTCTGGGTATAGCAACTTGCTGTCTTGAGAACTAAGCCATTTCCTGTAAGACCACATGAACCCATTCATGAAGGGGGACCCCCTCATCACCTAATGACCTTATCCCAGGCTCTGCCCCTTTAAGCTTCTTTCACCCCAAACCATGGCCACGGTGCACACCAAGCTGCTAGCCCATGAGCTTTTAGGAGACAGACCACTTCCAAACCATAGGTCAGGGGACAGTAGGATCCCATCACCACCCTGGGGTGGGAAAAATGAGGAAAGAAATCACAATGGAAAGCCAGCAGCCCAACAGAGACTTGACCTTTCCCAGGTTCCCTAACACTCAGTCAGCAAACCTCAAAGCTGTCCAGTCAGTCTCTGCTCCCAAAGACTGGGAGCAATGCTGTTTTCTAAGAGCTCTTGATACAGACGGAGGTGAAACAAGATCCGGGAAAGGCTGGCTCTCAGTATCACTTAGGCATCTTCCTCCACCTGCAATTCTCAGCCCCCAGATAGCTGAGAGGGGAAGACTGAGTCTCTGGTTATTTACATCTCCTCTCTATTTTTAGCCACCTTGCTGCTGAAGACATTGGACATCTTGCGAAGCCTGGTAGGGCACAGTTAACCTGTAGCAAGATGCTATATTTATTTCTGCAGCTATTTTCATCTGTCTAGAGGATTTCTGTTTTCATCTGGGCTTTTAGGAGGAAGTGAAGTGAGGTCGGCCTGCCTGGCTCTCTGTCGAGCGGTTGTGCTGGGCTCTTTAGGGAACAGGGAGAGATTCAGAGCTCGCTCTTCATCCAAATCCCTTTTTACGTGGCTCAGTTTTTCCAGTACTTGAAGTTCCCTCAGTCTACTAAGCCCAGCCACACTATTTTTGGTGGGCATGAGTGCGCTGTGCTTTTCAAGGTTGACGTCTTTACATAACTACATAATGTTTGGCAGGAGAGCCGAGAAGCCTCCCTCCCGGGGTGCGCAGCAAATGGATTTTTTCCTATTGATCTGCAGCTGTTTAAGCGGAGGGCGGGGAGGGGAAGGCGGAGGACTCAGCAGAGGAGAAAACGTGCTGTGCTTCTCCTGCCTTGTATCTTGCTGGGCAGGGGGTTCGGGGTCTTTGTTTTTGCTCGTTTGTTTTTGCCGGTCTGTTTACTTTACAATCACTAATTTTCAAAGTGGTTTTCAGGACAAAGATGAATTTGGAAGAGCGGGGTATTCTGTAAGACTAGAAGAGAGCACAGGGTAGGTCGTGGGGATCGCGCTGCGGCCCTGAAGCAAGGTGTGGATGTGAAACCAAGAACCCAGGCTGACATCAGAACCAGGTCCAGCAGAGCCGGCACACAGTGCGGGAAATCAGAACTGCCAGCTGGCGGGCTTCTGTGGACCAAGACCGGGCTGACGCTCCTGGTAGAAATGGGCCGTGAGGTGGGGTGGCTATTCCTTTTTGCCGTGCTAACACTCACGCGTGCTAGGCCAGCGAATGTTCCACCCCCAAGCCACAGCCCGGGAGCCCCTGGAAACGTCCCGGGTGGCGATGTGATCTTACATGTCGCAAGTTGTACTTCTGAGTTGAGAGATGGAAACAGTCGAGCCCAGGCTGCTACCGTAGACACCACAACACGCTGTCAGTCCAGAGACTCCAAGTCCCCAGATGTCCTTCAGAAGGCCACCACCTGGAAGCT
Organism: Heterocephalus glaber; assembly: GCF_053883595.1. NCBI lineage: Eukaryota > Metazoa > Chordata > Mammalia > Rodentia > Bathyergidae > Heterocephalus > Heterocephalus glaber. The sequence continues at coordinate 719,208 of NW_028258189.1, forward strand.
ACTGGGTCTTCTGCCCGCACTGCTCCTCTGCCACGCCCCATCCCAGCCCTCCGCCCCCCCCCATCCTGTGGTTATTCTGGGTCCGTGTTATTTTATTCTTCTTCAATCAGCTCTGCCACAGAGATGCGATGCTTTGAGAGTTTAATATTAGATTATTCCTATTTCCCTCTTGCATGGTTTTCTAATTCCGTCCCGCAGTGTTTGACGAAGAAACGCATGCTGTAATTCTCCACTTTGGCTCATCTGTTTTGTTCTGTGGCGTTGCGGATGGGAGCCAGGGCCTCCTGCCTGCCAGGCCAGCACTCACCGCTGAGGCAAAGCCCGGCCCTCAGTCCTGGCTTTGCCGGGCAGGGCCAGGTTCGTGTCACAGGGGCCGCTGACCTGAATTTCTGCAGGTGGAGAGCCCTTGGGGCCAGGCAGCTTCCACCGTGTGACGACAGACTCTGGCTGTGCTCACCCTCGTTCTGTTTGGTAAGTTGCTGTCTCAGGGTCCGCGTTTGCACGCAAATGACCAGCGGGTCACTTCTGGCCAACGTGGGGTGTCTGAACCTACGGGAGTATGTGTATTTAGGGTAGGTTCTTGGGGGAAGTCTCTTTGCTTCTCCTAAAATTAGACTCCCAACAAGCGCCAAGCATTTTGCAGTCCAGATGAGAAGGGATATTCAGCTGCTTTTGCAAATACTAAAACTAATTTTATTTGGGGGGAAAAAAGCTTTATATATTTAGTAACACGAAGGCCATTTCCCCTTTTTTTTTAGTTGAGTTAAAATTCATATAAGATAAAATAACTCTACTTCAAGGACACAATTCAGTGGCTTGCAGTAGATTCCACAGGGTTGTACAACCATCATCCCTTGCTGAATCCAAGGCATTTTCCTCTCTCCCAAGGAAAGCCCGCACCTTTTGAAGACTCACTCTGAATTCCACTCTCCCCTCGCTCCCCCTTCTGCAGCCGCCAGTCTATTTTCAGTCTCTATAGATGCTGCACTTCTGGACATTTTGTATAAATAATATCAATACGTGCAATGTAAATATAAACACAATACATGACCTGTTGTGTCTATCATTTTTTCTTAACTGAGCACAACGTTTGTAGGGTTTGTCGGTGTTGTAATTCAGGACAGTGATTTATTAGGTCTATTTTTAAGTGAAAATAATAGTTAATGGCTATCAACAAGAAATCAAATAATAACTGATGCTGGAGAGGCTTGGGCGGGGGGGAAGGAACCCTTCTAAATTTTGATGGGAGTGTTAAAGAGTAAGCCACTGTGGAAATCAGTCTGGAGATTCTGCAGAAAAACCAAAACTACAAATTTCATTTGACCCTGCTACCCTCCTTTTAGGTATCTTCCCAAAAGATTTAAAGCCATCATATTACAGTGGCACATGAATACCCATGTTTATAGCAGCACAATTCATAACAGCTGAATCATAAAAGGAAGCAGCCTTTATGTCCATCAACAGCTGAATGGATAGATAAAACATGGTATTTATGAACAATAGAGTACTACTGTGCCACAAAGAAGGATGAACTTGAGTCATCTGTAAGAAAATGGATGCCCCTGAAGACCATTATGTTAAGTGAAATAAATCAGACACACAACCTTAAATATTGTACGGTTTCTCTGATATGAGAAATGAAAAATATAAATAAAGAGCAAAAGAAAAGATAAATAAGGGCTGGGGATTTAGCTCAGTGGTTCTACCACCTGCCTCGCAAGCACAAGGACCCAAGTTCGATCCCTGGTACCAGAAAAAAAGAAAGAAAAGATAAATAATAGGAAGTAGGGAGATAGATCTTTCTCAGTGGGGCAGGGGATCAAGAGATGGAGGGAGAGGGACAGAGGAGAGAGGAAGGGGGTGGAAAAAGAAGTCAAGCTGTACTATGTACATGCATCAACTCTGCTCAAGGAATGGAAACATTTTGCGGTGCAAACATGCTCGCATTTTTTAAATGCGTGCAAAAATAAAATAAAATTCCTTCCTCCTATCTTTATTTTTTCTATCCTACCTCACCCTGACACTAGAAATGGTGTGGGCTCCTGGAGCCAGCCACTCAGGATGCCCCCTAGTGTCACGGCAGAGGGCTGAAGGCCCGGTGCTGTGGTAGGTGGCTCTCCCCATCCGCCGCCCTCCCCGAAGCAGAGACCAGAGCAAGGCTGAGGAGCTGGTGAGGGTGGACTGCCCCACGTCCTCCCTGAAAAGCAGCCCGCGGCACAGTGAGATCTTCTGGTCACACACAGTGCACACTGAGCGTCCTTCAGGTACCGGGTCCTGGCCGTCCAGCAACAGAGTGGAGCCACAGCTGGGCGCCCCGCTGCATTTCTGGCTGACATAGCCCACAGCCATGATGGCGGGAAGCCAGATGTTCCTTAAAGACTCTGCTCCCTTGGGCTGGGGCCTGGTTTAAGGGAAGAACTTATCTCTTGTGAGTTCTGGCTGAGATGGAAGCCCTGAGGAAACCACCCGGAGCATCTGGCCAGGCTGGGAAGTCATTTTGCAATCCCTAAGTCACTTCTAAGTGAAATGTTGATAAGCATCAGAATGACCCCAGCTCCCCAGCCCCAGGAGTAACTCTTTCCGGCACCTAAGTGTCCATCCCAGCTAACACCTGGCAGGCAGCCTCAACTTCCGGGCGAGCCTGGTTTCTTCAGCTATCTGAAAACAAGAGCCACATAGCTGGAAATTGAGTGGGTTCTTCAGCACAAATTCAGTATTTCTGCTTTCCGCCGAATGAAATTACAAATAGGGCAGTTTTGAGAAGAAAAGAATAGGGAATAGCAAGCTTTCATTAATGTCCACTGGGCAAAATGCAAAGGCAGAAAAAGAGATAAATCCCTGTGAGTTTATTAATGCCCCCCCCACACATATACACTTATTTCTACCACTTATCACGCACAGCTTTCATTAAACAGTTTGGCCTCCTAAGAGATTTTACGTTTTAAGAAGGTAGAGTTGTGTTCTATTGTTTTGTCTCCCGCACACACGCACACACAGAGATCCGTGAAATGCTCTCAATAAATGTTTGTTGGAATATAATTATAAATTTACATTACTTAAAAAAGTTTTTGTTTTCAGCTCGTTTATTTTTGCTAGAGGAGCCTCTTATTCTAAGAGTCGCTTTGAATCGTTGCTTGGGAAACAATTACTACGTTAAGTGAAGTAAGATCTAAAAACTTCCAGCTCCGTGAGGAAATTGTAACTAATGCACTATGAAAAGAACGTTAGATGGTGCATTTCGTGCACGGCTCTGTCAGGAATTTTGGTGCTGGTGCAGCCTGGCAACATTTTCCCTTTGCTTTTTTGGAGTCTGCGTGTGGTGCTGGAGATTGAACCCAGGGCCTCGCACACACTAAACACATGCTCTGTTACTGAACTGACAGCCCATTGCTCACTCGCTTTTTAGTTTTTAACTTTTCATTCATTCATTGATGCTGCTTTGAGACAGGGTCTCATGTAACTCAAGCTGGCCTCAAACTCGAGACGCTCCTGCCTCAGTCTCCCAAGTACTGCAAGCACAGCACACCTGGCTCTCATACTTACTTTTTTTTTTTTTGGATACTGGGAATCAAACTCAGGACCTTGGGCTTGCGAGACAGGCAGCAGAACCACTGAGCTAAATCCCCAGCCCTCATACTTACTTTTTAATGGCTGTATCCAATGGTGTCCATATCTAAAGTACTTTATGTGGCAAATAAAATATATAACTTTCTACTTATAACTCCATTCTTTCATATTTGTATAACTTCAGAAAGTGGCACATAGATTCTGGCAAAGATTTTTTTTTATGTTAAATGAACTAATGGTTAAAAGAATTTAAAATGTTTAAACCTGGATGATGTTCACGATGTGACAGAAGAATCTCCTGCAGAAAAACCCTTTATTTGTTCTCACATACAGTTTCCTTCAGAAATACATAGCATAGAAGGGATATGCGTATGCTTCCACATGTATGCTTTTAAGCTAAATTAATTTTACAGGGAATATCGAATGCAATTTTCTCATGGAAGTGGGAAGATGTTATTACTACCATTGTGATGCTTCCTAGCCCTTCTGTGTTTGTAAACTTTCCCTTTCTGTAACAAAATGCCTGTGGTAATCAGTTTAGAAAGAGGAAAGCTTCATTGTGGCTCACAGCTTTGGAGTTTTCTGACCATGGTCTCTCAGACCCACTCCTTTTGGGGCTGTGGTGAGCCAGCGCATGCTAGAGAGGTGTACATGGCTGGGTGAGCTGGGAAGTAAAAGAGCAGGGAAGAGCAGGGACCAGGTCCCATCTCCCCTTCAGAGACATGCCCTCAATGACCTAACTTCCTCCCACAGGGCCCCATCAGCTAAAGGTGGCACCACCGTAGTGTTCAGTGCACTGGGCTTTGGGCCACACCTATGTAAACCACAGCACCTCCTTAATTTACACGCAGAAACTCCTGAATGCTGATGACCGTGTTGCAGGATTTGCTTTGTCTACATGGCTACTGAGGGGCAAAGTCATAGTCTCCATTGTCAGCTGGAAAATATCTAAACTTGGATCTTTCCTGAGCCCAAAGTGCCTTAGTAAAGGTGCTTACAGCAGAAATATTTCACGGAAACTCACTTTGGATGCAACGCCTACAGTAAGTGGGCTGGGAGTGACAGTCCTGCTGGGACCGATTGTATACCACTTCCGGCCTGAACTGTAGCAGCTGGGCAGGCATTAGGATGCTGCTTTGGAATTCCTGTCCTCTTATTCTTCTTTCTGCTGCCAATCATCCCGTCCTTCCCCAGTGAGCCAGAGAGATCATCAAATCAGTGTCACCTCGGTTGTCTTATTCAATATTCTCCTTTGATCTCTCAGTAACTTTCACCTCCTGCTTATCCAGGGCCCCTGATCATGTTTATGTAGGAGTACAATGCATGTACAATTGGCACCCAGCCATGTCAGCCCCTCTGCTGGGCAGCCCCGGCAAGATGGAGAGAGCAGGGGAGTGTTCAATTTGTAGTATGGGGTCAGGGCAGACTTTGGCTGGGTCAGCTGCCCACCCATCCTAATGATCCACAGAGGCAGAGAGTGGGCAGGGCAGCAAGGGATAGGTGACCCCAGCTTGTCTGGCCCACCCCTTCTGCCCACTGTGCCTCACCCTGGAGTCCCTGTCCACAGTCCACAGTACACAGTCCACAGTCCTCAATGGAAAGGCCAGCAGATCTTCCTGGGGCTGCCCCGCAAACAGTGGGTCCCTTACTGGTATCACTGTTCTTAGCCCGGAAATATTTCCTAAGAGGTTGCTTCTCCTCCTCTAGAAACAGAATGTCCTTCTCCCGCTTCTTAGCAAACTGTCTTAATAATCTCCATCATACGTTTGATTGATTGATTGATTTAGGTACTGGGGATTGAACTTAAAGCCTTTGCACTGAGCCATATCCCCAGCCCTTTTAAAAGATTTTTTATTTTGAGACAAGTTCTTGCTAAGTCACTGAGATGCCCAGGCTGGGCTCAAAATTGAAATTCTCCTGCCTCAGACTTCTGGGAGCCTGCTGCATGGCAAAGGCCAGATTGATATCACACCTGGGCTCACCTATGGTGCCTGCACATGATGGGGACACCTGGCCTCTTCCATCTCTGTGTAACACAGTGCAGTGGAATACAGTAGTTTAGGGAGTTAGCTCATACATAGGCAGTCAGCACAGGTAAAGGAATAAGCAGTTAAGATAAAAAACTGATCCAGGGGCTGGGGATTTAGCTCAGTGTTTTCACTGCCTGCTGCGCAAGCGCAAGGACCCAAGTTCGATCCCCAGTACCAAAAAAAAACCCCTGATCTATAAGGACTCTCCTCTTAAGAACAAGGTCTCTATGTAGAGCATGCTAAGTTAGTTGACAATTCCTCCATACCTCCAACTGCACTTCAAGGAGCAGTAGAAATGAAAAATAACCAGTTTCTTTTGAACTCATTTTCTTTGAAATGAGAGAAATTACTATCTTTTTTCTATGCTTTGCTTACCTATATAAGAGCAAAACAAAAAAGCACGCTTGCAATTCCACTTCTAGAATCCCCTCATGGTACGTATTCATTCTCCAAGAGCTTTTTTCTTATTATCATTTCCAGTAAACACTAGCCTTTAGTCCATGATTTCATTCTTTGACTTTGTGAGACAAAGAGCTCAGATCTATACAAAACCCTGCTTCCCCTGTGGAGGATGGAACCAGCAGCCTTGTCAGGATGAGGGCAGAGCTGGTGTCTGAGAGCTGCATTTCCCAGGGCACATTCTGGCTTGGGGGAAAATTCAGTCTGCCCAGGATTAGACAGATACTGCTCTTTCATGACCTGTTGTGTTTGGTGTACCATAATTTTCTAACCAACACAGAGAGCCCTTTTTGGAGTACCAAGAAAGGAGAAAGACAGAGAGGGAGATATAGAGAGAAAGACAGGGGAGAAGAAGGAAGAGAAGGAGGGGAAAGATTGGATAGAGAAAAAGAGCAAAGGAGAGAAAGGGAAAGGGCTGAGAAAGAGAAGAAAGGAGAAGAGAGGGAAGGGATGAGAAAGGCAAGAGGAGAAGGGGAAGAAGGCTTAGGGACCCCTGATCTGTCATCCCAGTCCCACAGGGAGGGTCCCTCGGCTCCACTGAACACAGCTCAGGTGGCTGAGCCCTGGTCCCTGATGGCAGGGCTGCTGGTTTCTCCTCCACCCATCAGGGAGAGAGAGAGGATGCTGCTCAGTCACCCTGAAGAGCAGATGCTCGATTGCAGTTTTCCTCTGTGTCGATAATTGAACCAGCTCCTGGGCACCAACCAGATGAATTCAGCCTAAATGAGAACCTGCACCACAGTCTCTCTAAGCCTCGGCCATCCACAGCACAGTTCTGGAGCCAAAGCCAGGCTGGGGCAGGGAAGGAAAAAGCCCAGGAGTCTTTGAGAAGCCCCAGCTCACTATCACCACTTTGGATCTTGTCTCGTTCTGCCTAAGTTAGCTGATTGCATGGCCTCAGTTTTGCAAACGCATTACTCGGCTAATGCTTAAAGGGTGTCTGGCCAGGTTTGCAATATGTGTCCTAGTTTCAATCTTGAGTCACAGGTGAAGACACTGTTCCATAATGAGGGGCCTGATCCTGTCAGAAGCAAAGTACCTTCCAGTGGGGATGCTCTGAACCATTCCTGCACCCAGTTCCTGGGCCTCACCACCAGAGTCAGATTTGGATAGTGTTCAGTAGCAATAAACAGAAGTGATGCTGACTCGATGTCCAGCTGCTACCGTAGAGCCATGTCCTTGTACACAGGACTGGTGACTTGCTTCTGACCAGTTGACTATGACAAAGGTAATGGATGTCACTTTCTTGATTGGGCAACAGTGAAGGGATTTGGCAGATGCATAACCAACCCAAACCACTTGCTTTTGAGTTCATCAAAGGGCAGTTTCCTTGGTGGCCTCGTGGAATGTGATGTAAGATCTGCAGAGAGGGTTGGAGTCCTCCCTGAAGTGACATTCTGTCTCCAATGATGGCTAAGAAGAAGCAAGTGCCATGAGTTCTACCATCAGAAAGAAAGAAATTTGGCCACGAGCCTACACGAGCTTGGAAGGAGATTTTTCCCCACCAGAGCCAACAGATGAGACAGAGCTTGGCCAACCTATTCACTGCAGTCCAGGAGACCCCAGGCAGAGAACTGGGATATGCCATGCCCAGACTGCTGCCCCCCAGAAACTAGAAGATAACAAGTTGAGTGGTTTGAAGCTGCAAAGTTTGTGGCAATTTGTTGCTCAGAACTAGAGCACTCATGCCAGCATGGTGTCTCTTGCCTCTAATTCCAGCATCTGGAAGGCTGAGGCAGAAGGATTGCAAGTTTGAGCTCAGATTGGGCAATTTAGCTAGTATTTAGTGAGACCTTGTCTCAAAATCAAAAAGGGCTGGGAGTACAGCTCAGTGTGAAGGTTCAATCCCTAGCACCAAAAGAAAAAAATGAAAGAAGGAAGGGAGGGAGGGAGGGAAACAGACACTCATGTAGTAGAGAAAAGCCCAGGGCATGCTTTCTTCTGATGTGGCCATAGTGGACTCTGAAGGTGACTCTCAGAATGCCCAGCTGGGACACATGCCTGTGCCACCAGGCTCAGCTGGAATCATATATTTAATTTGGTCTCTTTTTTTTATTAGTATATGTTTGTAATACATAATAGTTACATTCATTGTGAGGAATTGGTACATACACGTATCACATCTCAATCATTTTCACTTCCCTTTCTGTCTTAGTGACTTTTCTCACTGCTGGGATACCTACACCTTAAAGGAGCCAAGGTTTATTTTGGCTCATAATTTGTGGAGGTTTCAGTCCATAGTCAGCTGGCTCTAAGGCAGAGGCAGGACAGCATGCCAGAGGGGCTTTGCAGAAAAGAAACAGCTCATGGCATGGCAATCAGGAAGCAGAGAGGGATCAAGGGAGGAGGAGGGCTATATACTCTTCCAGGCCAAGCCCACATTGACCCACCAGGCTTCACCTCCCAACATCACACCAGCTATAAACTCACCAATGGAACAATCCAGTATCACACACCCGTGATCCACTTGCCTCCCCAAAGCACTTATGAGTACATGAGGCTTTGGGGGACATCTAGACAAAAGCCATAACACCTTCCTTGTCAAAAAAACCAGAAAGCTGGGGAAGATGCAACCATTGCTTCATATTCTTAACTTGTACGTGAAACCTTTCCATTTCAAATTTCAACCATTTGGGGAAGAACTTTAGCATTAAAAATTCAAGCCTCTTTGGAATGATCTAGTTCTCTGAAAAAGCCATCTTAGCTGTTCAAGGGATCAGGGCAAAGGAAGACTCCCCTTTTTGCAGTGCGTTTCTTGCTTCTTCATTCCAGGAAGGATTCCTATCCAGCCACCGCAGAGACTTGCAAAGTTGCTGTATGCGGAAGCCATGAAGCAACCACCCAGGCAATGGAAGCGCTGCTATGGTGTTTTGTGGGACTGGGTTTTATTTCGAGGAGATATTTCTAGAAATGTGACCCATTCTTATTATTATCTTAAAGGTATACTAAATGTTCTTTCCCACCCCTCTTCATCTATTTATCTATCTATAAATGACAAGTACCTGATCATATCAAATTATTATAATCTAGAGAAAATAATACCAAACCATAAAGACTTCCTTACCCAAGTACTGGGGAAAAACCCCATGTTCTAAGTGCACTTAGTTTTTCTATGCTTTTCTCAAAACTCCTGGGTTTTCTCCTTCCTTCCTTCCTTCCTTCCTTCCTTCCTTCCTTCCTTCCTTCTTTCCTTTGTTCCTTTATCAAAATCAAGTTCATGGAGATACCATTCACATATAATAAATTCACCCTCTTAGAGTACAGTTCTATAAATTTTGACTAACATTTCCAGCCCTGTACTCTCTACCGTTATCAATATATACAACAGGGCGAGTAAAGTCCCTCAGGGACATGCTTGTCTAGCACGTACAAGGCCTTGGGTTTTTCTTTGGCACTGAAAAGAAAGGAGGGAAGGAGGGAGGAGAAAGAGAGGGAGGGGGAGAGGAAGAGAGGGAGGGAAGGGAGGAAGAAAGGAAGAAACAAAGGAAATAGCAGTTCAGTGACCCCCCCACCCCCACCCTAAGTCCCCCATTACCCCTTAAAGGCAACCTCTTTCCTCACCTGCCCTCACCCAGGACCAGTGATGTGTTCTTTCCTGGTCCATGTGCCTGTTCCAGAATACAGTACAGACTGGAGGTGTAGCTCAGAAGTAGAGTAGGTGCTGACCATTTGTGAGGACCCCAGGTTCAATCTCCAGCACCACCACCACCAACAACAAAACACACAGAAATAGGATCTGGTGCCACCCTTCTGTCATGTGGTGATTTGTACCCACCCAGCTTGCTGCACTGATCAATGAATAGTTTGCTTCCTTTTCAGTTTTCAAGCAAGCCCCACCCCCCTCTCCTGTTAGGAATGGAACACATGTATTTATCCCTCCACCTGTGCAGGGGCACCCAGGTTGTATGCACATTTGGCAGCTCCGAGCAGAATTCTCTGCTCATCATTTCTTGTGCCCACCGAGGCTTGCCTTTCGGGGTATAGGGAATGGGGGGCTGTTGGGTGGATGCACCGGCAGTGTACACATCTGATCCTATCAGGTGGCTGTTGATGTCTGAAGAGCAACAACATAAAAGAAATCTGACAAAGGCACTGGAGAAAAATGCAGTGTTCCACTCCCTGGAAGGATTTTCTTTGTCAAAGTGATGTGGGGCTTGACTTCATGGGAGTTTTGGTGCAGGGAGTGTTTATAAAGCTAGGGTCTCTCACAGGGCTGTACTCCCCAGAGTGGTAATTGTGAACTGCAGGGAGAGACAAAGGGGGAAAGGGTGGAATTTCTCCTAAGGCAACTTGGGGAGGACAGAGGGGGTGGCCTTTGGAAAACTGTCATCTCCTGCTATTTTGTAACTGTGAAGGACATGTGTTATTGGAAAAAAACAGGAACTCTTGCCTGCCCTGTGCATTTTGAGTAAAGCTGGATGGGAGTTTTTGCCTTTTGCTGTGTGTTTGTTATTTTTCGGTGTTGGTGAAAGGTGGTCTTGAACTTATACACTGCTTCAGAAGCAACATGGTGGGTGATGGAGGGGCTGTGGGTTTTGGGACTCCCCACAGCTGCATTTTGTGTCTGTTTCTTCCCGCTTTGAGAGAGTTCTATACGGTCCCTGTGGAAGGCTGAAGATGGTCCCCTGTGGAGGTCCACGGCTTCATCCCTTGGAACCCTGAAGGTGTCACTCTAGGGTAAAAGCGACCAGCACGTGTGACTTAAATGAAAAGGCTGTCAATGGAGAAGTCATCGTGGATTATACAGTGTATCCAGCAGCTCCTGGGTACTAGGATGACTTTACCCGAGGGAGACTACTCTCTAGAGAAGAGATTTATGCAACTCACTGTTCCAGAGGTTGGAAGTCCAAGTGGCATGGGACAAGCTTTGAGGGTTCCCGTCAATCACACTGTATCACGATGGGAGAGTGTGGATATGAGTGTGTCTGCGCACACACGTGTGCATGTGTGTGTGTCTCCTCTGGTCTCTCTTCTTACAAAATCACCAGACTCAGTGGCGGAGCTGTACCACGAGATTTACCTGAACCTAATCACTCCCCGAAGGCTTCACCTCTAAACGACACTCAGATTAAATCTCTGCCCTCGGAGTTACCATTACTTTAGACTCGGGGGATGAAGATCCTGTATGGAGGGCAAGCTACATTCAATCCCCAGCACACAGCTCATGTAGCCTCAGTTGCTCCAGACTTTCAAATGAGAAGAGAGGCCACAGAGGAGGAAGGGTCCTCGAGGTTCTGGGAAAGGTAGATTCTCCCTTGGAGCCTCTGCAAGGAATGTAGTACTGCAAAACCTGGATTTTAGCCCATTCTCGGGAGAAACCTATCCAACAGGAGATGTAGGGAGAGAGAGACAGGGAGACAGACAGTGATCTATGCATGGTGGGGTCGTTGAAAGAGCTGATGGTGTAGATTCCAGTCCAGGTCTGAAGTCCCGAGGACAGGAATGGCCAGGGCAGGGGAAGATGCTGTTCCAGCCCCAGAAGCCAGGCAGAGGGAGGCACCCAGCCTTCCTCTACCTCTCTGTCCCATGCAGGACCTCAGTGGGGAGAGCAATGATTAATCAGCTGTCTGGCATCCCGTGGCTCAGTCAATTAAAACATAAAAATAGCCAGGCCTGAGGGACCAAGCCTGTAATCCTAGGACTCTGGGAGGCTGAGGCAGGAGGATTGCATGTTCCAGGCCAGCTTGGGCAATTTAGCCACTTAGTGAGATCATGTCTCAAAATAAAAAATTTAAAATGGGCCGGTAATGTAGCTCAGTGTGAAAGCCCTAGGTTCAGCTCTCAGTACTGAAAAAAAAATTCATCGTACCCCGAGAGACTCATTTTTGCCTTCTGACCCACAGAAATGTCAGACTGATGTTATTTAAAGCCACAGAGTATGTTGCAACAGCAATAGGGAAGGAATCCCACCCCTGACCTCTCTGAGTTCCAGGGTCCCCTTCAGGGAGGCTTTGCCATCATATTAGCCGTGTGGCCACCTTCATGCTCCTTTGTAAGATGAGTAGGAATGTGGTCATTTCTCCCCAACCCCTGCGTATGTCACTATGGCCATCAGTGAGGCAGTGCTGGAAGATACTTAGGGAATTATAAAACTGTACTGGACAGAAAAATATGTTCTTTTGACCCAGTATTTTTCCTAGTGCCTCTGTTACTCCTTGGCCGGAGACTTCTGCTCCTCTCAGATCCATTTCATTGGGCCACAAGTTTCCAGGGACCCCAACCCGCTCTGCCTCAAGCACTGACCACTTCTGCAAAATTTTCCAGAGTGAGTCCTGCATCATTAGCAGGGATTCCTAAGGATACTTGGTGCTTCTTTCCCACTATCGTTTTCCTATTCCTTTTTATTAAACATATTTTAAAGTAGTCCATTTAATTTATTGTGAAATTAAAACATACACAAACACACACACTTTCCTAGGAGGAAGTTCACAAGTTCTATGTGGCTCCTGAATCGTTTCATCTCCTAGAACAAGGTCAGCTAATTCCTGTATCAGGACAGACAGGAAATAGAGTTGTCCCATGATGCCCCCCAGACATTGGCTCTAGGGTATCTGGACTGGACTTAGTCCCGGACCATTGTTTGCGGATCTCTGTCCTAAAAAGAAAGCTCCCTAGAGCAGAGAAGGGTGCTTGTGTGAGAACTAAGCCTTCCTACATCCTAGAACACTTGTTGCACAAGGTGGGGCTAGGCCAGGCCAGAAAGGCAGGGCCAGACCCTGTCTTTACCTAACACTGTGGTCTTTCATTCACAACAGAGTTTTTACATTCTCTTTTTTTTAGAATATGGCATTGTATAGGCTCAGAGTGTAGCTCAGAGGTACAGTGCTTGCCTAGCATGCACAAGGCCCTGGGTTCAATCCTTAGCACCACACACACACACACACACACACACACACACACACACAAAAGCATTATATTATTTACCTTGATGACTGCATTTTTTGGTACTGCCCTAAACTTGTAGATATTGACTCCCACTGCCTTTCAAAATAATTTCAGACTTTGCTTTGATCTATTTGTACTCTTTTGTCTTTCTTTTGAGGGGTGTAACAGTTACATCACATAATACTTGGGGAAAGATTTTGTCTGGCTTCTCTCTCTTCTCTCTTAAAAATGGTGCCATCCATCTAAACTATGTCAGTTGGTAAAACAGAGCAGTAAGGTGGTAAGCATTAGGATGCTAATTTAATAATAGGGCAAGTGGATCCTGGAAGTTTGGTTTGCTTCTTGGAAGGCCAGGGATTTCTGAACTGGTAGAAGCAAATATGGCTCATGTGTCTGGAGTCTTTGAAAGTCAGATGGGCCTGCGGGAAATTAAATATTAAACCCAACAAAAATAGGGCACTGAGTCTCATGAGAAGTTTAACACCTATTCCTACTGACCTTGTTTTTAAAAAAATTAATATGCTATATTTTAAGAATTTAAAAAATCTTTTTGACAAGGTCTCTCTACCTTGCCTGGCCTGGCTTTGAACTCCTGGCATCAAGTGATCTTGCTTTAGCTTCTTTCTGAGTAGTAGTTGGAATTACAGGTGTGTAACACCAAACGTAGCTATTTTTAAAAATAGTTTTAGATTTACAGAGCAACTGAGCATGTCCTACAGCGTTCCCCAACCCGCAGCTTCTCATATTATTAACAAATTAAACTAGTATGGTGCAGCATTGCAATCAATGAACCAGTTATTAGTAGTTAAAGTCTGTTGTTTACATTAAGATTCAATCTTTGTGTTGTATATAATAATTATTATTGTTCTTTTGTAGAACCTGGGATTGAAGCCAGGGCCTTCACACTGAGCTGCATCTCCAGCCTGTGTTTTTGTTTGTTTGTTTTTTGAAGGTCTGTAAATTGCCCAAGCTGGCTTTGAACTTGTGACCCTCCTGCCTTACCCTTCCAGAGTGCTTGGACTGTAAACCTGTGCCATCCTGCTGGGCTTCTTTAGGTTTTTTTTTTTTGGTACTGGAGATCAAACTCGGAACCTTGTGCTTATGAGGCAAGCAGCAGAACCACTGAGCTAAATCCCCGGCCCTTCTTTTGTTTTTTGAGAAGGGTCTTATTATGTTCCCTAGGCTGGTCTTGAACTGGTGAGTTTAAATAATCCTCCTGCCTCAGCCTCCATAGGGCTCGAATTATGGGAGGGGTGTGCCAGTACACCCAGCCATTCTGCGGTATCCACCACTGCAGTATCATACGGAGGAATTGCATCACCCTAGAGCCCTCCTGTGCGTGACCCACTTCACCACCCCCCCCCACACCCGTCAACTACTGATCTTCTCACTGTTACTACAATTCTGTCTTTTCCAGAAAACACCACCATGCGTGAGTCCTACGGCCTTTGAATTAGATTTTGAGTACTCCTTTTTGGAACTGTTAACGGAGTTTGTCACAAGCAGATTCTTGTATTCCCTTTCCTCCCCCCGCGCGCGCGCGCACGCGCACTCACTCACACACACACACACACACACACACACACACAGAGCAGTGAGTACCGTGGAACCATGCCCTCCTCTTCCATACTAGTCCTTTACCTGTCAGAACGCGCTTGCTCCTTCCTGCTTTATTTCCTCGCTCTCTCCCCTCTCACAGGGCTGCACATTTGAGAAACTGCTAACATGGATTAAATAAAATCGTCTAATTTACCACCCACAGACCACTCAGCCAGCATTTCACACAGGGCTTCTGGTGATTATGTGATAAATGTAGGGGCCTCCTCCTCTCGGGGGTCCCAGGAGTCTTCCATAAGAGCCCCGACTCTTCACAGGCAACACCACCTTTGGGATTTGGGGGAGAGCGCCCAACAGGAAAGATGGATTCTGGGCTCGCCCTGCCAGAGTGACAGGAGACGGGGTCACCCACGCCCTACTTCCAGAGTGAGGATTTCCACCACTCTCCCCAGCCTCCGGCGTCTGACATCTGCCAAGTCACAGAAACACACAAAGAAGCTTTTCAAGCAAGTTCAGGTTGGAATTTCCAAGCAGCTAAGGACTAGCAGGGCCCGGCGGCTGATTCGGCGTGCGCGGCTACTCGGGGGTGTGTGGTAGCCGAGGGCCGAGTCCCTCTGTCAAGCTCAGAGCCTTCGCGTTGTCAACTTGTTATTTACTTTCCAAATCTGAATGACTGAGCAAGGCGAAAGGAGAATCAATCAACCACAATGTGACCCTCCAGGCGGAAAAAACGCCGCGCTCCTGCCAGCGGGCGGAGGGGGAGGGGAAGCACGTGTACGCCGGGCGGGTTGCATCAGGAGCCCGCTCGGGTTTTCTATTGCACTCTTCGTTTGTCGATTGCATGTAATACCTCAGCTTCAGTCTGCACAAGCCCCGGAGCACCGAAGGGTAGGCTCAAGGGAAGGCCCCACCAAGTCCTTTTGGAGGGTCATGAATGGCAACTGATACTTAATAAGACATAATGCGTTCTGCCGATTCACAATTATGGAGACTGTGTAAGTGTGTATTTTTTCTTGATGTGCTCTAATAATGGTGTAGCAACAGTCGTTTGACATCATTGACGTTTTACAGCAATATTTTGCAGGGTAATTTTTTGGTCCGCCCTTTTGATGGAGGATCGGCCCCTTAAAAATTAACCGCGGGTCCCCCGCCTCCCGACAGACAGCAAGCAGAACAACAAACGGTGTAGTGTTCAAGGCTGGAGCAAGTGAGGTTAGAGTTTAAATTGCTGAGTGTACCGGGCTCCTAGCACTGAGCTCCTTATTACCAAAGGGAGGGGCAAACTTCTGAAAAAAATATTCGACGACCGACCCCGAAGGTGCTGGGAGGGGAGCGGATATTTGTTTAATTGAGTTAAGGCGGGGAGGGGGGCAGCGGTCACCGACCGGAGGGGAGGCCGGAGCGCAGGGACTCGGGTGCCCCGGGGCTGGACCCTCCCAGCCCTTGCGGCGGGAAACACTTTGCCGGTGTCCGCGGTGTGAGGCCTGGGCCAGGGGCTGGGGGCGTGGACGCCCCGGGGTCCCCAACCTCCTCCTCCCGAGCCCCTCCTTTCGAGCTTCGGGGCCCACCCGTGTGTGTCTGCCCTCCCCCAAGTGTTTCTGGCTGTCGCAAAGGTCGAGGCTCTTGCTGAGCCCCCATTTTTGGGGATGGGGTAAAGACCCTTGGGGTGTCTCTAAACCGCCGCTTTCGTGGGAGGTGCACGCTCGAGCCAAATTCAGGGGCTCGCTTGGGGCCTGGGGCGGCTGCTTTTCTCAAGTGGGGGAGGGTAAGCCTTTAGAAGCGCTTTACCCTTCCCCCCACTTTACCCTGGAAACCGTAGGGTGGCCCGGGTCCCCTTCCCCTAGAGAAGCGTGCACTGGCTGAGTTTGGCGCTGGGTGTGTGTGGGGGGGGAGGCTCAGTTCTTCTCCCCACCTTCCCCCCTGGACACCTCTGGAAAGGGCCAGGGGTCGGAGCCCGGAGGGGGCCAGGCCCAAGGTTGGGTGGGGGACTCTGTGGCTCTCCCCCCCCGGGCCCCGGGACTGGACGCGGGTCCTTTCCGGAGGTCCTGGGCCGCGTGGGGGAGGGGCTGCGGGGCTGGGACGCGGCCCCCCAGGGCGCAGTGGACGGGGACCCCGGCGCGGGCAGGGCGGGCCCTGCAGTCCCCGGTCGGGTCTGCGCGCTGGGCGGCCGCTCCCCCGAGGTAGCCACTGCCCGAGCGGCCGCCCCGCCCTCCGCCGCCGCCGCCGCGCGCCCGGCCGCCATTCGGCTCGGAAACTTTGCAGCGCCCGCGCCCTCTCGGGACTCGGCGGCGGCGGCTCCGGGGCGCCGGGCGCTCGGCGGCCGCGCACGGCCCGGGCTCGGCGGCGGCGGCGGCGGCGGGGTGAGTGCGGGCGCGGCGGGCGCGGCGGGCGGGCGGCGGGGCGCAAAGTTCTTGCGCAGAGGGGCGGCGGCGGCCACCTCTCCGGGCCGCTGCCCGAGGCTCCCCGGGCCCCGGGGCGGAGGTGCGCGCGCTCCCCGGAGCCCAACAACACTCCGGGCGGCCGTTCCCCAAAGTGTGGCCGCGTGGGGGTGCGCGGAGGCCGAGAGAGGCGCCTTTGTTTGGGGGACGGGGGGCGCCCGGCAAGTTTGAGGAGGCGCTGGCCTCCTCCCCGGGCACCCCTTTGTCTGCCGCTCCGGGGCTGGCTGGGCAGCCTGTGCCGCCCGGAGCCCGGGGACGCGGTGGCGGGACCCCCGTGGGGGAGGGGAGCCCATTCATCCCGGGACGCGGGGCCTCGAGCTCCCAGGCGAGCGCGGAAACTCAGGGAAGCCTGGACCCCCTCCCCTCCCCGCCCCCACCCACCCCACCCCCCACTCCGCGGGAGCGCGGGGACCCGGCTGGGGCGGCCCGGGAGAGGGAGGCGCCCCCGGTCGGGTGGGGTCGGTGCCGCGCGCCTTGGGGGAGAGGGCGCAGACCTGTTGCTCCCGGCTGGCTGGGGGTAGGGGCGCCCCCAGATCTCCGCCCCCGGCCCGCTTCCCGAGGGCGAGTTCCCTGACGCTGGGCCCGTTGCGCCGCGGGGACTCGTGGTTCCGGGGGGCTGTGACCACTTTGGGTCGCCAGGGGCTCGGCCGCACCGGGCTGGGGGCTGGGCTTCACGCGCGCTGCCGGTGCGCACTCGGGCCCGGGGCCTGCGCTGGCTCCTGGCGCGGCTGGAAGCCAACTGCACTGGAAATTCCGTGAAGTTAGGGTCGCACGCGCGGCTCCTCGAGTTGGAGGTGCTGCGGGGCAAAACCTAAGAAAGCCCACCCCCACCCCCTGCGGCTCGATGTCCCGTTCGTGCGCGCTTGGACCTGATTTGGGGTTGTCCCTGGCGGCGCGCGGACCACCCGAGCGAGTCCCTGGCGAGTCCCTGGCTTAACGTGGAGGCGAGAGGTGAGAGGCGAGGGGAGGGGAGGGGAGGGGAGCCGGACCCGCTACCAAGGGCCCAGGCCATGGCTTGGGGGGTCCTGATAATCTTAGGAAAACTTTACAGTGAGTCATTGCTGGGAAGGACACAACTCGGAAAAGATAAAGGAGAATGTTGAGTATGAAACAGTTAAGAGGTGAGGGTGACGCTTTGTGTCTTAAAGGGTATTCGTGCCTTAGATGTGCTGCCGATTTTTGTGGGAAGCCACCCAGGTAGGTAATTGATGCAAGCGTCAAAGTGTAGGTTGGTCACACTGGGCACTTGTTTAAATGCTCCCCTACGGCGATTCTAGGCCTTCATCAAACATACACACCTGTGGGACCCTGAAGGGAGAGTTGGGGTGTCCTGCTGCCAGCTGGCCCAGCCCCCACGCCGCGTGTGGCTCCCTTCCTGGCCAGGGAGAGGTTTGCTGTGGCAGTGCCATTAAAGAGCGCGAGGTTTAGGGCGGAAAATTGCTCTGTTGTGGACCTACTTAGCAGCGAATGTTTCAAAATCTGGCGGTTTTTCATCCGTGACAGGAGGGCCACTTATTCTACACCAGAGCATCTTAGAAGGTACCTCCCCCCTTCATGTGGGAACGGCACATATTTATCGGACAGTACTGGGTATCACTGGGCCCAGAGTAGGTTGCTAGGCCCAGTGAGCTGCCTTGGGGGAGGGGACGTGGGGCACGCGTGGCAGTGTCCACAGGTGACCGGCTCACCAGTGAGGTGCCACCGAGCCCCTCAGGTGCTGGGCCCTCCAGGAATCACAATGGCTCCTGCATCAGATTTCTGGCTTTAATCCATGGATGTCCCAAGCCTTGGGCTTCACACTGCCCCTGAAAGTTTGGATGTTTCAGGGTCTCTGTTGGGAGGAGGCAGTTCTGTATGCCTTAGGGCCCTGGAGCCTGAGACCATTCTGAATCCCACTTTTGGCTAACAAAGCCTCCGTAGTGTCATGTGGATGGGGGCATCGTGAACCTGCATGGCCGGGTGGTGAGGAGGGTTACGCCTGGCTCTGTGGCCAGCCCTGACAGGTGTGGGCCTGAACTGTGGAAAGGGCCCGTTTTGCCCACCAGCTGTTTGACCTTGAGCTTCTGTGACTTTTCTGAGCCTCCTTGTGTGTAAAAATAAAAAGGAGAACTTGTCTCGTGGTTCTCACTGGGTAGTGCAAGAACCAAAAAAGAGAAAGCCTCTGAAGGTTTTGAAGCTGTACAGCCTTTTCCTCCTGCAGATTTTCATAGTTATTCTTATGCAGATGGTAATTGTCTCTGAATGCTGTGCTCTGAAGAGGTTAGAGAGGCTTAGTACGCTGGGCCAAGGACTGTAACTGCATCCTGGGCTTATGGGTGTGTGAAGCTGGTGGTGCCAAGACATGTAAGGTGCTGATGTGTGGTGGATGGGAAACTGCCCGAGTCCCAAAGCCCACCTCTTAATCTGGGTGTTATGTTGCCTTCCTGTCTATCTCACATGGGTTTTCCCAGTTAGAGATGGAAGATCTGTGAATGACACAAACACAACACACACACACACACACACACACACACACACGAGACTGGGTTGAGTCTGTTGATAGACATCTGTATATCGTAGAGATGCATCTCAGCACTATATCACAGCATGTCAGCCACCACAGTGCAGTGATTTGCTTTTATAGCTTTGCCTTTTGGATGTGGTAGACACTAAGCCACCTATGTGTATTTAGTTTAAATTAGCCGAAAAGTCACAGTTCTGTTCTAACAGTTGTAGGAACAATATTTGTGTTCTCAATAGCACAGGGCAAGTGGCCGCCCTACAAGATAGCACAAAACGTGGCAGAAAACCTTAGATAAGACAATAGGAGCATGGGTGTTTGTTTTCTTTTTCTTGTCCTTTTCATTTTATTTTTTGTGGTATTGAGAATTGAACCCAGATCTGGTGCACTGAGCATCTTTTGAGATAGTGTCTCACTGAGTTGCACAGGCTGGGCTTGAATTTGTGATCCTTCTGCCTCAGCCTCCCAGAGTGCTGGGATTACAGACATGTATCACTACTCTGGTTTGTGAGTGTGTTTTTTGTGGGAGGAGAGGAGAGGCTCTTAAAATTTGTGATGATTTATAGGTAGACTTACTTTTTTTTTTTTAATGACCATTTCTTAACCTGAAATTAATAGCTATAGTTTTAGATTCAGGTGATTTGGGCCAGTTTTCCAGGTAGGAAGAAAACCAGAACTCCAAGCCGGAGGCCCCCACTGAGGGTTTAATTTGGGGAGAGGCATAATGCTGCTCCATGCCTCAGTTTTGCCATGTCACAACCGCCAGTGCCCAGGCTGGCTGCCTACATGGATTTCGTTGGGTGTGTCTCAGCGTGGCATAGGTGGCAGGCTCTTCGATGAGGCAGGTGCTGTAGTGGAGGTCAGAATTTCCCTTATGGAGCCTGGTAAAGGAACCCTTCCAAGAGGGTAGGCAAAGGAATTTTAGAAACTAAAATCGCAGCTCTGAGCTGTTTGCTCCACACCAGGCCCTTGAGCAGGGGACGGTGTTGTTTTTATTACTTATTCATTGTGGCCTTTGCATAGTTTTGTGTGTGTGGTTTTTGTCCTAGCCTCAGATTAGAAATCTTATTTGTGACCCGGATGGACCGCCCACTTCTGGTTTGTCACTGTCCTCACTTCCTTTCCCTTCTTGTTGGGGCTCAGGTGTGGAGACTGACGGAGGGACGTGGCCTCCCAAGGCTTGGGCTGTCTAGGTGTGGAAAAGGACACTCCAGGCTGCAGTTAGCTGGTCCTGCATATCCGACTCCCACCCTCTGACCTCCCGGGCTCTCAGGGTAATCACAGCTGCTCTGGCCTCCATACCTTTCCCACCTTAAAAAAAAGTAGGACCTTGTGCGCAATCAGTTAATCTTTCACTGCTGATTATATTTGAAAAACAGTTCCAGTCAGGAAGCAAGAGTGGAGTCATTTTACAAACACTTCCTTTCTTTTTGTGATATTGGGAAGGTAAACTTCTTTTTCCCCCACAACTATTTTTGGTGTGAAGGAAGTGCTCCGCCTCCCACGCTGGAGGCCTTGGGTCCCGCCCGCCCTCTGCACCCTTCGCCCCTTTGCCTCCATCCTGTGGGCTCCCACCTGGCTCCCACCCGGTAGGTTGGTGAAAATGAAACTCACAGGAACTGAAAGAAAGCCAGACGTGGGAAGGGACCAAGAGAGTCAGCATGTTCAGAAAGGTCCCAGAGGGCCTCCTGTGGACCCGAATTGGCAGTCTTGGGGCTGGGGTGGCCTTCTGCACATCATCAGTGCTCCCAAGTATGTATGGAGCATCTCCTGTGAGCTTGAAGATCCGAAGAAGTGAAGTGGTGCTGGGCAGGGTGGCACAGGCCTATAATCCCAGCACTCTGGGAGGCTGAGGCAGGAGGGGGAACTTAGAGACTTCGTGAGAACCTGTCTCCAAGTAAAATACAGTAAGACCTGACTTACTAACGAGTTCCATTCCGGGGGAATGTGCCTAAGTAGGACCCATCTGTAATCCGACAAAGGGAGTCTTACACACTTTTCTGACACAAACATACAATATAGAGCATGAGAAAAACCGAACATACGCGCTGTACAGTGAGCGCACGGCAGCACACCGGTGACAGTGGCCGGCAGACACGCAGGCCGCTTCTCTGATTTGCTCTGGTTTGCGAAGGCTCTGAATGTGAGGTCCGTTTGCATGCGGGAAAGTTGGAAATGCCGAGAGAAAGGGGAATCTTCCAAGAGTGCAAGTGGAGGAGGTGACTGGTCAGGAGCGTTCAGTGTGTCCCCCGCTTTCCCGTACCCAAAGGTGGTGGCCAGTGTGCAGGTGGGGGTCCCCAGTGCCAGGCAGTTAGGGCACTGCGGCCTCAGAAGGGACAAACGCAGGTCGCCCTCAGCAGACCATTCCGTGGGAGCGGTTTGGTGGATGTCACCACAGATGGCCGAGCCGATGGGGTCGGCACTGTGCTACTGGAGGGCCGACTGGGAAGCTGTATTCCTGCCTAAGGTCTGGCATTCCCCTGGGCACCTGAGAGTGCTGGGCAGCCTGCAGCTGCCCCCAGAGGGTGGAGGTCAGCAACTGTCTGGCCTTTCTGCTGCCGGTGAGCCCTTGGGTGCTGTCTCCCCTGTGTCCCTGCCCACAACTGGTGGGGCGGCTGAGTGAGCCAAGGCTGGGGGTTTGGGTGTGAACAGCCCTCTTCCGAGGATGCAGAAAAGGGCCCCCTGACTGTGGCCCTGCTGGGGCCCCGTCTGCCTGGCTGGTGCCTGGCTGGGGACTTGGGGAGCGAGACCCCTCTGCTGGGTGTGGAGCAGGTGGCCCTACTCCTGAGGGGGCCTGGGAAGCTGGCTTGTGATGCTGTGGGCAAATCTGCGAATCTCTCTAGCGTTACTTTTCTCCAGGAGAGAATGCGTGAGGAAATAAAATAGCACTTTTCAGGGTCCTTTATTTTCCCCCAGTACTGGGGATTGAAATATATACCTTCATATTGAACTACATCCTCAGCCCACCCCATTTAAATTTATTTATTGTTTTATCTCTCTCTTTTTTTTTTTTGGTACTGGGGATCGAACTTGGGAACTTGTGCTTGGGAGGCAGGCGCAGGAACCACTGAGCTAAATCCCCAGCCCTTTTGAACTTGTGATTCTCCTGCCTCAGCCTGCCAGCATGCTAGGATTGCAGGTGTGCACCACCACACCCAGCTGAGTTCTTGTAATAGAGCTCTTGGAATTACCATAACCCTTGGGGTCCAACATACTTAGGTTTCCCTTGATTCTGGAGCTGGGAATTGGGGCCGGGCATGAGGGCGCACACCTGTAATCCCAACACTCAGGAGGCTGAGGCATCGCTGTGAGTTCGAGGCCAGCCAGGGCTGGCTACATAGTGAGCCAAGGCCAGCTTGAACTGCACAGCAAGACCCTGCTCCCCCAAAAAGAAGTTGGGAATTGGGTCTGGAATTGTATTTGTCAGTTATGGTGGTCTCTAGCAATTCTCTTACTTCCCCTCTTAAATTTCAGGGCCAGTTTTGTATATTTAAAAATAACTTTGATTGGGCTAGAGGTGGAGCTTAGTGCTAAAGCACTTGCCTAGCAAGTATGAGGGCCTGGGTTCCATCCCCAGCACATATGTGTGTGTGTGTGTTCCTATCTATGTAATTATAGTGCCTACGTAAAATTTTAAAATTGCTGTATGGACAGTTTTTCCCTTCTGGCATAGTTTTCTGAGTTCTAAGCCGCACCTAGGTTTTCGGGCCCACCGCCGTAATCAGGACAGGGAACAATAATTCCATCCTCAGGAAGCCTCGCACACAGCCAGCCGTTCTGCGGTGCGGGCGTCCGCTCACCTGCACTCCTCGCAGCTGGGACATCTGGGCCCAGTCGTGTTTACCGCTGCTAAACTGCCTCCCGGGGCCCCACTCATCCGATGCCTTCCTTGCTCTTACCTCGTTGGCCCATGCTTACTTCTCCCAGGCTGCTGTCCCCAGAAAGTCTAGGCGAGAAACTGCATGGAGCAGCGGTAGGTGCGTGCTGGGGCTGCTCTTTTGCTCTTTGCCACTAGGCCTTTGAGGTAGTTGAGACGGGACATTTTTGCATTCACTTCCAAAGAACACTGCCCTGCCCTTCTCCTCTCGCCAGCGCCACCTCCAGATGAGACTCGTGGGACCGTGGGTGCACCTCCAGACCATGGTGTTGTTTTTGTTTTTGTCTTTTTGGTACTGGGGATCGAATTTAGGGCCTTGTGCTTTCGAGGCAGGCGCAGTGCCGCTGAGCTAAGTCCCCGGCTGCCAGACCATGATGTGAAGTGGGACAAATCCCATGCACGAGCTTCAGTAAATACTGCATGGTTTCTCTCACGAGAATCCCCCAAACACAGATCAGGTGCAAAGTGAGAGAGCAGAGGAAGTAGGGAGTTAGGTCTACGGGAAGAGGATCGAGACATGGAGAGAGGGTGGAGGGGTGGGTGGCCAAGGGGACGTAGAACAGTTAAGCTGTGTGGAGTACGGGTCCCCGTCCTCGATGAACGGGATCATTATGCACTGGAGACATTACTGATGAAATAAAAACTGCAGAAAGATGGCAGATACGACACATCAGAAGGTTAAACTCATGGCTTCACCCGGGAGGAGAAAGGACACATGGACACGGGCAGCCCCTGAAGTTTGCCCATAGGTAAATCATGCAAATAAACACCGGGCTAATAACACCAAGTGGTTTTTTGCATTAGTTTGTTGGGGAAATAAAATGAATTCCGACGTGCATGCCTTGCCTCGGTGTCATTGTGGCATTGCTAGCCCACACGTTACTCTTGGCCTCGGCCTCCTGAGAGAGGTGTTTTCTAGAAGAGTCCTTGTCCTGGTGTTTTGGTGCCTTATGTCCTGCCTCAGGCCCAGTCCTGTAATGCGTGTAACAGCCCAGCCTGTTGGAGCTGTTTGCTAGCTGTGTCCGTGTCATCGTCCTCCTCCCCCTCCCCCCCCCTCCTCCTCCTCCATTAGGCAGGCGGGGGATGCACTGCAAGGTTGAGGTCGCCATTCCCCCCCAGCCCCTGGCTGGCCTAGGATGACAATACTGTCATGCTGACTACACGCTGGGCTAAGTGGGCACTCATGTATGGCCCTTCCTTAGATTGTTGCTTTCCCCATGATTAAAAGAAGCAATATTTTGGTTAACATTGATAAGTTCTGTATTTTAGTTTCAAATCAAAAAGTAAGACACTTCCAGCCACTGGGTGCCTCTGAATAATTCTTGCGAGTGCCATGTAACAAGTCTCGGGAGACTGGAAAATCAGCACAAACAATGTTCATGGCAAAATTCACAGTGTTTATTCTCGACCAGGGTGTCTGCCTTGGATTCCTGTCATTTTTTCCAACCTTGGTGAATGTAGCTGGAATGCTTCAAAGAAAACAGGAACGTTGACTTGCTTCCCTTGAGCCTGGAACCTACAACAGGACCCCAGGTGGCCGGTGCTGAGCTCTGGCCCTTTTGGTTTGCTTGCTGCCAATCCCCAGCTGGGAGGGAGGAGGGGACCCCTAGCCTGGTCTCTTTCCCAGCCCCTTCAGGAGGTTGGAAACTTTTCCAGGCCTGTGGAGAATCGGATCCCCGACTCTACCTGCATTGGAGCAAGACCGCAAGGGCACTCACCCCCTTTCAAACAGCAGCTCGGGGGTCTGTACAGTGTGCAGTACTGTTCCACTCTGCAAGTATCTGTGCTGCCTTGACCTTCCGGACAGGTGGACATCTGGGCAAAAGCAAGCCTGCTGTACATGGTATTATTTTATTCCCTTAAATCGGTAATAGCAAACAGTTTTAATGGGGTGAGACCATCTGAGATCACTTTAAGGACCGGAGTAGAACTCAGTTTGCCCGACCCCTGCTTCCCATTTCCAGTGCTGTGTGGGTGATTCAGCTGTAACGGGTCTGCTCCATGACCTCGGTTAACCGTATTCTTTTGACACCTATTTGAAGATGAGAAATCAAGTTGAGGGGCTGTCTACCTCCAAGATCACGTGATGTGAAAATGTATACCACCGCTGTGTAACTGATTTCCAGAGGCTCCTAACAATCCAGGTGGCTTTATGGCTGCAGATTGCATTTATGCAAAGCAGCAAAACGGGACTGATGTCCCCACCATTTGGTTTACTTGGAGGAATAGATGTGGATGAAACCTGGGCGCTTGGCATGGATTCTTCTCCCAGCCGAATCTTAGGCTGTTTGGTAGGGGGGCAGGGCTGGGGATTGAAGTCAGGGCGTAGAGCATGCTAGGCAAGGGCCGTACCACTGAGGTATACCCTCCCTCCCCAGACTCCTTATCAGGCATTTTAATCCCAATCAGTGTTAGTGCCCATTGCATGTTGGTAAAAACTCCAAGGTTAAAAACTTGACAAAGGCAGCTGCTAGTTTTTGACAGCCTGAGAGACTAGTTTGGTTTAACTCCTAATTTGACTGTGAGAAAACCACCTTCGATTTGTGTTTCTAAGATGCACTGCTAACTCTGTGCCACTTTCCACTGATCTGTGTCATAGTCCTTCAAAAAAATCCATCCCCAAGAAGCAACCTTTGAACTCTGCAGTTGGTGAAAATAAAGTTAATGGTCTCACATGTCCAGTGTGGGACAGAAATGCTTGTAGACCCCATGGGAACAAGGGGAGAAGCCTGTGGAATTGGAGTTGTCTCGTACATTTCGTGGAGCCCATTGATACCTTTCATGGTGCTCTGAGAATGTGTGGGCTCCACATTTGGGGGAGTGGGAGGGGACAGAAATGACTTGTGTTGGGTTCTTATTCCCAGCCTGGTCTCCCCAGAGAGTTCATGCCCTCGGACAGGTGCCCCGCCAGATTTGTTGGCATGCAGGAAGAACCCATTAGAATGTGGTTTTAAAAACTTCATGCTTGTAGAACACGTCCTTTTTTAGTCTGAAAAATGCATATAATGTTAGTTGAGAATTGTATAGAGTTAATAGATAAATTACATGAATGGGGGGTGCATATGCCCCAGACTTACTGCTGGAGTGGGAGTGTGATAGCTGATTAGGGGCCAGAGGCTGGGGAAGGGCCAGATTAAAGTCCCTGGACAATGGTGGCATGTGCATAGTTGCACATGCCATTCCTCCTGGCTTCCCTGGCTTCAGCTGCCAAAGTGGCTGGGTGTGTGTGTTGTACACATGTCAAGTGATTTTGAGATCTCCAGTTTAACAAGTGGTTGGCTGCATGATTCTGGATGAACAGGTATTAGCGATTTAACTTGGAGAAGAAAACAGGTCTGCCCTGTTGCATTTCAAATCCAGTGCATTTTGCATCTTGTTTGGAAAGCTGAAAAAATATTTGTTTGAGAACTGATGACAATAGCTTGGTTGCAGGTGTGTGAGGAAACTTGGGAACAGTGCTGTATTTTTTGAAGCATTTAATTTCATGACTGCAGTGTTTTCATTATCACTTCATTCCATTTATAAATCCTTTGCTTCCATTGATGGATGCCTCCAGGGCTCAGCAGAATTAGGCATTTTGTCGAGGAAGCAGCTCAAACTTTAAAAGACAGCAACATGAGATAGTGCCAGAACTGGGTTCTGATAAAAGTCCTTGGGTACCTTAAATCTGGCTGTTTATTTATTGTTTGGTGTATTCCCCCCAGAGACATATTTCATCCATCATAGTTGTTATTAGAGGGTTCTTTTGGCCTGTCACATTAGAGCTTTTTCTTTTTAAATGAGAAAAGTGTCATTTTAATTGATGCCACATAACTAGTGTTACAAAAAGCGTGTAAAAATAAACGTGATACTCACAGGGCAGGCTGCATTTGAACTGTGGATCTGTAGGGCTTTTGACTGAACTCGTTTGTTGAGAGTGGTCAAAGGCTTGGTTTTCGGTAGACTAAATGTCAGCCTTAAATCATTCTGGGATTTTTCAGACCAAGTTTATTTCCATAACATGAAAGGATTGGCATATTAGCTTTGTGTGTGTGTGTTTGCTGTTTGCATCTCATTTCTCCTTTGTGAATATTGACTTTGCAGCACGACTTTGTATCTAAGATGATGCTCAGATTTGCGTGGTGTCTTCCACAGCCGGCAGGAAGAGCCCTGCAGCTTTCTGAATACTGACAGGATGCCTCGTGCTGGACGTCATTACTGCCTGTCAGGATATGTGCAGATGTCCATTTGTCCTGTCTCTGCTTTCAAACATCGTTTCTCTTTATGGTGCTATTCAGAAGGCAGCTTGGCAAAGAGAGAGGAGAGACCGGAAGTGGGGGTTTTTACTACCTGGATTTGTGGCTGCCTCAGCTGGACAGAGGTCAAGATATTTAAGCTGCTATAACATTCAGCTGTAATGAAGTGTAAAGGGACTGAAGAGAGTGTTTGGCTATGCCTCTTATCAATGCCCCCACCCCCAGCCCCTGTATAGTATGTTTTGCTGGGAGCCCTAGGCAGATCTTGATTCATATTGGAAGCAGGTCAACAAGATAGGGCCCAGGGGCTTGCTGTGGGCCTCCTTTGCCTTTGTCGTTGAGGGACAGCAGTAATAATTATTCATTTGATTGTTGGCCAAATCTCAGGCTAGACTATTTCAGAAATTTGTCTCGGAAATGGCCCTCTTCTGAAGCCTGCGCTAGAGTTGGTGGAATTTCCTAAGTACACACGTCTCAGACTCAAGCCACACCGTTGCTGGGCATTTGAGGTAGAAGTGTGTGAAGCAGGAATGGAAGGGGACTGACTGTAAGGGCCAAGTGGGAAAAGTCGCTGGGACACAAGCTCTCCAGAAACGATAACCTCAGGGGAAGGACCGGGCACACACGAGTTTATAATATTGGTGAAGTACTGTGTTTTCATAATTCACATGCAGGAGGGCACTTCTCCTTAGAAGATGGGGTTATTAAAATTACTTATCTTCAGTTTTCCAAAGACGTAGAAATCAAATCAGTTTTAGTCCAAATAATTGTTATGTGAAGCTTCCTAATTGGAAATCGGAAGTTAGCAAAATTACATAACCCTAGTTAATTACATTAGTGTACTCTAAATATAGCCTAAGATTAGCTCATGGAAACATTTCATTTTTATCTCAGTAACAGCACATATCTTGCCAGTGGTGAGCTAGCCCTACCCCACCTGGCCTTTCTTTCCCTTTCCTCCCCCCCCCCCCCCTCCTGTCTTTTCTTCTGGGTAGGGGATGAAGCCCAGGCCTGACCCCTGCTGAACAAATGCTCACCTCTGAGCTACATTTACCCCGCCCCCAAATGGCCACTTCCAGTTACATTTGGTAACTTGGAAACAAGTTGAAACAAGAGACTGTCCTTTAATTCTTTCCCTCTCCATCTTTAAATATAAAAAGTGCAGGTTGCATTGGCTTTTACGAGTTTTCTTTTCTTTGTATGCCATGCCTGGTGCAGTAAAGGAGCAGGCTGGAGGTTTTTGCTCCGCCCTGCATTTGCTTTACTGCAAGTTTGAGCTTGATTCATGGTTTGTTATCTGAAAGTAAATGTTCAGCCTTCTCTAATTTCCTGTTGTGTTTGCTTTTCCGTTCAGTGTTCTATATTTGGACAACAAATGTGTTCCGTATGGGTTTCTGGAGGCCCAGATCTTTATCAGAGTGGAATTTCTCTGTCCAGGCTAGGGCTGGTGAGTATTGGGCTTTGTGGATACATTGTAGATTCTGGTAGATAGCAGTTTCCTGCAAGCAAGGTGCTACTTTGTTTCTTTTGGGTTTGCTTTGGGGTGGATGTTTGCTTTGCCTTTGGGTTCCTAAGAAGCAGTCAGCTTGGAGGATGTTTCATTCCACATAGAATACTTTCTCTTTTCCTAGGTTCCCCCCCCCCTCCTTTTACAGGGTGCCAGTTAGATCAAGGCCTTGCCCCTCCCTGCCAGGCAAGTGTTGTTCTGCTGAGCCCCTGTCTTAGAACTCTTTAAGTCTGACTTTTAAATCAAATTGATTTCCTTAAACACTGTTATTTAGGTATAAATGACATGCGATAAATGCCACTGATTTCAAGTGAACAGTTCAGTACTTTTTAGTAAATGTACTGAGTTGAGCAAATGTGATGGTAAGCTGCTTGCAGAACATTCCCAATCCACAGGGAGAGCCCTCCTGTCCGTCTGTCCCCGAGCCTAGACACCCCTCCTCTCTGCAGATCTCCCTTTATGGGGCATTAGCATTGTACTCCCAGAGAGGAGCGTCTCTGTGAGGTTGAGCTTTCCGGATGGCGAGGCTTCCCCGACTGATCTTGCCCTCTCCCTGCCCGGGCGTAGGTTTTCAGGATGGGGTGAGAGCCAGTATAATTGGGGTCCTGGTTTGGTTCCCTCATCTAGAAGACTGGGAGAATGCATCTGCTGCAGGTCCTTGGTGTGAAACCGGGTGGGAAGAGGTTGGCCTGGCTCTGGCACACGGGAGGAGGTGGCTGTCCATGCGTGAATAGCAGGGAGCAGTGTGTGACAGCGGCACTGGGCAGCCTGAGGGAGCTGAGGCGACCACAGGACAAACACCCTTTCCGCTTCCTGCTTTCATCTTGAAGTCACCTGCCCGCCTTCTTCAAGGCTTTGGATGTTAGGTGTGGAGGGAACTGGGTCCTGGCCCTGATGGTCCATAATCAGTGGTGCTCAACAAGTACCACTTTCCTACGCCTCCCGGGGATACTTCGGGTTGTTGCAAATGGGGCAGGGGTGCGGCTGGCAGCCACTGGGTAGAGGCCAGGAGGGCGTTCTGCAGTGCAGGGCATCCCCAGCCCCCGGCCGGGAGTGAGCAGACCTGCAGGTCACTGGTGCCAGGTTAGCAGACCTGCCCCTGTGACTCTCAACCTTGAGCTCGCTTCCGTGAGCCCCTTAGATGCCCCCATAAGGGCCTATTGAAGTTGAAGGACTGAAAATCCTCTCGGGCTCGCAAAAGAAATACAAGCATCTTTCAGTCTTCCTACGTGCCAGGGAAGCAGGGATTGTTTTTCTAAAGCGAAGGATGAACAAGACTTTGGAGCTCACTTCAGAGAGAAAAAATGACTCTCCAGCCTTTTAGGGGTATTGATTTCCAAATAAACGCTGCAGCTAGACCGCGTGCCACAGAACCCAGGGGCCACAGAACCCAGGGGCGGCCATGGCCTTTGATCTGGTAATCCCATCTGACCTCTCCGCGCCCCCAAGGGCTTGGCCCCTCACACCTGCGGGCTCATCCTCCTGCTGTCTCCGCTGTGGGCCCTTTCCTCCCGGCAGACCTTCCGACCCTTCCGTGGCTTCTTTTGCCGTCTCTAATAAACTCACTCACTTTTTCCAAGGGAATGCATGATTGTATGCTAATTTCTGAGAATCTGAGCTCTGCGGGGTTATCCCTTTTCCTCTCCTCTGGGAGAATGAGCAGTGCTGGGAGAGTGGAACGCAACACTGTGCATTCATCTTTTCCCAGCCCTGTGCACACGGGCAGCCTTGTGCGTTTATCTACATGGAATCATACTTGTTTCGCACCATTTGTTTCCTAATTTTATAATCTTATTGAGAATTCATCCAAACAGTAAAGTAGGCATGTATGAAGAGGGCCCTTTAATCACTTTTTCACAAGAGTACACACATATTTCTTGTGATTTTTTTTTTTTTTTTTTTCGTACCGGGGATCGAACTCGGGTCCTTGTGCTTGCGAGGCAGGCAGCAGAACCACTGAGCTAAATCCCTGGCCAGTACACACGTATTTCTGAAACCCACACCGCCATCAGAATCAGGAATGTATCCATCACGCCCTGGAGTTCTTTGCCTCTTTTTGCCTCCTCTCTTAGCTGCCCTGCACCCACCGCTGGCCTTTCTGCTCAGCTTTGTGGACTTCCGCAGGAGTGAAGCCACCCGGCATGCGTGCATGTGGTTTTGCTGAGGCTCTTATGATCAGCACTGTGACTTTGGCTGGAGTTGGTGCGCGTGGCGCTAATACATTCAGCTCCTGGCTGTGGGCGGGAGGCATGGGATAGGGATGCGCTGAGGGTCTGCTCACCAGCTTTGGGACACTGGGGTGCAGTCGCCTGCACGTTTCTGACTGCCCTGGGTCATGCCAGTCAGCTGCCCGGAGAGCTGTTAAAAGGCAGAGGGCCAGGCCCCCACCCTGTGCATTTCTGATTCCATAATCCAGGATGATGGGGCCTAAGACACCCCCATTTTTATTTTCTTTTTTATTTTTTTCTGGTACTGGAGATTGAACCCAGGGCCTTTGCACTGAACTACTACATCCCAGTCCTTAAAGAAAAAAATATATTTTTAAAAATTTTAGGGCAGGGACTTGTTAAGTCACTCAGTGGCCTGGACTGGGCTCACACTTGCAGTCCTCTTGCCTTAGCCACCTGTTTGTTTGTTTTTTGGTACTGGGGATCGAACTTGGGACCTTGCGGTTGCAAGGCAGGTGCGGGAACCACTGAGCTAAATCCCGGGCCGCTTAGTCACTTTTTTCTCTCTGAGACACAGTGAGACTTGCAACTTAAAGGAGATGTCAGCCTGGCAGAAGGGCCTGGGCGGAGGAGAGCTGCTCGCTTCACAGCGGCTGGAAGCAGCAAGAGAAGGAAGGAGCTGGGGAGAGAGGCAGCCTTCCAGGCCACGTCTCCGTGACCCGCTCCTTCGGAGCAGAGCTCACCACCACCACCAGCCGACAGACAGCAGGTCAGTAGAAGGTCCCACAATCCAGTCACCTCCCTCGGGCCCTCGGCCCCAGTGCAGGAGGCTTTGGGCACCTGGACATAGAGACCGTAACAGCCCCCAGCATGCAGGGCTTACCACGCCCTGTCTTCTCGTGTTGCAGACTCCCCATGTTCTTGTGTGGCTTTTTTCTTTTAGCTCAGGTTTGGGTTCCTGGCGGCAAGGGGCTGATACCCAGTGTTACTCGGATGCTACCAAACCCCGGCCTCAGCCCCCAAGTGGAAGTCTGCCCTCTGTCAGGGGTCTCCTGGGACGGAATGGCCGGCAGTGCGGTCGGCACCTGTGCTCGGGGGACAAGCCCGTAGCTGTGGCCGGTGCCAGGGATGCCCTTTCTCCTTCCCACACCTATGCCGGCCTCAAGCCAGTCAGCCCGAGGGAGCCCCGGTGCTTGCTGGAACACTTAGGCTGTCCCAGAGCGGCTGCGAGTTGGCAGAAAGTGTTTACCACAGTAGACAATGACTGTGTTGTTGGAGGGTTTTGTTGTTGTTGTTGTTTGGTTTCTTAATCCTTGCATTTGAGAGAGCAGCGTTAAATTGCTGCGGACTCTTGATGTAAAAGCATTTTCCGGAATGCGACCATGACTGCCAGGTCTTCTCAGTGGGCTGGGGTGTTCGTGCCATGATGCACCTGCAGCCACAGCTTTTTGACTCGCTGCTGACCCCTGCTCGTTCCTTTCTGAGTCTTCAGGAGACCGTGGAGAAGCCCTGGCGGGGAATTCTGGGCCCCACCAGAAGGCTCATCTCCTTTCGGTGGTAGGCTTCCAGAATGCTTATGGTTACGTGTAATTGCTGGCTGACGTCCTGTGGTAGGTGCTGCTTCACCTTGTTTGTGTTTTTGTTTTGACCTAAGGATGGAAGCCACAACCTTGCACCTGCTGGCACTAAGCGTGTCCTCTGCCGCGGGGCTGCACCCCAACCCTGTTCTACTCTTTGTTACCATGACAGCTTTCTTTCATTTTTTTTTTGGTACTGGAGACCGAACTCAGGACCTTGCACTTGTGAGGCAGGCGCTGGAACCACTGAGCTAAATCCCTGGCCCATGACAGCTTTCTCGAGCATGCACACAACGTGCTCATGGAAAGTGTATAATTGAGGATGCTCCCAGTATACTTACAGAGTTTTGCAGTGATCACGCCTGTCTGTCGTATGCTAGAGCACTTGCGTTGCCCCAGGAGAGGGTGTCACTCCCTGTGCTCCCTGCCCCCCTCCTGGCAGCCACAGATCTCCTGTCTCTGGATTTGCCTGTCCTGCACCTGCAGCATTTTTTTTTTTTTAAGTCCTGGGGATCGAACTCAGGACCTTTTGCTTGCGAGGCAGGCGGCGGAACCACTGAGCTAAATCCCCGGCCCACATGCGCCCTTTTGCTGTGGCTTCTCCGACCTGATATCTTTGGGTCTCATCCATGTCACAGCTCATTTCTTGCTGAGCATTTTATCAAAACTCTGGGTAGCCCAGGAAGGTCGGGCTAAGGGGGTGGATGTTGAGGCGGAAGCTGTTAAAGGGTTGAGTCAGCTGGAGACACAGTCTGCACCGCTCTGTAATTACGTTTGAAATGGAAAATTGTTCACAACTGGAATGTTGTTCACGGTGTCATATTGTAGTGCAGCTTCCAGTCTACCACCAAGTGTCACTTTCTCCCTTCCCTTGCTCCTTTTCTCTGGCTCTCCCATACCGAAGGGTCAACCCAGAGAAGTTTCATCAGCTGCGCCTGCTGTCTCTTGCGGGATGTTTGGGTGGAGCATTAGCAGATCCTTTCTAGGGCTGAGATGCAGGAAGCCAGACAGGAAGGGAGTAAGTAGCTGCTTGCTAAGGTGTCTGAGAGCCACATCTCGGAATGATGCAGCAGCAGAATCATGAGGTGGTTTAGCTTCCTCAGAGGGTCGACCTCTCAGCTGTGTGAGCAGACTGGCTGTTGCAGCTGGGCTGTCGAACGTGGAGGCTGGACTTGCTTCTTCCTCTCGCAGTGGTGGGGGTAGACCTCGGGCTCGCGTGTGCTGGGCAAGTCAGTGTTCTGCTGTCGAGCTGTGGGCCTGGTTCTCCAGCCATCCATGACATAACTTTCAGGGTGTCTTTCTCTGCAGTGAAGGGCTTATTGATGAGACTGTAGCCTGTTGGTATGTTCCTGGTGGCTTCTCACATTGGGGCTGTACTGTGTGCTGCCACTGCCATCACAAATGACCCCTGGCTTGTTTTGAAATGCCTTTTTATTATCTTAGAAGTTCTGGATGAGAGATATCTGAAATGGGAATTTAGGGATAGAAAACTCATTATCAGCATTGTGGCTCCATGCTATCTTTTTGTTAGTGTATTGGTCAGCTTTCTCAGATGCTGCATAACAAACCGCCCTCCGAATTCAAGGCTTATACTAACAATCATTTCTTTCTCACTGTTCAGCCGTCTGTGAGTCTCTGGGGCTGATCTGGAACCAGCAAGACCTGGTCAGGTTCTGGCTGAATGATGTAGCTCTTTGTTCTGGGGCAGGTTTTTGTGCTTCTCTGCTCAATTCTAAGAACCCAAGCTAAACCATGGAGGTGTAAATCTACCCATCACCCTCCCTAACCATCCATTGGCCAAAGCAGGTCGCATGGCCGGGTCCAGCGTCGGTGGTGAGGGAGGGATATTAGTTGAGAGGTCCCGAGGGGTCGCAGGGCCGAGGGCAGACATGGACATCCATTGTGGGCAGGAGAGCAGGATGCTCTCCGCCACTTTTGTGGGTGGGAGAGAATACAGTGTCTCTATTATTTTGGTGATTTTTATCTCTTGCTACATACTGTATTACTTCCTCAGATTTTCTTCAGTCTTTACTGTTGCTCGGTTTAATAAGTGAACCTTTTATTTGGTGTAGAAAAGTTTGCTTTCAGTATGAGATTTCCTTAGGAGCTTAAAAATATTTTTCTCTAGCTGTGCACTGTGGCACACACCTGTAATCCCGGCTCTCTGGGAAACTAAGGGAAGAACGATGGCAAGTTGAGCCCAGGCTGGCGCCTTAGACCCTGTGTTACTAAATGGGGAGAGGGAGAGCAGCCCTAAGGTTTTGAATTCTATCCCTAGTGCTGCAAAATAAAACCAAAAAAATTTTTCTTCTAAGATAGCAACGATCCTGCTTTAAATGTTTTTTGTCTGTTTTGTTTTGTTTTTAGAGACAAGGTCTCGGTATGTAGTTCAGGCTGGCTTTGAACTTGCTATGTCTCCCAGGCTGGCCTCGAACTTGAAGCAATCCTCCTGCCTCAGCTTCCTGAGTGCTGGGATTACACCACCACACCCCGCATACCTTAAACGTTGTTTCTGCTCTGCATACTAGCTGGCATCTGGTAATCATGAGTCAGTTGCTAGGCTTCTGTCTGCGGTTAGGGTTCCTTTGCCAGATGCCCATGGACTGGCTGTTCATGCTGTCAGTCCTGTCTCTGGTCTTGGGGGCTGATGTTGGCATGCAGGGTAGAGGAAAGCTTTGGCCTCGCCTTGTGCCACTGTCGAAGTGACAGCCTGCTTCCTCCGTCCTACACTCAAGTTATTTTATTTTGGTGATGGAAATGTTTGCGGCCTTTGCATCCCAGGAATTGATGTCCCATAGGAAAACGGACGTGGCGTGGAGTTCGATGCTGCAGGTCAGTTTTTGTTGGTTTTGCGGCACTGGGACTGGAACCCAGGGCCTCGTGTTCAAGCCCTGAGCCACATTCCAGCCGTGGGTGAATTAAATCTTCCCCATTCCCACCTGAGTTGGCCACGCCAGCTAATAGAGCTCCTTTGAGAAAGCCAGTCAGGGAAGCATTTGCGATGGGGGATTCTATCGCCTTGAATTTGCTGTGATCAGGAGAACAGTCACCTCGGTCTGCAGCAAGTGAAAAAAACAGCTGCGTTGTAGGGGCTGGGGAGTGTAGCTTCGTGTAGTAGACCTCTTGTCTCGATTAGTGGAAGCCCTGGTTGGCTCTGCAGCCCTGCAGAAGAGAAAAATAACTTTGTTACACTTTTCTGTTGGGTTAGTAGTAACTGCAAAGGCTCTCCTTGTTAGTTTGGGGCACAGTAGTTGGGAGGGCAAGACCTCTGTTCTTGAGCTGTCTGTGGGATACACGCCAGGACCCTTTTAGGTGACTCCATCCTCCCCTGCTCTTCCCATCGTTCCCTTCTTTTTTTATCCTTTCCCTCCTCTTTCCACCACCTCATGCCCTGGGCCGTTAGGACACCATGCTGGTGTGTCTGATAAGTGCGACCTAGAAATCCACAGGGAGTGAAAGAGCAGATGAAAATAGAAATACATGAACTACATTAGAGGGAGGCCTTGGCTTCATGGGGAATGCCACATTATGCATATTTTAATGGCCACCTCTGGGTGCAGGGCCGCAATTTCACATGTCACCGTGTATACTGGTCTTGTCATTGTCAGCCATGTTTTGTTTTGAAAAAATTTTGCATGAAAACCAGCTGACCTGTAAAGTGAAAACTCAGCAGCTGGAAAACCAGGAAAGGGCTTTGGAAAAGTGACCCCCACCCATAAAGTGGCCTGGAGCAGTGTTGTGCCCAGCAACTTGTGTTGGAGGCAGCTTCAAAAGAAACTGGGCTCTAGCTTCTGCTGGTCTCTGCCAGGATGCTTTGACTCATCGCCGCAATGGAAGGGTTAGCAGTGTCAGACGTGGAGAGTGTGCTGTTGGGATGGGGACCGGATGGAAGTAAACAGGGATAGCCGGGTTATGTAACTCCTTGTGAATGAGGAGATGTATTGCTTTTTTTTTGGTAGTATTGGGGATTGAACCCAGGGCCTTTGCACTGAGCTATGTCCCCAGCCCTTTTTTCATTTTGTATTTTTGTTTTTTGTGTTTTGTTTTTTTGGTACCAGGGATTGAACTCAGGGCCTTTCGCTTGCTAAGCAGGTGGTGGGACCACTGAGCTAAATCCCCAGCCCTTTATTTTGTATTTTGAGGCAGGGTCTCACCAAGTTGCCCTGGGCTGGGCTTGAACTTGTGATCCTTCTGCCTCGGCCTCCAGAGTTCTGGGATTACAAGTGTGCCCCACCATGCCCAGCTGCATTTGTCCTTTACCTCCACTGTCTCGGGTCAACTTTTCTGAATGCTTGAATGAAACTCTGTGCCTGGTGCAGAGGACATTTTCCTGCCTGCTTCACTGGGTTGGAGAGAGAGCAGTCAGTGTTGGATTTGAAGCCAGGGCCTCATGCGTGCTAGGCAAGTGCTCTGCACTCCAGCTGCTGCATGTTAGAGAACCACAAACTGGCATCCTTGACTAAGCAATCTCACAGTGCCTGCAAAGATTGTCTTGTCTATCAAGGGGCGATGACCAAGACTTTCTTCCCAGAGGGCTCCTTCGGAAGTCTCATTCTCATAGGGTGCCTGCCCTCGGGGGCCCACTTGTGCAGCACATATAAAAGGAAATGAAGGGCTGGAGATTTAGCTCAGTGGTTCTGCTGCCTGCCTCCCAAGTGCAAGGTCCTGAGTTCGATCCCCAGTACCAAAAAAAAAAATATAGCTTGAGAATTGTAGCGATCTTGTGTGAATTTATCTAAGTAGGCCCTGGGGCATTTGTAGCAGATGCTGTCCTCCTCACTGCCCCATCCTCTCAGACTTTGGGCCGGGACGGTTCTCTATGGAAGCGGCATGTTAGGTCATCCGGTTCACTGTTGGACTCCCCTGAGCTGCGCAAGAAAAGTCCTGAGTCCTTGTTGCTCCTGGCTGTTGGAAGCGTTTCTACATCTGGTCTTGGGGGAGCTGTAAAATGAGAAGGAGGAAGTGAAGTGAATGGCCTGTGTTTGTAACCAACCGTTGTTTCTTCCCCTGAATTCTGCACCCCCACCCCACCCCCGCCCCAGTCTATTTCCTTCTTAAGAAATGGAGACAAATACCAAAGCTCCCTTGGGAGATGTTGAGTCGGAGAAATTGAGGAGACCGTCTTGGCAGATGGGCTCCAGAGCCAGCAGCCAACAGAGGGAAGAGATTTCTGCCCTGTCCCTCCCAGTCTGTAATTGCTCTGTATTTGGTTCCTGCCTTTTGCATTCCTAGCTGCTGCAGGGTGTAGCAGTCTCGCCTGTATAATGTAATGTGAGCATGGGCAGAGAGCCCTGCATAGTGGTGCAGGACAGAAGGTGAAGAAAGGAACTGGGAAGTGGTATGCCACTTGAGGGTGTCCTGACTACCAGTTGCTGTATCTTCTGTTCGCACGTGGCGTGTCTGGTTGTTCACCAGTCAGTCCCCAAGCTGGCTTTGTGCACACCTCTTGGAGTTCATGTGTGGCTCTGCCCAGCCGTCACTGTCACACTCTCAGGGGTGGACTTTCTCCACACATGCATCCCGGCCTTCTTAGGTTAGGGACGACAGGCAGCACTTGAACCTTGTGCTTTGGGGCCATTTCAAACAGCAGAATCACCCAGCAAGAGCCCAGAAATGTGAAAAGCATGGCAGTGTGTCATCTGAACGGCAGAACCACTGAGCTAAATCCCTGGCCCCATATGTCTGTTGTTTTGAAGACAGGGTCTCCATGGGTTCCTCAGGCCTCTTTTAAATGCATGGGGTCTAGGACTGGGCATTTAGCTCAGTGGTGCCACCACCTGCGTTGCAAGCGGAAGATCCCGAGTTCAATCCCTGGTACCAAAAAAAAAAAAAAAATGCATAGACTGAAATGGTCCTCCTGCCTCAGCCTCCAGAGTAGCAGAAACTGCAGTCATTTGTTGCCTTGTCTAATCCACGTGTGTTTTTGATTGACAGGACAGATGGGTGATTGAATGGCTGTGTGTTTAAACACGAAGAACATGCAAATCAAATGACCTTCACTCCTCCAGTTTTATTTTTTTTTTGGTACCGGGGATCGAATTCGGGTCCTTGCCCTTGTGCAGCAGGCAGCGAAACCACTGAGCTAAGTCCCCGGCCCTTAGATGACCTTCGAAACAGGCTTCTTGTGGTTGCCCATTTTTCAAGTTTGCTTTGTAGGCTGTGCCAGCCTTGTTCCCCATTGACGAGGGAGCAGAGCCTGATTCAGGGTCCTGGGGTTTTATGCTGTGTGGAATCTGAGTTGTAATAATTATGCTCCTTTGTGGTTTTAAAGCACTGGATGACTTTTGATCTCATGACTGGCGTTTTCTTAATTTCATTTTCAGGTTGCTTATTGCCTGGACGTGGAAACACAGCTCCCTGCCAAGGCTTTTTTTTCTTTTGCTTTCTTTGCAGCGCTGGGGATTGAGCCCAGGACCTTGCAGATACCAGACAACACTCCACCGACCCTGCTGTGCCCCAGACCCTAGACAGACTTTAGGTTTTGGAGCAGTTTTTGGTTCACAGGAGAAGTGGACAAAAGGTAGACCGATTTCCCGAATATCACCAACCCCTACACACACACAGCAGCCCCACAGTCAGTACCCTCACCTCACTAGAGCTCACAGCTGCTGTCCCCAGGAGGTAACTGTGTCCCAGGAAGCAGGAGCCAGACCTGAGTCCAAATCCAGGTCCCCTTCTGAATAGCTGGCTCTCACTTTCTTTCTCCTCCTCCTGCTCCCTTCCAGCCAACATGCTTTGGAAACTTGTTTAAACATGAGTTTTTGTTTCTGTCTTTCATTTGAATGATGATTAGATCTCTGTTCAGCAGGTCAGGCATTTCAGCAACATGATCTCATAAATAATGTTCACGGAGGCTAGGGATGTAGCTCAGAGAAATACCACAGAAAAAGCGGCAAGAAGAATGTCTAGTGGTCACCAGGCATGGTGGCACATGCCTAGTACTTCCAGGAGGCTGAGACAGGAGGATGGCACGAGACTGAGGCCAGCCTGGGCTACACATGAGTTCAAGGCCAGCCTCAACTGCATTACCAAGAACCTGTCTCAAAGGAAAAAAGAGCAAAGAATGCGTAGTAATCATTGACATGTAGTGAGTGCCTCAGGAGGACAGAGAGGGGTCCTCCTTAAGGGAATCTTTGAGAGCTATTGGCATCTCCTGGGTAGAGGCCCGGGATCCTGTCACACACACCTCAGTGCTTGGACGGTGTCCAGCAGCCAAGATGGGCCAGCTCCAATGTTGGAAGTGCCCTTGAGAAACCCTGGGAGCTGGTGGTGAGCCTTAGATCCCCACATGGCCTTTCATTTCCTTTGCACATGTAGGAGAGTTGCCCTGAACTGTGCACGACGCCCTTCCAGGTGGTCCTGCAGGAAGACTTGCAGCGTGAGGGCTCAGCCCTGGCTTCCTCACCTGCAGAGCGGGCACCATAGCATCTATCCTCAAGGGCCTGTGGGAGTTTGTCCTGCTCCCTGGACCGAAGTGACCTATAAGGGTACTGGAGGCTGCTGCAGGTCAGGAGTGAATGCAGAGATCCACTGTGAGGGGTCCCCTCTGGAGTCCCCTGGTGTTGGGGAAAGGGCCTTGGCTTTGAAATGCCCCCAGCTTGGTGTCAGCCTCACTCTGCCTTGGATGTAGCACAGGGTGGTAGGATAATACTGCTGGATTGGTTATCCTGCTCCCAGGTGTCAGCAACTGCTGGCGCTGTGTGGCTCTCTCTGGATGTCTATGAGGATGGAAGGCAGGGTTCATAGCAAGTGTCTCTTACAGTGCTGGGCCATTATTTATGGGAGAGCAAAGGCATAGTCCCCACTCAACCCCCTTGATCTCTCATCCCATAGCTAGCGGCCTCCAGCAAGAGCTGCTTCAGTCATTCTGTTCCCTGTAACTTGCCTGTGACCATGGTGCCAGCCTCAGTCTGCATGAGGCTATAGAGCACTTGACATGTGCTCAGTCCAAGCTGAGATGCCTTGCATAAGTGTAAAGTACACACCAATCTCGGAGCCGTGCAGAAATGCAGAATACCTTTTTCATAACGTAATAGGGTTGAAATGGAAATGATCACTGACACACTGGGTAAATGAAAATATACTCAATATCCCATTTCTGTTGGCAGAGGACAATATTGAAAGACAGTGAGCGCCTGGGGCAGGGACCTTTCGTGTATGAGATACTGGGAATTGAGCCCAGGGCCTTCACATCGAGCTACATCCCCAGCCCCACCCCCCTTTTGAGACAAGGTGCCTTGCTAAATTGTTAAGGTGTTGCATTACTAAGCTTTCCTGTTACTGGGACACAACACTCAACACCTACAGATTAAAGGTTCAGTTTGGCTCATGGTTTCAGGGGATTCAGTCCATGGCCAGCTGATTCAAGGCAAGAACATCATGGTGGAAGGGTGTGGTGAAGCAGAGCTGCCTAGCTCATGGAGAGCAGGAAGCAGAGCAGGGGAACAGCACCAGAGAGGAAAGGGGCAGGGACCAAGCCCATGCGTCTGTGACCCATGGGAGACACACCCGAAGTGTGTTCCACCAATCCCCCAGACAGATCCTAAAGTCAGTCAAGTTGATACTCCACACTGACCATCACAGTTGCCAAAGCTGGATTGGAACTTGAAATCCTCTTGCCTCAGCCTCCCAGAGTGCTGGGGTTACAGGTGTGCGTCACCACGCCACATCCTCCGAAGCTCTTTTGAAAGACTTAAGAGAACCGGGTGACTGCTTTAGAAGGATCCTTGGGTGAAGTGGGACAGACCAAAAGGCTAGGACTCTGGATGGAATGGAATCGCTTTTCCCAGGGCTGTTTGCTTTCATCGTTCTGGGCAATCATACTCAGCCCACACACTTCGAGGCTGTTGATTGCGCAGTCACTGGACTTGTGGGGCCCAAGAATGTCGCGTTCGCCTTTGACCAGCAATGATGACGCAACACCAACGCTCTTCTTCTAGCACTTTATTCAGGAAAACTTAACATTCTTTTTCTTCTACCCCTGGGGAGCACCTGTCCCTAGAATAAGTACCCCTGAACCAACCAATCACGGATAGTCATGTGGCGAATGCGGATAGGTACACGTAAGAGGGGGCAGAGCATCAGACACATCACAGCCAAATAAGGAGTTGTTTATCATAAAGAGCTCTCGCCGTCGGGATGGCGGAAGGCGGAAACCAGCGCCATCTTTAAGGCGCGGCACACGCAGCTCTCCACACAAGAAATCACCTGTTCTTGCTGTGACCCGTGTCCCGTTCATTGCTTGGATGTTGCAGTCTAGAGAGCTGGACCCGCACTGCTGAGTCAGTCACTAAATGTCCACGGACCAACAGCATTTCTCCATCTCTTTGTAAAAAAATTCGACATCTGTAATTGAAGTATAATTTATAGGCCCCATGATTCTCCTGTTACGCATTTGGCAAGGTCTGGAGCTGTTCATTGTTGCAACAGAGAGGGGTGATGGTGGCACTGAGTGAGTGGTCGGGATTCTGCTGTGTATCTTACCCTGTGCAGCACAGTTGTGTCGATGCTGTGTGCCCCCTCCCCAAATTATCCAGCCCCCAACATCTGTAGTGCCACAGTGGGGAAGCCCTGCACTGGAGGAGATGCATTTCACTGGAGCATCTCAGGGTCTTCAGACTTTGTTCTCAGTTACTACAGAGCCTTAGACACTGGGGTAGAGCTTGTCCTTTAAGCCCCTTGGTTACTTTTTTTCGTTGCTGAAACAGAATACCTGACACCCAAAGTTGAAGGAGGAAAGGTTTATTTAGCTCACAGTTTGTAGAGGTTTCAGTCCTTAATCGGCTGGCTCCAAGGCAGAGTGGCACAGGGCAGAGGGGCAACAGTTCACGGCGGTGGAAGACAGCAGAAGCAATGAGAGACCTTAACAGCACCTTCTTGTCCCACTTATCTTATTCAGACTACTTAAGGTGGGTAGCACTCACAGCTTAATCTTAGGGCCCTCGGCCCTGACAGGGCACTATGAGTCAATCACACACTCTGGATTCAGTCACCTCTGAAAAAGCCCCACCTAAGACCACACGAGGCTTTAGGGGGACACCTAGACACGAGCCACAACAGCCCTAAACACTGAAGAAG
Source organism: Heterocephalus glaber (assembly GCF_053883595.1). Lineage (NCBI taxonomy): Eukaryota > Metazoa > Chordata > Mammalia > Rodentia > Bathyergidae > Heterocephalus > Heterocephalus glaber. The sequence goes on from NW_028258189.1 coordinate 762,085, forward strand.
ACCTTGGAGCAGGTGGGTGGCGCTCTACTGCAGGGTTTTGGAAAGATGAAGCTGGTATCCTGGGGCGGGATGGGTTACAGCAGAACCCAGCAAACTGTCCCTATGGTGTTGTACGCAGACCCTGCCCTCAGCTAGTTTTTGCAAATAAAGTTTTATTGGTACATGCCTCCCCGACCCAGCTCATCTATGGATTGTCTAGAGTTTTACACGTGAACTTGGTGGTCGTGGGGCCTCGACACTGAGTGGAATACCAGGTTGCTGCTGGGAAGGTGTCTTTTAGAGGCCTGTAGACCTCGAATAAAGTAGGTGACCCTCTATGGTGTGGGTGGGACCCAAACAATCCCTTGGAGGCCTAGATGCAGAGACGACTGAAGTCCTTGGAAGGGAAAGGAATAAACTCAGGACCACGGTGCTGTGTTCTGCAGTCCTTCCTGGGTTCCACTCACTTTCGCACGGACTCATGTGTGACTAGACTTCAGAGATGAGTGACAGGGGCGTCTTTTTGAAACTTGAGTGTGACCGAAGCCTGGAGAGTGTGGGTTGGGCGGAGGACTGCCAGGACTCTTGGGTGGTGGGTGGTGGCCCTTGGAAGCCGTGCGTGGGCCGCGCGGCTTTGTTTCCAGTGCAGAAGCGAGAGGAATCATTTTCGTTTTCAGCCGCAGGCAGACTGACAACGGCAATGAGGAAAACAAAGACAGAAACACAACTTTCGCAACCTGAGATCATGTGCCCCAGATTCCCTTAGAAAATGCAGCCGTGTGTTATTTACTGTTACTGATTTTGGGGACTCGGTGGTGGTCGCGTTGCGTTTGGCATCATCAGCCTCCTCTGTGTGGCCCAGGGGCCACTCTGAGAGATGGAAACTGTAAGATACAGTGGCAGGTGGGAGTTTCTTCGGCACCTTTCCTGCCGCGGGGCCAGGAGATTGGAAATGGATTGGGGCAGCCGGTGGGAGAGGGCTCAGTGACCCTGAACCCGCTGGGGCGCGGATTGTGTGGGTCGCTCAGCTCCGGGCAGGCACGAGGGCAGTGATGGTGAACCCGGCTGGGAAATGGCTGGGCAGGGTGGCTCCTGCCTGGAATCTCAGCACTCTGGGAGGCTGAGGCAGGAGAATTGCAAGCTTGAGCCCAGCCTGAGCAACTCAGTGTCTCAGAGAGGCCCTGTCGCAAAATAAAAATAAATAAGGGCTGGGAATGGAGGTTGGCCAAGGCTCTGGTGGGTTCAGTCCCCGGTACTGGAGGTGGGGGAAGGGCAGCAAGCATGCTGGAGGGGGATAGAGCTGAGTGCAGCCTTGCTCCAGGGAGGCTGAGATGGCAAAGGATGGATGCATCCGATCAGCTGGTGTTCCCAACTCCCAGCTGGGGAAAATGTGCTGCCTCAAGTCGCCCTTCATCATGGACGCCGAGGCGGACGTAGGTGCTGCCGTTCCAGAGTGGAGAGGGTGCAGGGGAATCACACAGCGACCGGCTTTCTGTCACTCGTCAGTGAGTCTTACTGGGAAATGATCGGAAGCCCGCTGTGTTAAGCAGTGGGTGTGTGACTTCTCCATTCCGAAAGCATTGCTTCCCAACCGGAGAAGCGTACGCCTGGTCTTTTCAACAGCGCTTAGCACGTTCCGGTGGTCCTTCCATATTTACTGACCCTCAGGAATTTTTCTGGGTGCTTTGTGGACTTGGCCTGGGTCCTTGGTTGAGGCCAGGAGGGAATTATTGAGCGTGCTCATCCGGTGACCCCTGGCAGCCACGGTCCCCTGAGAAACAGCTCTGTTCAGCCGCCCTGCGGTACAGTCCCTGCTGTGGGCCCCTTTGGCCATCGTGTGTCAGTGCTCTGCCCCAGCACAAACTCAGGGCCGCCTGGTCACCAGGCAGGGACAGTGTGAAAGGACGCACCAGGCCGGTGGTGACAGCAGAAACAGTCCGCTGGCGTGGGAGGCTGGAGCCCCAGGAAAGGGTCAGCTGGCGTGGGAGGCTGGAGCCCCAGGAAAGGGTCAGCTGGCGTGGGAGGCTGGAGCCCCAGGAAACGGTCAGCTGGCGTGGGAGCCTGGAGCCCCAGGAAACAGTCAGCTGGCGTGGGAGGCTGGAGCCCCAGGAAAGGGTCAGCTGGCGTGGGAGGCTGGAGCCCCAGGAAACAGTCAGCTGGCGTGGGAGGCTGGAGCCCCAGGAAACAGTAGCTGGCGTGGGAGGCTGGAGCCCCAGGAAACAGTCAGCTGGCGTGGGAGGCTGGAGCCCCAGGAAAGGGTCAGCTGGCGTGGGAGGCTGGAGCCCCAGGAAAGGGTCAGCTGGCGTGGGAGGCTGGAGCCCCAGGAAAGGGTCAGCTGGCGTGGGAGGCTGGAGCCCCAGGAAAGGGTCAGCTGGCGTGGGAGGCTGGAGCCCCAGGAAACGGTCAGCTGGCGTGGGAGGCTGGAGCCCCAGGAAACAGTAGCTGGCGTGGGAGGCTGGAGCCTCAGGAAACGGTCAGCTGGCGTGGGAGGCTGGAGCCCCAGGAAACAGTCAGCTGGCGTGGGCGAACCATGCCCAGCTTCAGGGTGGACAGAGGGAGGGGACACCTGAGTGGCCTGCCCTGCCAGTGACCCTCTCTGTTCTTTGCACCACCCAGCCGAGGCTCCTTTTGCTGTGTGTTTCGGGTTTCCAGCTGGGTCAGGTCCCTAGGGTGACATCTGTGGCCCAAGCTTTGGGCACAGGCAGAAGCCTGGAGCTGAGCTCCGGGGGAGGGATAAGAACACACAGGGAGTCTTACATGCTCCCCCTGGGCGTTGCTGAAGGTGCTTTCTGTGATTCCTTTAGAGCTGGCCCAGCACGTCTGGACCTGGTTTTACAAGTGGGGAAACTGAGGCAGTCCCGTGTGGCCTCCAGGGCTCACTCTGAGATGGGCGCTGAGAACGGAATGAGTGTGGGGAGCCGCTGTGATTTCAGAGCCCACTGAGTGCTGCTCCTGTTTTCTACCCCGGTGCAGGGCACAGTCTGTCTCGAGCTCCGTGGGGTTCTGGGGCGTCCGCAGGTCCACGGGGAGGCGGGCAGAGGCCAGGCTACACGCACATGAAGCCCCTGGAAGATTCACCGTGTCCAATTCCAAAACACCCTGCAGCTGCAGTGGGAGACACGTCTCCCATGAGGTGGGGTCTACCTTTGGCCCGCCACCGGTTTCTGTACAGGTGGTTTTATTTAGTTTTGTGGTGCTAAGAATCAAACGCGGGGCCTTCACCTTGAGCTTCACCCCCAGCCCTTTAAAAACTTTAATTGTGTATTGCTGAAGAAACATGGCTTTTGAGATATAGTCTCACTTAGTTGCTCAGGCTGGGCTTGAACTTGGGAGGCTCCTGCCCAGAGTGCTGACATAGGCTCGTGCGCCCCCACTCCCGAGTGGTCCCTAAAGAATGCCTTGTGAGGCTGGGGCTCAGTGGTACCACAGCTGCCTCACAAGCACAAGGTCCTGAGTTCGATTCCTGGTACCGGAAAAGAATGCCTTGTGACAGGCAAAAATGACGGCAGAATCCACGTCAGCGTCCGTGCACAGTTGTGCTGGAAGCCAGCTACGCCTCCTCACTCCCGCCCAGTGCTGCTTTCTCCTTACAGAGGGTCTTGCAGCCACACGACGGCGCCCGACTGCCCGGAGAAGTCTGAACTTCTCGCTCTGGCCCTTTGCACAGCAAGCACACAGCCTCTGCTGGCTTTGAGGCACGCACCATTTTGGTGGAGTGCCTTGCATGCTCTCTTCCCCAGTTTCCTCTGCATTTCTGTGTGGTTCCCCGGCGCCTGGCATCGGACTGACAGAGAGCCATTTATTCCAAGTGAAGTTTTGTCCCAGTGAAACGGCGAAGAGGTGATACATGGAGCTTTATTGGTGCTCTGTGGTCAGGACCGGAAGGGGCTGCCGCGGCCTCAGGAGGAGAGAGCCTGAGTGTCACTGAATAAGAGGAGTGGCTCGGGTCTCCCTGGGTGTGGCAGGAGAAAGGAAGAGGTGGGTCCTCCAGAAGATGGGCTTTGTGAGTTGGCTGCTTTCTCTGCGCCCCCCTGTGGCCACCTGGAAGCTGGGGCCGGTGGTGGACAGCGGCCACGGCTGAGCTCCTCCCTGAAAATGGGTGTCAGCCTTGAGAGGCAGAGCTGGGGTTTGCCGGGGTGCGTTGTCCCGGACCTCTGGTGCCTCACAGCTTCCAAGGGCCTTGCAGGCGACTCCAGCTTGACTGTAACACCATGAAGCCGTCTTCATTGTGTTCCCCATCTTGGGTGGTTGCTTCTGAAGACTGGGGAGAACCCCCTGCGGGAGAGGCCATTCCATTTCTCTGGCCTGTGGTTCAGGGAGCGCCTTCCCCGGAAGCAGCCTTATCTGCATTTGGCACACGAGGTGCCACCATGTTCCGCGGCCACCATATGGGGTACACTTGAATAGTTTTCATTGCAGTTTACATTGCAGCTCCTTTCATCGTAGGCTTTAAAAGGCCTTTTCACGATAGCTGGCAAATTGACCGTCTTTGTATAATATTGTCTCTGGGAGGAAAATCTTTCCGAGTGAAAAGAAGGTAGGAAGACTTGGACGATAGCCCTCATTTGCACAGTTCTCCAAACTTACCTTCATTTTGATGTGCAGAGTAAAAAGGCAGAACGTTTGCACACATTAGCTGTGGTGTCTTTGTTAAGTGGTTTATTTCTCTGGCATTTCTTGTTGCGCCCCTTGACTTCCCAAAGCTCACAGCTGGAGGCTCCGTATACCTCTCCGGGTGGTGGTGTGGTGTGGGAGAGGAGAAAGAGTAAAAGTCACAGCGAGGATTCAAAAGCGACCATGGCAGTACAGATAATTCTTCATGCTAACCTACTTCAAACGCTGCCGGGACAACTGCAGAGTGAGCAGTCTCCTTTCTCCTACTGATGAGGTCGAAAAATAGCCGGGCGAGGAGATGAGCACATGCCCCTCTGATCTCCTTGGCCTGGGACAGTTCTTGGTCCGTGCAGTTGACAGGGACTCCATGTTCCTCAAGGAGTGTGGAGGCAGTGGGCGTGGCTGGGCGGGCTGGTGACTGGAATCCTCCCTCACTGGAGAGCTATTTGGTGTGGCCCTGCTTTCCTTTACCAGCTTCTCTAAACATTCCCCGCCCCTCGCCTTCCTTGTATTGTATTGTATTGTATTTTTTTTGTACCAGGAATCGAACTCTGGACCTTGCGCTTGCTAAATCCCCGGCCCTCACCTTCCTTTTATGTAGCCACAAAGTAGAATACAGGTGTGGAAGACCCAACCAAGCACAGCAGAGGGGCTGGACATGTAGCTCAGTGGTTCTGCCGCCTGCCTTGAAAGCCCAAGGACCCAAGTTCCATCCCGAGTACCCCCCAAAACAAAAAAAAAACAACAAAAACCCCCCAAAACACAGCAGACTTGGATAGCGAGCGGGGACTGTTGGATGGGCCGGCGGCAGCTGGGGGTTGAATCCCTGCTGTTTGAGAATCCGGGGAACAAATCTGCACTCCGAGCAATGGTGGTCCAGTGGGATGGGACGACCCGGCGGCAGAGGCGCTTGCTCTGGCTTGTGGTAAAGGGAGAAAACGTGCAGGGCGCCCGGGGAGAGGACGTGGACACCGCTGAGTGAGGGCCCTGGGTGGGTGGATGGCGGGACCCTGGCCAGGAAGCCGGCGAGTGAGCCAGGGTGCGGCGCAGTGGCGGAGATTTGCAGTTGCGGGAAGTATTCAAGAGCTAAGATGAAGGGTAGCAGCGGGAGGGAAGGGGAACACACTTCTTCCAAGGCGGAGCGTTTTCGGGACTTGGTCTTGGCAGAGGGGTAGTGGGGCTGTGGCTTTGGAGAGATGGGAAGGCTGTCACCATGTGGAGTTTGGGAAAGCAGAACGATGGGGTCTTGGGAGCTTGGCGAGCCAGACCCGACGTGAGGGAGGGCCTTGGTGCTTGCTCCAAGGGAGACCGGGTCTCGGCCCGCAGGAAGCTCCTGCCGCTGGGAACGGCCACGCCTGGCGAGTGGCACTCGTTTCTTCTACTTTAGGTGGGGCCTTCTGCCGAAGCCGAGCCAGGGCACCCTGGGGGGACGGACCTCGCTGCTGCTTCTCAGGGTGGCCGCCCAGACGCGGGGGCTGAGGGACTGTGCGGTCCTCTTGCTCCAGTGCCCTCGCTAGATGACTGTGAAGCAAGGAAGGCGGCCTCAAACCGAGAGTGGAAAGTTGAAGTTGCGCTGGCCGGACCCGGGCGGGTGGGCGGGCGGAGAGAGGCACCTCAGCTGCTCCGCCACGAAACGCCGCCCCCCTCCCCTCCCCTCCCCTCCCCGGGAGCTCGCTTCTCAGGCTCTCACCTTCGAATTCTGCCTCAGATCAGCTCTCCCTCAGCACTGCTGACATTTGGCCTTGAGGAAGGAAAAAGTCAGATCACAAGGCCTCCATCCAGGGGTGACCGAGGTTTTCTGAGCTTGTGGAAAACATGGGTCTAATGTGAGCTCAGCAGGAATTCGTGTGGCTTGGGATTGAGTAAACACTAGGTTTCGTAAGGGAAGAAAATCTCTCACCTCTTCTATCCCTCTCTTGACTGAAAACACAATGCATCATTTAAAAAAAACGGGACAAAACCCCTTTCTTCATGGCACTGTGTGTATCCTCCTCCCTGTTACTGGTACTTCACCCACAGTGGCAGTGTCTGGTCGGTTGCTCTCCACTTTGTATCCCTTTTTTTTCTTCAGTACGGGGAATGGAACTCAGGACCTTGAGCTTTCGGGGCAGGCTCTGCACCCCTCTTTCTCCTGCTGCCCAAGGGACTCCCCCAGAACACCCAGGGCAGGGCAGGCTTGGGGACAGGCACTTGAGCAGGTCCCCGTGCTGTGACCATCAGGGCAGACTCCCTGTGCCTGAGGCTGCGAATGATCAGGGTACTTTGCTTGTTTGCCACTTTACCACCAAGGCCCTTGATGTTTTGTTGTTGTTGTTTGCTTTTGTGCATGGAGCCCTGGCAAAGCCTCAGAGGTCTGAGGATCACAGCTCACCTGCATTAACCACGGGATCTAGGGCCTGGGGCTGTAGCTCAGTGACAGAGAGCACTGGCCTAGCACGCGTGAGGCCCTCTCGTGTACCGGTTCCTATCGAACACTCCCACTGCTGAGCAGCCAGCTGCAGAGCTCCTTAGGTTTTGCGAATCTGAAACTCTGTTGAAAACAGCACCGCGGCCCCCCAGTGCCGGGCAGCCAGCTCCCTGTTTTCTGTCTCTCTGGATTTGGCCAGTCCGGGAACCTCATGTAAGTGGAGTCATACAGTTTTGGCGTTCTTGTTTGTTGGTTTTTTGGGCGCCTGGCTTATTCCATTTCGGCTGATGTCCCCAAGGTTCATCCTTGGTGTAGCATGCATGCATCAGAATTCCTTTCCCTTTTGAGGCTAACATTCTGTTGTTGTAGGGGGATGGTATTCTGCTTCGCCGTTCATCTGGGGGATGGACACGGGTGGCTTCCACCTTTGGGCTGTTATGAAACGGGGCATAAATACCTATTTGAGAACTCATCAGTTCTTCAGTACGTGCTTTTTAAACATTTTAAATGACACCGTTTAGTAGTGGCTTTAACTGCCGACATCCATTGGAAGCTGTGGGGAGTGTCAGCAATATTTTGCAGTCTCTCCAACCTCTGTGAGGGGATCGGAGGATGTCTGTAGTTTCAGTTGATGTGGAGCTCAGCAGTTCGCTAATTCCACCAGGGCTTATTGCCTGTAACCTCCCAAGAACTTGGGTACCTTCCAGCCGATTGGAAGGATGACCTTCCCAGAATGCACTCGGAGCTTTCTTCCTGTTCTCGTCTTCAGCTAAAATTCCACCACTGAAAATGCTTGCCTAGCTGGTAGCCTCTCTCTGCCCCAGCTCCTCCTTCCATTGATCCATCGACCCATCCACCCACTCACCCATCATCCATCCATCCGTCTGTCCATCTGTCTGTCTGCTGAGCCTGGCCCCCGATCCTGGCAACTGGCAGAGAGCCAGTCCGACTGTTGCTCGTGGACCTCTGCCCCTAGAGAGGGAAGAGAAGCAAATGTGTCCACAGAAGTTGTTGGGTTCCAGCAGCCATGAGGGGCATCAGAAATCCAGGCAGCCGTCAAGAGTCTGTGGGACAGTACCCTCATTAGTCACCAAAGAAGGGACCTTTCAGAGGGGACAGGGTGAGCGTTGGCCACCAGGGGACAGTTGTGCCAGGTTCCTGGGTGGCCTGGAGCAGAGGGGCTGAGGGGAGAGGGGCTGGCAGGGGTTCGGTCCTCTGGCCCTGTGTGTGCGTGAGGGAGTCTGCTCTTAGCCCAGAGGGCCAAGAGGGCTGGGATGCCGAGAGGACGGCATCCAGCTGTGCACGCTGAGGGTGCTCCCCACACCGTGCTCCGTGGAGAGGACTTAGGGGAGGGGGATCAGCAGGGCAAGTGTGTTGCTGCCTTGGCGCCTGCCAGACTGTTCCAGAGGGGGACTTGGAGGGAGGTGAGGCCCAGTGTGCGGGGAAGCGGTTCTCTGTGACAGTCAGGTTGCTGTCGTTTATTTGTCAGGTTCTGGACTTCCCTGCACTGTGAGAGGTCTCCCCCGCCCTCCTCACAGAACCCCCAGAACGCCTCATGTCGCCCTTGCTTGTGTTCCAGGTTTAAAGTTTGGCTTCCCATGTCCTCCTCATAAATCCCCACTATACTGCAGGGAGAGAACTTTCCTTGCTTGGAATAGGGACATGTACCATTCCCCATCTGACATGCAAGTATTTGGACAAATTTCTCAATAAGAGAATTGCAAACATAACTAAAGTGTAACAGCAGATCCTGCAGGGGGGCACAGTGAGGAGATGCGGTTTGTAATTGTCTCATAAAGATGCATGTGCTGAGATTTACATTGCAGAGGTTTGGCTTTTTAAAGAGGAATGAGCCAGATTTGAGGGGAAGAAATCACACAAGTCTCCTGAGTGATGTTTCGGCCTCACTTCAGAACTGTTCATAAGTGGTAGAAAATCGCCCACTTTAGTTCTAATAGAAATGTGTGTTGGGATGTAAGTGTGTGCAGTGCATAAAACAGTACCAATTTGGCCAGCTTTGAGATTGTTATGTAAATGTAATCTTTTGACGTGCAGATTGCTCTCTGTAATTTTCCTTCTGTGTTTGCACAGGGAGAATAGTTTTCCCATAGAGGTTTTGCGTTGCCGTCCCCCATCCTGCTGGAAGCTTTAGGTGTTGTAGGTTAGGTTTTCCTCTTTTTGTCTAAGAGGGTGGGTGTTGAAGCATCTAGTGAGGTCTGTGTGTTCGGGAGTATTCCTGCCTTGTTTTTGTACTGATTCCCGTGTCAGAAATAAGACTGATAAAAAAAGGAAAAGAAATAAGACTGATGTGTACAAGATGAAGGGGAGGAGGGGAGAGAGACCGACAGAGATGGGGAGTGGGTGTGTGTTCAGAGTGTGTGTGTGTCTGTTGTGGGGATGTTGGTGTGACAGAGAAAGCGAGACGCGGTGTTTATGTGTAAGACATGGGGGACGCATGTGTACGTTAAGGAGGCGGACAGACAGACAGACAGAGAAGCACAGTGACACAGCCTCTGTGCACACGCGCTTGACTCCCAAAGTCTGGCCCCTCAGGGGTTATGGAACTGTCTCCCTACCCCGGGGGTTGGAGTTGGAGATGCGTTCAAAGTCAGCAAACAAAACTTGCCCCTGGCTTAAGTCAGAATCGACTCCACAGCCATTTGTAGATTAAACCTGCCCTTTCCCGGCTCTCACCTCTGGACCCCTGGGAGCAGCTGCCCCGCTGGGGTTCGCTTCCCACCTAGTGGTTGATGCCCTGTGGTCTCACCTGACCTCGGGGCTGGAGAGGGGCCCAGGCCGTGCACCCTCCTTGTGGGATCCCCACCATGGTGCAAGTGCCCGGCTCCTCTGCCGTCCTCTGGGAGTGAGTGGCCCTGACATGCACCGAAGGGCTTCTGAGGTTCAGGGAGGAGACTTCTAGAAACTCTGTTCCAGGTTCGCTCTCCCTGCCAGCTGGGGGAATGGGTGGACGTCTAGAAGAAGGCTGGACCCAAGAATAAACACAAAACTCATGAATACGTAGAAAACCTCATGACGTGGGGTAACGCTGATGAATTCCTCCAGTCTTATAAGGCTTGAAGGTGATCCTATCTGGGTGTGATGGTGCACACCTCTAATCCCGACATTCTGGGAGGCTGAGGTAGGAGGATTGCAAGTGGGAGCTCAGTGCTGGCAGGATCCTGTCTCAGAATGAAGAATTAAAAAGGTCTACAGATGCAGCTCAGTGCAAAGGCCCTGGTTTCGATCTGCAGCACCACCACTGGAAAGAAAAGAAAAGAAAAGAAAAGCTGTGGCTGGAAGCTGAGTCAGCCAGGAGTGTGTCTGGGCCACTGTTAGTTTTCTGTCACACACACTCCAGGGTCTCCTGTCCTCCCCTGTCCTCCCCTGTCCTTCTCTGTCCTTCTCTGTGGCCGGAGCCTTCCAGCTCACCTTGCCCTTAGAGGACAGAGCCCAGGAAACTTTTCATTTCACGATTTGGATTTTTACTTCTGTATCCCAGTTTTCCTGCTTCTCATCAATTGGCAGAAATGAAGAGCTTCCTCAAGTTTTGCCAGCACCTTTGAAAAGCAATTAAAGCAAATTCAGTCATTAAATTCAAAATTATTGTCTGGGCAAATGATAGTTTAAAACTCAATTTATCCTACCACGTACATTTTAATGAATAGATTGTGTCGTACGTTTTTATGGTCTTCAGTGATTGGTGACTTTTAGGCTGTAAAAGGTGCTTTTCAAAGAAACTATTGCATGGTTCCCTCAAGGGTATAGTTTTTCTTTGAAAATAAGGTTAGAAAACCCCTGGCCTCTCGATATGAAGGAATTATACTTGTCTTTCCATTGCAAATGTTTATTTACCTGGGTTGGCATTAACCCATGGAATCTTAACATGAAACGGGATGAAGATGTTCTGAAATTTTTCCCTTAAAATACTCCCTTTTTTCCCCCCCGGAGACAGGATCTCACTATGTTGCTCAAGCTGATCTTAAATTCTTGGGCTCAAGTAATCCTCCTGCCTCAGCATCCCGAGTATCTAACATTACAGGGGTGCCACCATGCCTGGGCGTGCACACACCCACACACACACACACACGTTGGGCCAGTGCTCAACCTTGAGCACATTTCACCCTCTGACCTAGTCTCAGCCCTATACATTTTTAAATTACACAGCTCACATCGGGGCTAGGGGTGTTGCTCAGTGGTGGAGCACACACTTAGCACATGTGAGGCCCTGGTTCCGGCCCCAGCCCCTCTTCCCGAACATGTGGCCCGCATAGCACCTGTGAGAATCTGAGAATGTCCCCAGGGAGCGTGTCCCCTGTCTGTGTGTAGCCCTGTACCGGGCCCCTGGCAGATGGCAGCGATGGAAGAGTGACCAGAACAGGCACGCTCAGGTGGCAGGCAGCAGGCAGCGGGTGGCCCAGGGCTGGGGGTGGTGAGGAATGACCCCCCAGAGGTGCAGGAGGTTCCCTTTGGACGTGACTGGAATAAGCTGAGATGACAGTGGGTGCACAAGTCTGGATACACTCGGCAACCGAGGAATTGTGCACTGTGAAGGGCGAATTAAGCTCAGGAAACAGGCCTCTGTAAAGCCTTTCTAAACAAGGCCACAAAAAAACCGCGGAGGGTGTTGGCTCACGCCTGTAATCCCAGCACTTGAGAGGCTGAGGCAGGAGTGTCACTGGTCGAGGCCAGCCTAGACTACACATTTTTTTCTCAAAAAATGAGGAAAAAAAGACTCCGTAAGAAAAAGGAGGGAAAGAAGTAAAAGAGGAGGGCAGTTAGGCATCAGGTATAAAGGATACATAATGCTAATTCATCCAGGTCAAGCGCTGTGCTCGCCCACATTGTGGGAGGCTGTCTTCTGCTTCCTGACAATGTATTTTCACCTCGACCCCGTTTTCCAGAACATTTCTGCTAGTCTTTAACTGTCCAGATAAAATTCTGTGAGTGTGAATGTGGTGGGTTCTGGTGTTAGGGAGATGCCGCAGGAGACTCCTGGGCCTTTGGCAGGTTCTCGAGGCAGAAAGAGACCCAGAACAAGGCCAGCGGTTATTTGGTATTTCAGGGTTTGTTTTGTTTTGTTTTTGAGACAGAGTCTCACTGTGTGGTTCAGGCTGGCCTTGAACTCCTTGCAGTCCTCCTGCCTCAGCCTCCCGAGAGCTGGGGTTGCAGCTGTGCACCACCATCTGAACTTTCGGTGAGGGTATTCTGAAAATGTGAACTTCCGGGGATGCTACATTATCAGGCCAGCACCACCCCTATAAAGACTGGGATGCTGGTCTTGCTTCCGGGCCCATACCTTGGGCTCCTTGGAAGGGGACGTGCCCCATGGACCATTCACACCAACACAGGGTCTGCACTGCCAGGGTGCTGGGTCCTGGTGACACCATGCATGGGCTGTCAGTGTCGGCCACTGGGGGAGGGGATGTCCGGCCTGCCCGCAGCGCCTGGCCCTGCCAGAGCTTGATCGAGCTGTCCCGTTTACTCATGAGGTCCGGGGAGCAGGCTGGTGGGCGGGCGGGTGGCAGTGGTGGACTCCATTCTGACCCTTTCACCCCGCCCAGGATCCCTGCTTCACAGCATGGACAAATTCTAACTGGGTAGAAGTAAGGTTGCCAGAGAAACCTGGTTCGAATGGTGTTGTTATAATCTTTAATTTTTGAATCATGTAAGTTTATTTTACTTATCAACACACAGTTGTAACTTACTGCACGCGCACACACACCTTGCAGTAGCCAGTGTCCTTAGCTATGTGATTGCCGTGCAGGGCCGTCTCTAGAACCTGCCCTTCTTGCAGGACCGAACGTGTAGCCACTGAACAACAGCTCCTTGTCCCCCTGCCCCACCGCAGGCCACGACTTCCCCGCTCTGTGCTTCTGTGAATCCCACAGCTTTCATGCCTGCTGTAAGTGCATCCTCTCAAAGGCTGCTTCTGGGCAAAGTGCGCACGACAGGCCCAGCCTGGGTAGGCGCCAGTCGGCATTCAGTATTTTCATCAGTCTCTTTCTCGGAGGACTCGCACTGGAGCATCTGTCTTCTCAAGTGCAGCATTTCTGCAGACCCGAGCTTCTAGAAACCACCCCACTTGAATCCCAGCTTCCACTAGGAAAGTTGGGGGCCCTCTCTGTCCCCCTGAGCATGGGGCCTTCCGGATGCAAATGAGCTGTGCCTGCCAGCTCCTTGGGAGCCCTGTTAGTTCAGTAGGTCAGAGGCATCTGCCTCTGATCCTCCCCCAGTAGGGACGTCCAGCTGCAACCTGTCCACAGGGCTGGAGGTAGTGGAGGTGAAGTGTGTGCTCGACCTGCACCCCTTCTTGGGAAATTTGCCTCCAGGATTTTCGCTGGAAATAAGTCTGAATTCCACTGCCCCAGGTCTGCCCTGCACACCTGATAATGAAGCCCTCTGGGATGTGTGTAGACAGAGCCCCTCATGCCATGGTGCATTCTGTATGAAAAATATTCCTGGGTCGGCAAAGATGACTAGGTGCTCTGTAATTATGCCCGAAGAGCCTGGCTCTGATTTCTTGTCAAGATCGAGATTTCAGGAGAGCATCCTTTCCATTCATCTGGATGGAATGTGAACGCCCTAATGTTTAAAGTTTAGCCTCCACGACTGCCTGTCCCCATGGTTACTGTGGGAAGAATGTGTTACAGACAGCACACGAGTGGCCACTCGGACAAAGGCTTTATGTTAGAAAAGGCTGGATTTATCTGCCTGAATGCAGACAGGGCTGAGATTCTGAGTTATTTCAGCAGCTATCTGGGAGAGAAATTGGGTTTATTTGGGTTTGAGAAGGGGCCTATAATCCTAAGGAATCTGGAAGGGAATGTTTATGATTGAGGGTCCAAGGATGGTCAGCGTAGGCGTGCAGACAATTTTCTGGACTTCTCAGCACCTGGGAGATTGTATATTCCATCTTAAATGTTCTGTTTACTGAGAGCAGCATGGCCCGCTTGTTGTTTGTTGAGTGTTGCATGTTGGCTCAGAAGGTGTCACTTTAGTCTGGCATGACAGAATGCGGGGAGATGGATCAAAGTAGTCGGAGTCACATCTAAGAAATGAACCCTAGAGTTTTAATAACAAGGCCCAGCGGTGAGGGAGTGTGTTTAAATCTCAATAATGGATTCTGCCTCCATTTTTTTGAATGATTACCTCTATTAGAATGATTGGGAATTGATCAGCCTTGAATTAGCTATTTTTGGCTTCAGCATATGGTTTATGCTACTAAGAAGACGTGGTTGCACCCTTTTAACGTCCAGTGACTGTTTGCTGAATAGTAACGGGCAACTCTGCTGGGGTAATCGGAGTGGATGACTTTTTTGTTCCTTTAAGTACCTTATTAGCTACTGTATTACAGTTGGTGTTACAGGGCCATTCCATAAAGCTATCCCATTTTAAGCCTACTGGACTGGACAATTCTTGTTTGTTGAGCTTCAGACTCCAGCCCTCTAGCATGTGTTATGAGTGTTGCTGGCCTCCTGACCGCTGAGACATGCTTAACCCCCGCCCCAGGGCTCTTCAGAGTGAGATTACTGGGAGGTCGAAGACTGCTAACTGAATTTTCATGTTAACGTGGTGGCATTTCCCTCCGCTGGCTGGAGGCACTGCTTGGACTTTCATTTCTCTCCCAGTGACAGGACAAGATACTCAAGTGTAGATAGAGTCTGTTTCCTGAAGACTTTCTCTTACTCCGAGTGTCCCAGGAAGGTTTGGAGGTTGTACATCGCCTGTCTTTGCTTTTATGGGAAAGGCAGCCCACTTGCTCTGGCTGGAGTCACAGACAAACAGCCTGCGCGTGATCTCGGGGAACTTGAGCCTTGGAGACGGCACTCTGCGTCCTGAGTGCTGACTGAGTGGAGTGTGTCTGGAGGGAGCTTGGGCCCGACCTTGGAGGCATCCAGGTCAAGTGATCGCCCTGGGAGGGACGAACTCGTTCTGGCAGGCTTGTTTGGGTTTGTTGAACTTGCTGTGGTAGGCAGGGCTTTTTGTTGTTTTGTTTTAAAACTGTGGTAAAATGTACATAACATACAATGTACCATCTTAATCCACCATCCTAATCTCCTCCTCCTCCTCCTCTCTTTTGTTGTGGTGCTGGCATCAGGCACCACCGAGGCCCTGTGAGGCCTCACCTTAACCCTTTTAACAGTAGAGCTCAGCAGCATTAAATACCTTCAGGATGTCAGCAGCCTCACCCCAAACAGAGATGACCCGGTCATCACCGCCTCTGTGTCCCTCCCCGCCCCCTGCCCCTGGTATCCACCCGGCTCCTGTTTCTAGGATTCTGGGAACCCCGTCTCAGTGGAGTCCAGCGGTCCCTGTCTTTCTGTGACTGAACACCAATGTCCTAGTGTGTGTCAAGGTTTTCTTCCTTCTCGAAGCCAGTCCCGCACCTTCCAGGGTGTGGATAGAGCACGGTTTCTTCATTCCTCCAGCCTGGGGCACTGCTGGGAATTGCTGATGCCCTTCAGCTGCCGTGAGCCGTGCTGTGGACGCTGGGTGGGCTCTGTCCCCTTGTCGTTAGCACATGCTGTGTGGCTGCTCCGGCCATTCCCTCGGCCTGACAGGCCCGCCTGATGCTGGGCCCCCCTGAAAGCCAAGGGTGGGCCAGGGAGGGACGGGGCGTGCCATGGTGAATCGCTGGGGGTCAGGAGAATTTCCGGGGTGAAGGCGTTGGTGAAGATGACCAGATCCTCCACGTTCCCTTTCGGGGTGGCCCGAGTTGATGTAAGGTCAGGGTCACCCACGCCCATGTTGGGGCTGCTGAATCCAGCAGAGTGTGAAACCCTAACTGATGTCTGCAGGTTCAGTTAATAATTTAAAAATAGTGATTATGGGGACTGCAGATTAGATTTAATCTGGCTTGCTTTTTGGGGTTTTTTTTCCCTTCTTCCCCTCAGAGGCCCAAGTCTTAGTAATAATTGTGTTGCTTTTCATTTTAATTTCAGCCCGCTTTCTGTTGCTAAATCGCGGAAGGTGCAGTGCAGGTCACGTTCACCACATGCTGGCAGTAGCCGAAGAGTAACGCTGACTTAGAATGTCACTGAACCACATCAGCTTGGTAGAAGGAAAGTGCTGCGTGCCCTGTCCTTCCACATGGACAGCACTGCACACATTCTTTGAGATCCCAGGACAGCCCAGCCTCTCTTCTGCAGCTGAAACGGAAGCCTGTCTGGACTGCAGGTCTCTCTGGTGGCCTGTTGTGGCCAACTTCCGCCTCCGGCTCCTCTCCGGGGAAGCTGCTACCTGTCTCTTGCTCGGTGCTTGGCTTGTAGTGAAGCAGGCTCTAGCAGTATGATGTCCTGGGTGGTGGTGTCCTTGTATCTTTTGTGATTTGCAGAATGGCACATGGGCAGAGCCCCAGAGAGCCTTTCTTATCTGCAGGTGAACCTGAAGTCTGGACCTTTGGTAGGTAAAGGTGGCTGGAGAAAGGTTACCTGGCTTGTGCACCTGTGGGGAGAAGCCAGCCAGCGCTCCCCGACCTGTGTTCAAGGTAAGGCCCAGGGCAGCGGAGCCAATGGGGGAGTGGTCCCTGCCAGCAGATGCGCTGAGAATGTGGTGCTCAGTGAGCAGGAGGATTGAGAGAGCAGACAGTGGTCGAGGTGACCGGAGACGCTGACAAGAAGGGCTGGCAATCTTGATTTCTGTCCCCTTTGTGCATCATTCAGTGGCCAAGGTAAAGAAAAGAATAGGTCATTCGTTGGATGGCCACAAGCCCTGGGACACATGATCCCCTCATTCGGATGCATGGGGACCTTCTTGTGACCTTCGTCACAATATTGTGGTTCCATGAAGGTTGCAGGGGCAGTAGAAGCTGTGTTGATCTGTGGTGAGTGCTGAGAGTCGGGTGGCTCCACTGCTGAGTCAGGGTGGTGCCTTGGTGTCGGCAGGGGCAGAATGGAGTTGACAGCATCCCCTCCATTCCAGCTAAGGGGGTTGACTGGGTTGGAAGACAGTGCATAGGTGAGGAACTTAGACCTGAGCACTAGGTAAGGGTCAGTTACTGTTGTCAATCTAGGGTAATCTGTGGTGGCCCCAGCTCCCCTCTTCTTGTGGCTAATTTCTGCTCATTTGTAAGACCTGGCTCAGCTGTCACCTTCCCCAAATGGCTTTGTGCCCCTCATCAGTGCTGCGTAATATGCTGGGAGCACAGTGTGATAGCGTTTCTGTGTTGCTTTATGCTAGTCCTTTGATTAAGTCTACTGCCCCACCCAGTTGCCCTTCGCCTGGGCCAGAGTCACATGCATCTGTGTAGTCTTCCACCTTTGACGGAGCTGGGCACATGGCAAGTGCTCAGTCCAGCGGGTGATGATGGAGTTGCTGAGTCATCCCAGGGCTGTCTCCATCAGCCACCATCCGTGCTCGGAGGCCGACACTTGGAGCTAGACAGACCAGTGTACCCTAGAAGACGTAATTCCCTCTGCACAGGGCCTTATAAGACATCTCTTAGTTGCAGCGAGAGCCCAGTATTTGGAGGTTATCCAGTGTGTCCACCAATAACCTGTATATACACAACAGGCAGTAGTTACAGTGCAGGAAGAATTTGGCCCAAGAGACCAGGTAGATGGAGACGTGGTCAGGGGTCTTTCACCCTGTGGTTAGAGGAACTGCAGACTGCTCTTTGTCATCACTGTCCCATCGGTAACACTTCCTGAGTGCTTGCTGTGTGTGAGCCTGGATTCCAGTCCAGCAGCTCTAATGTATGAGCAGACCGATGTACAGGTTGGCGGGAATTAGGAACTAGGTAGCAAGTGACTCTAGGAAGAGGCCTGCTGTTACAGAGAGCCCATCAGAGCCCGACAGATGGCCGGGCTTCCCTGTGCCCGCCACTCTGTTGGAATTTGCGAACCAGAAAGGCTCACTTCTGGCAGTGGCTACCTCCTGGGAGGTGAAGTCTTCCTGCTGCGTTTTCTCCTATGAAGCTAACCATTTTACAAGGGAAGTTAAATTCAAAGCTTTGGGCTTGTTTTTTTTGTTTTTTGTTTTTGGTACCGGAGATCAAACTTGGGTCCTTGCACTTGCGCAGCAGGCAGCAAAACCACCGAGCTAAATCCCCGGCCAAGCTTTGGGCTTGTTAACACAAAGCCCAGGAGCAGAGAGGAAGTGACACCAAAGACAGTCATTGATCTTCCCTTCAAACACGTGCTGATTGAGGAAGAGCAAAATGTTTTATATTCACAGTTGACAAAAGACTCAAGTCTTTCATTACAACAAGTAAATTCAGTGGTTTAGCCAGGATTTTGTTTTCCCATATGTTTAATAAGATACTTATGTATTCACTAATGCTTTGGGTGTTCCTTGGAAAATCCTCCAATTCAGTGACTAGCGCCAGGGAATATAACTATTAATTGTTCCAACATCCTATATTGTTTATGAATCCCGCTTTTATGGACATTCAAAGGGTGTCAAAATGCCTTCTCTGTCCCTGTAATCAAGTAAGAATGCAGTGTTAATTTCCCCGTGGTTTCTAACTCTGCCTCTCCTTTCTAATTGAAAATAAAAGCAGAGTACTTTTTGTACAGGCGTGTTAAGTAATAAACAATTAAAGAGAGAATTTTGTTCACTGGGGAAAGAAGGAGCCTGAGAATCCAGCAGTATAAAAGCGTAACCAAATGAAATAAAAAGAAGAATGCTGTTTGGTGGAATTTAACTATAATTAATTGTAGTAATTCAATAGTGTGGAAACAAATGATCATCCAGCCTTGATGGTGCAGTGCATTCGTGTGTGGACTGTTTTTACTCATTGTGTGTTAAACAAGGTGGGAAAGGCGGTTTACTGTGCTCATCCCGCTAGGGCCAGATTTGGCCGGTTTAGTTGTCTCTCTGGTGACAGACTTGTGCCTTTCGCGTGGGTGCCCCGGACGGGTGGGTGGACCTGGACCACGGACGGACGTGGTCCTGAGGACGGATATGGCCAGAGGAGATGGCTACAGAAGGAGCAGGTGGGGTGTTTTGCAAGGGTGAGTGTATTCTCTGGACTTCATCCTCCTTTTAAGTTTGTATGAATTTAGTTTTATTATTATAGTACATGTTGTTGATTTAATTAACATTTTAAAAATCCAAACGGTACTGAAGAGTCTATGTAAGACATGAAAACCTCCTTCTTCCGCTCAATCTCACTTTCCAGAGTAAGTACTGCTAATAGTTTCACGTGTATTTCCCCAGAAATTTTACATAAATGGTAAGGTGGGTGGAGAGGAAGAGAGAGAGGGGCAGAGAGAGGCAGAGCGGGAGAGAGAGACTGTCTGAATGAGCCTTGGACTTGCTTCCCCGTGTGTAGCTCCTAGCCTCAACACCCCCAGGTAGATCAAGCGATTGTCTACCTGGTGCTGAACCCAAAGAGTTTCCAGCTTAAGCTTGGAGGGAGCCCTTGGGCGGTGACGGAGGGCGGGCTGGCCGGTGTGGGGGTGGTAGAATCGGGGCAGCTTTGCAGGGATTTCGAAATGGGGAGGGTGGATGTAGCAACGCTCACTGTGCTGGGACGCCTGCCACCTGGATACCACACGACCGGAAGCGAGGCTCCGGGGACACATTCCTCATTCCTGTCCTCGGGCTGGAACCTCAAGATTCAGTTAATGTGTGTTCAGCTGAGGTTGTGTGTCCATCTCCAGGCTAGACCGAGGGACAAGCAGAGCAAGGACTTGGCCACCCCCTCCTTTGACAGTATCACCGCTAGAAATTACCCCACCACAATGCTTGGATTGGCTGTAGCTAACAACTTTCCAAAATCTTTTTTTAAGTTTGCAATGGTCACAGACATCACGGTGTGTGAAGAGGTTTCTGAATGTTTAGTAGCACACCTCTTTCTCCCCTCCTCCTCTTAGATAAAGAAACCCTTGAGCTGGATGTGATGGCCCACGCCTCTAGTCCCAGCTGTTGAGGAGGCCGAGGCAGGAGGATCACTTGAGCCCAGGAGAAGGAGGCCGCAGAGTCCCTGCTGTGTGGGGCTGTGGTGGCCGTCACTGTGTGTGTAGACGGCAGGAGGAGGAAATCAGGTTCCCGCCTCTTTCCTCGCTGGCCATTTATTTGTTTCCAGACCGTGTTCTGTGTGGCCGCGTGTAAGCTTGTCCGGGTGCTGGTCCCAGCCACCATTGCAGGTGGTGCCCTGAGTGTGGCGCTGTCTCCTCTGTTGGGAGAAGCCTGGCCTTCCTTGTGTGGCCCGGGGTTGATGACCCGCCTGCGTCGCTGAGATGAAGTGAGGCTGGGTGTGTTCCCCTCTCGGTGCCCGTCCGTGGTGTGTGCACACCCAGCTGGTCACTGGGATGCTCGGAGCCCAAGCGCACTTCCCAAGCTCACGGTCTCTGCCGCCCGGTGCCCTCCACGGGTCCTATTCCTGCACTTGATGCCCCCGTGGCCAGCTGTGGCCCAGCTCCCCCCGAGTGCCCCCAAGCCTGCTTACTTGTCCCTGGTCCTTTGCGGCTTTCACTAATGCAGTGGCAGAGTCTAGCAGCTGTGTCAGGGACCAGAGGGCACACAGCGGGGGGAAGGGGGGTGTCCTGTCCCTCTGACTCCTGAGCCACTATGTTCTGGGTGACAAAATGATGTGTTTCCAATTCTTCCATTCAGTTCGCATTTACTAGTTGGCATACCTGAAGAGCATTCTGCTTCTTCTCTTTTTAAAAAATCATTTATAAAAGTGTTACAATTTCTCTTCTCCTCTCCCCTCCCCTCCCCTCCCTTCCCCTCCCCTCCCCTCCCTCCCCTCTCCTCTCTCTTCTTTCTCTTCTCATCTTTCTTGAGACAGGGTCTCGCTATGTAGCCCAGGCCGGCCTGGAACTCAAGTGATCCTCCTGCCTCAGCCTCCCAAGTTCTGGGATCACAGGCGTGCGCCCCCATGCCCGGCTTGTTGTCTTCCTGTTTTATTTCTTTTTATTCATACATGCCTGCTTGCATGAAGTTGCCGTTCATCTGAGGAGTGCGTACGTGGACGGAACCCATCCTGAGTCTCCTTACCGCCCTTCCCCTCCCTCCCCTCCTCACTGCCTCACCTCTGCATCCCATGTCCCCGCTATTACGGTTTCTCTTTATGCACACATTGCCCTAAAGTGTCCAGCGGGAGCCCTTGCTGAGTAGGCCTGTGTCCTCCTCACGCTCCTCCGAGGCCTCTTGAGCACGTCCTTTCTTTGTGGGACCGGAAGGAGCTGCCATTGCGTTTCCCACCCCGGACCCGGCTCCTTGTCCTTGTCTGAGGAGGCTGGAGGATGGCACTGAGAAGCCAAGGACTGGGAGCCAGCGGCTTGTTCCTCCAGGCTCGCACTGCTTCCGGGTGCTTCCAGCACCGGGCCCTGGTCACCTGTGTGACCGACCTCACCAGGATGCCTTCCTCGGAGACGGCTTCGGTCCTCACACCCTCTTCCAGCTCCAGGGCTCTCTCTGCATCCGCAAGAACTCTGGCTTCTTCCAGCAGCAGCACATTTGTCCTCTCCTACGGTGCACGCACCATTTTGTCTTGGAAATTACAACACTGCCGCCACCCCTGACCGCCACAGAAACATCGAAGCCGAGTTGGAGATTCCTTGCAGCTCCTCTGTCCTTAGGATGTGTCCCTCGGGGTGGGGGTGGGGGTGGGGGACAGGACAGGACAGACAAGTCCAGAAATTGCTCGCTTTCGTTTGTTTCCCAATGTCTGTTCTATCAATTAGGCTACATCAATAGGTTACATTGGTTTTTTTCTTTGGCAGACTTTGAGGCTATGCGTGTTTTATCCTTTTTGCATCAAGTCTGTTTCAGAATATATAAAACGTCTCCGTGCTGTTGACAGTGCACGCTCTGTGAATGTGTACTGGAAGGGCCCACTCCCATTCTGACATCTCTTCCCTTATTTTCACTCCGTCTTTAGTTCCCGTCGTGACTGTCTTTTCTGTGTTTCTTTTCGCACCTTCTTAGCACTGTGAAAGCCCCCTCAAGGTTTTGTTGGTAATTCTTACATGTACACTGGCAAACATGGCGCTTTCTTAGGTAGACTTTCACGACCAACAGGCCAGTTATTATCGAAGCCCAAACCTTGTGAACGTTTGGCATTTGGAAGCAGTCATCGTAATCAAAACACAGAATGTGGCACATGCATCATGAGGGCCAACCGGAGGTCATGGCCACAACCAATACACTGCTTTGTCGGTCAGATGTCAGCACTGAATTCCCCATCCCTTAACATTTCTGACCAGCACCTCGATGCACTAGTCTTAATTTCAACAGTTTTTTTTGGTACTGGGGTTCAAACTCGGGACCTTGCGGTTGCGAGGCAGGTGGCGGAACCACTGAGCTACATCCCCGGCCCTAATTTCAACAGTTTTAAGGTTTATTCAGCTTGGTTGATAGGGTTTGGGTTGCTCTTAGAATTAGAAAAGTTTATCCAGAGACACGGTAGGAAGAGATGTAACCAGGGCCCTTGGTGACCCCTTCACCTTCACATTTGGGTCGCTGAGTTGTCGGGAGCCAACATGTCATGCTCCATTTACCTGCGTGCGAGCCGAGGAGATGAGGGGAGGGCATCCGGCCTAAGCATAAGCACTGTCACTTCAACCGCATCTTTCTCCTTGTGCCTGAAGACACCAGCTGTCCGGACTTAACTCCCCCAGGGTAAACAACCTCAAGAGAACGTTCGAGGTGCTGGCGAGCTCCACTCGCCCGCCCAACCCTAGATTCCCCGCTTTCCCTGCTGTCTTTGTGGGTGGCTGCCTGGACCCTGCCCTGTCCCCCCAGGCTTAGAGCTGGTTTGCTGGTTGGCAGGGCTCTGCGACCTGCAGCTGCCTCTGGCTGCCTGCTTTTACGTGGGCTTCATGAGAAGAGTTTGAACACCTGTGGGGTGGGATTAGAAAGGAGCGTTTCATGACATGGAATTCAAGTTTGTGAACATTACCAGTAGAAATTTGGTGGTGGCAGGGAGGGGGTGATTTGTCTTCTCTCATTTGCCTGTACATAGTGGCCTCGATTTGTGTGTGTGTGTGTGTATGTATGTGTGTATTATGTACGTGTGTGTGTCTGTCTATGTGTGTGTGTCTGTCTATGTGTTTGGAACAGGGTCTCTATGTATTCCAGGCTGGCCTTGAACTTACTATGTAGCCCAGCCTGGCCTTGAACTCACAATGATCTTCCTGCCTCAGCCTCCAGAGCGGCAGGTTCACAGGCATGCACCACCACCACACTCGGCTTGCCTGGGATTTTTTTTTGGTACCGAGGATCAAACTCGGCACCTTGCACTTGCGAGGCAGGCAGCAGAACCACTGTGCTGGATCCCTGGCTGTTGGGATGTTTTTTGATGATGCTTTCACTTAACACGCTGAGCCCAGGGGCTGGGAGTCCAGGGGTAGGGGAACCCAATGGTGCTCTGCAGTTCACAACTGGACTAAGTAACGAGAAGCACTCGGTGCTCTTTAGGAAGCTGCAGAAAAGTCAAGGGTCGAGCTGCCCGCTGCCTGGGTCCTGAGGGCAGCGAGGGGGCTGCTTCCGGGACAGTCCTGGGAGAGAAGCCTGCAGCTCAGCGCTCAAGGCCTCCAGGGCCAAAGACCGAGGAGCCTGGTGCTTTTGCTTTGCCCTCCCCGGAGTGCTGGTTTGTGTTCCTAGAGTCCCTTCGG
The DNA here is from genome assembly GCF_053883595.1 of Heterocephalus glaber. Taxonomy (NCBI): domain Eukaryota; kingdom Metazoa; phylum Chordata; class Mammalia; order Rodentia; family Bathyergidae; genus Heterocephalus; species Heterocephalus glaber. The sequence goes on from NW_028258189.1 coordinate 785,653, forward strand.
CTGTGCTGTTTGACAAGGGAGCTTTGGGCCCAGGAGAGCCTGCCTCATTCCGCCGCAGCCCTGTGCAGCACTGGGGTGAGGGAGGGTGGGGAGAGTCTGGGGAGGGTGTGGAAATGCGCTCTTAGGGTCACAGAAAAGGGTCAGATGAGAGCCCTCTTGTAGACCCCCTTTCCAGCTATCCATTTGGTTCTCTGTCCACACGCCTAGAGAAAATAAACAGTCATTAAAGAGTAATGTTTATATGACCTACAAAAATCTTGGTCCACCAGGGAGAAGGCAGAATGTGGGCTGATGACGTAGGACCACCTCCCGAGTTCTCCTGGTCATGGTAGACTCTTCAGAGTCCTCTCTGTAAAGTAGACACTTTTCTCTGTCTTGCGTGGAAAATTGACTTGTAGGGATTTTCCTTGTAAGAGTTTACATTTGGGGTATTTAAATGAAAGGTGGAACCACATTACAAAGATATAATGGGCGAATGGATTGGATTTGATGTGATGTTATGTTAGGCAGGGCCTCGCTGTATAGTTCAGGCTGGCCTTGAGCTCACTGTGTAGCCTAGGCTGGCCTCTAACTCGTAGTAATCCTCCTGCCTCAGCCTCCCAAGTGCTGGGATTCCAGGCATGCACCACCACGCCCAGAAACATCCTGAGGAAGATAATTGTGATGGTGGTTCATAATCCCCTGAGAAGACAGGCTGTTCTCATGTGGAGGATAGAGTGTGCTTTACTTACGTCTCCAACTCTCAAAGTTTTGGTTGCTTAGGACAGTAGTTTTCAACCAGGGGTGACTGTGTCCATCAGGGGACGTTTGACAGTGCTTGACAACTTTCCAGTGGTCACGGCCCGGGGAGACGATGATGCAGAGGCCTGGGATGCTGCTTGCCATCCTCAGTACACAAGACACCCCCACCACCTACAGTGACAACCAGATGCTCATGGTGCAGACTAAAGGAGGTTTTGGAGCCTGTGCTAGCCAGCTTTCTGTCCCTGGGACAGAAATACCTGAACTAAGACTTAAAAAGAGGAAAGGTTTATTTTGGCCCGTGGTCAGCTGGCTCCTTTGCTTTGGGGCCTGTCCAGAGGCAGCTCATAGCAATGGGAAGCACATGGTAGAGGCCACTGCCTCCATCATGGCTGCTAGGAGACACAGCCTGAAAGAGGCAGGCACCCAGGGTTCCCTTCCAGGCCATGCCCCCAGTGACCTCACTTCCTCCCACTAGGCCCCTGCCTCTTAAAGGCCCCACCTACCACTTCCTAATAGCCCCTGCTGGGGACCAGACCTTCACCACAGGAACCTTTAGGAAATGTTGCATATGCAAACTGTAGCAGAGTCCAGCTTTATGGACTTTGCAGTTTTAAAAAGCGTACACATGGACACACTTCGCCCCAGGTGAGACTGTGCTCTGCTCGGGTGGAGCGCACGATGCGACCATCCCTGGGGCTTGGTGACATTGACCACCTAGCATTTGCCTAAGGGACCATTTTCCTTTGTGCTGCTGCACGTACCGCGTCGGTATGGTGGGGATGAGTTACAGCCAGGCCCGCTGGGGCTTGTGCTGCCCTGGGCAGGGCCAGCGGTCAGCATGTGCTGAAGATGGTGTTGGTGACGCCGATCTTTGGACCAAAAGGGCCTTTTGTGTTCTTGCCCTCAAGGGTCTCAAGTAGAGTAGCGTATGTGTGATTTCCTAATTTTTACTGTGGCAAGGTTTTAACAAAGCATTTTTTCACACACATGTCTTGCGAATGTTGCCACGTTACTCCTGCAGCTTCCTGGTCAGAAATAGAGATGAGGGAAGACAGCAGGATTCTTACGCACACACAGAGGCTGCTGTAAAAATGGGGGAGAATTATGTTGGTCCTTGGCCCGCATCGGGGTGCACCCTTGTAATCCCAGCACTCGGAAGGCTGAGTCAGGAGGACCACTGCGAGTTCACATAGTGAAGAACCACTCTCAAAAACAGAACAAAAGAATTGTGTTGGCCCAGGGTTGCGTCCCGAAGTCTTGTGTCCTTGTAGGGAGGTATTTCTCCATGTTTTGCTGTGAATGTGAAGTTTCGGGGAAAGGGAATGAACTTGCGATGTCAGCACTTCCTAAGCCCTTTGATGCCAGGTGCTCAGCCAGCTCTGGATTTTCTGCAAGCAGGAGGTGTATTTTTCCTCTGGAGAGTTGCAGATGTGCTCAGAGAGCAAGATAAGGATTCTGGTGACCCTTGCCTCCCCCCAAAAACACACACACTAAAGGGGGCAGAGCCACTATGAAGGAGTGGGTGGCCCTGAGCCAAACCCAGAAAGGAAGGTGCAAAGGAGCAGCGGGTGTGCATAGAAAGGTGGGCTTTGAGGAGGCTGGGCCATCCCACGCTTGGGAGTCACTCGGTGACTCGGGGATCGTGGTACAGAGGAGTAGGAATCGGGGTGTTTGTGTATCTTGTGAGTTCCAGGTCAGAGGAGGCATTGGCTGGGCTTGCACCAGAACCTGATTCTTTATAACGCTCCAGTCTAACAGTTCAGTTTCCATGCCTTTTTCCACAGACGTTGACTTGTGAATATAAAGTTCCAAGGCAGGCAGGACGGTGTGGATGTGCCGGAAGCAAAGAAAGGATCCTACTACTGTTCAAGGCAGTGAAATGAATGCTGCCACTTCCTGTTCCTGCTGAGGTCACCTAATCCTGCCCTCATGTGTCATAGACTGTAAATAACTTCCTCACTGCTCAGTGTGCTCCTTGGTGGCCATGAGAGGGGGAATGAGGACCCTTAAAAGATGTCCCTGTCTGAATCCTGGAGCCTATGAATGAGTGGCTTTGCAGGGCACAAGGGACTTTGCCAATGGGATCTTGAGCTAAAGGCTGTGGGCGGCCCATAGGAAAAGGACAAGGCAGGAAGTGGCTTCTCTCCGGGAGTGGGATGCAGCCCGGGACCCAGACGAGACACGAAGAGAATGGGTTTGTGTTCCTTAAAGCTACTAAACTTGGGGTCTTGTTACAGCAGCCACAGGAAAGCAATGTACTGTCTCCCCCAGGCTGAAGGTCAAGGACCTGGGACAGAAAGTAGCAGAAAGGCTGGACCCAGGACTTGTGCTGCCTGCTTCTGAGGCTCCCAGTCCTTCCTCTTGGAGATGAGATCTGTCAGCTGTGTTGTCCTTTTCACCGATGGAATTCTCCCCTTGTGTTTTATGCACCCAGGCATAATCGGCCACATATGACCATGTTCTTTTGAACAATAGACCTACAAAGCCCAATTTTATAATAGTGATACAGTCGTTATAGAAATAGAAGAGTATGTTCATAGAAAGGAAAGTGCGTGAGTCTACACGTACCTTGTTAGCAGCTCTGGTCCTAACAATCTGGAAAAAGCACTACCACTGGGCAGTCTGTGTGTGAGAGAGAGGTTTAGAATATTTCACCATCATTCTTCATTTCATATTTTGTCATGTGTGACAACAAAACTGAATTTCTTAATGTGCACTTACGTTGAATTTAAAATCCACTTAGGAAGTCAGGGCTTGGTATTAGAACTCTTAACTTCTAATAAGCAGATATTCTAAGGGTTTCATCTTCTGGGTTCTGTTGTGACTTTAACAAGACACATTTTATGCATTTCAGTTTGTATCAGAGACCAGCTTGAAACCGTGTTACGTACAAATATGATTTGATTCAATAGTGCGTATTGTTTGGATGTAATTTGAATTAGAAAGCCGCTCTCTATGCTTCTTACTGACTTAAATTATGCTTTTATGTTCTTGACATCAGGAAATGCACATATTTAAAATCCCTTTACATTCCAGAGTAAATGGAGAGTGTTCGTTCTTATTTTTTTTTATTTTCTGGCTCCTAATTTTTTTCTACATTTTTTTTTTTTTTTTTTTTTGGTACAGGGGATCGAACTCGGGTCCTTGCGCTTGCGCAGCAGGGGCAAAACCACTGAGCTAAATCCCCGGCTCTCGTTCTTTGTTTAAATTGGAAGTAGTGTCTAGTTTTGCTGATTGCACATTGACAGTGTCATGTGATTGTGCTAAACATTCATACATCCATAATCCTGGCTTCAAAGGGCTCAGATAATTTCTTTTTTAAACAGCCTCATTGAGCTCTAACTTACCTACTAAAATTCATCTTTCATAGATGACCAGTTTAGTGATTTTCTTTGCAAGTAAACTGACAGAGTTGGGCAATATGATTTTTGAACACTTTGTTGTCGTCGTCCCCTCCCTCCAATTTTGGAACCACTAGCAGCTACCCTCTCCCGTGCCCGTGGCCACCACTAACCTGGAATCTCTGAATCTGTGCAGTCTGGACCTTTCGTATCCGTGGGGTGGTTTTGTTGTGCCCAGATCGCGATGTCCCAGAGACCACCAGGAGACCGTTTCCGATGTAAGCACACGAGGGTCGTTTATTCAAGCTTAAGCAGGGACTCTCAACTGTCACCGACACAGCGGATCGAGATTGAGAGCCCCGAGCCTCGAAACTAGCAGGGTTTTTATTGAGTATACATCAAGCTTTGGTTGTTAGTAGCCAGGTGATTGGTTAATGCTAAATACATATGAAGTGTAGGGTTTTGATTGGTTAGGCTTAGGGGGGGTTAAGGGGGTTACGTATAGATTTTTGCAAGGGAGAAGGGGGCAAAGGTTAGGGGTCGACTGTCATAAGCTGATGGTTAGCAGATCCACTGACTAATGGTCACATCTATCTTTTGTGGGCAGTTAGCCATTAACTGCTTACCCTATAGATAGTGTGTCCGGAATGTCCTTCCTGAGTACACAGATGGCTGGGTAATAAACTTAGGAATTTTGAGTGGATAAGCACAAATTTGAGAGAACAAAGGAGACAGCTCCAAAATGGAGTCACTCTGGCTCCACAGTTTAATGTGTTTCAGTGAGAACAGGATGCAGGGCAGGAGGTGCGAATGGGCTGACTCGCACACTCGTTCTCATTTGGGCCCTGACTGATGAATCTCATTCATTCATTCACGAGACAGAGGAGTTTCCCAGCTGCATGTTTGAAGTGCTGCAAGAGACTCTGGGTGGCATCGCAGGAAGTGGATCTTAACGGTGATGACTGATATGAAGGAGACTGAGAGACAGTGCCAGAGTGGGGGAAGAAGAGAGCACATCGGGAGGGAGCAAGCAGTGTGTGTCCGTTTCCAGTGGCTGCTGTCACAGCACACATTCACTGTCTTTGAGTTCTGGATGTCACTGGCCCAAATGGGTCGCACTGCACTCACTCTCCTCCTCTTTCACATTTAAAGGCCTCTTGTGATGGTGTTGAGCCCACTCGTAGAATCCAGGGTCATCCCCCTACCATCTTTCTTTGCAGTTCTGGGGTTTGAACCCAAGACCAAGAGTGCACTGCCACTGAGCTACACCCCCATCCCTCTTTAATCTTTTATTTTGACTCAGGGTCTCAGTAGGTTCCCCAGGCTGGCTTTGAACAGCCATCTTGCCTCAGGCTTCCAGTATCTGGAAGTTTATCAGTTTTAAATGTCAGCTGACTAGAGACCTGATGCTCTCAGTGAGTTCTTTGCCCTTGGCCACAGAACCTAACGTAGTCCCTAGGGGCTGGGGTGGGAACATCTCGGGTGGTGAGGGGCACCTCTTGGCCTACCCCAGACGGCGTGTGGTTCAGGTGTTACCTACTGCTCAGACTTGTCTCGAGCCCTTGCCCCAGTCTTCTGGCTGCACAGGAACCGGGCGTTCAGGCAGGCCGTGGGAGGAGTGCGGCCTCGCTTTCTGAAACAGATGCCGCCCACTGCCTGTATTTGAGTGATGAGTTAGGGTCAGACCTCTGCTTTTGAGGGAGATTCACTTTGTGGACTTGCAGGGGGATAATCAGGTGGAGAGGAACTCTGTGTCATTGCCTGGAAGCCGGAGTGCCAAGTAGGGGCTGCCCGAGTGCCAAGTAGGGGGCCGCAGGGGTGCAGTGGGGTGGCAAGGGTAGAAAGGGCTTGAGATCTGGTGGAGGGAGGGTGTGGGGATTGCGGGGAGCAGGAGACCAAGACAGACACGGCGGCAGCTTTCAAGTCCTGGGCTTAAAGGGCAGCATCTGCTAAGTGAAGTGCGCCCAAGGGGAAGGCCGTCCACTCTGGAAATACGCCTTTGGGTGTGGAAGGCGGATCCGAGTGGAGACGTGAGTGCCTGCTGCTGCTGGCCGGGTACAGATGAACCGAAAACCACCGCAGTCCCCGAGCTCATGGAGTTGACCGTCCCACCATGAGGCCCTGCCCTCGGGTGGGCGTGGCTATTGGAAAAGCCCGCGATGGAGGCCACTTCCCAGACAGCAGTGCCAGCTGGCTCTGCCAAGTGGAAAGGATGAGGCCCGTCTTTGCATTTGTTCACTTCCTTGAGGTTGCTGTTTCAAGACAGCAGATACAGGAAGCTGCCTTTGGTGCTTCTCACCGTTCTAGTCTAGACCTTTCCTTTTTGTGTACTGTGCCGTTCTAGGAAGGAATACCACGTTTAGAACCTCCTGGCATCTTTGGAAGGAAACCGATGCCTGCCCCTTTGGCTTTCCTTGCTCATTCATCTGGACCCTGCGCCATCTTGGTGTTGACTTGTTGGTGAAACCTCCGGTGGCCATGTAATTCATTATCTAAATTAGGACACTTGTCAGGTGGAAAGGGGGCCCTACAGAGCATCATAGGGATCAACCAGACCACCTCAAGTAGCAGGGCACCTGTGACCGTACTGACGCCTTTGTGCCATCATGCTTTGGGTCAATCACCAGTCTGATAAAGTACTGTCAAGGAGAGCCGACCGGTTTGGGGTGTCAGAGGCTCAACTGCCAACAAGGAAAAGATGGTTTTCTGCTATCAGAGTGACCAACCACTCTCTAAACTCGTAGAATACCGTTTGTGGTTTGTAACCAGGCTTACTTTCAGACAAGCACATACCCGTTGACCACACTGTAGGTGCAGTGGGAGATGAAACAGACCCTTCCTGGACCCTTCTTCCTGTGTGAGGGAAAGAAAGACAGGAACTAAATTCTTATTTTGAATTAGATAAACGACTGACTTTGGATTTCTGACCTTCAAAACTATCAGAGAGTAAAGGTATATTCTGCTAGATTCTGTAACTTGGAACCATAGGGCCATCTGCATGTAGCCGTCCAGTCTGTCTCCCCCACCAACAGGCTGAAATCGCTCACACTGTGTGAAATCGCGCACACCTTTCAGGTTGTAGTCCTCGTGTCCTGTGCCCCTGATCCCTCACAAGCCCAGTGAGACCTGGCCGGGCTGTGGCCTGTTAGAGGGGGAGGAATGCCAGCCGCCTCACGCTTAGTCCTCAGGAAAGCTGCAAATGTGTTCACACGTACCCTGGCCCTGTCCGGTGTTTAGCTGGTCCTTGCAGGTGCTGTGGTTTGCAAATGCCTGCGGACACCTGTGTGTGGTTGGTAGAAATACAAATTACTTAGAAGGCAACATAGACTTTACTGTCGTATGTCATCTTGCTGTCGGGTTTCCCCCCAAAAACGTTAGCTAAGCAGAGCCCAGCTTTGTTTTTTATGTAGGTGATACGTGCAGCCTATGGACACTTGAGAGTTGGTTCTTGCTGGCTGTTGTAGTATTGCTTGCAGTAGCAAAGAACCAGAGGCAGTGGTGGAAGATTGCTTCATAAAGTGCAGTCTGGCCCTACGAAGTGTTACCTGGGAGTGTTAGAAATACCTTCGCACAACTGGTGTAGTTGTCACCAAAATGTGTTTACAGCATGCTGCAGCTCCAAGGGCCCTGCAGCCCACTTGAGACTCGGTGTGCTTCCAAGAAGTATTCTGTTGGGAGATCTGCATGCTTCTGCGGCATTGCTTATCCACTCAAGTCTGATCGAGTCACTGAGCTGCACTTCAGCGCCGGGCAGTTGTGGGGCACGGAGGGTTATCTTCAGAAGCATCCCTGTGAAAGGTCCCATGTGTGCATAGCCTTATGCATGGCCTGTAGCTCCCTCCCTCTTCCTGGGACCCCTGCAAAAAATTTTGCACGTTTTTGTGGAAGACGAAGTTGCTGGGGATTGAACCCAGGGCCTTTGCATTGAGCCAGTGCCCAGCCCTTTGTATTTTTTATTTTGCGACAGGGTCTTATTAAGTCACTGTGTTGCCCAGACTAGGCTCAGACTTGTGATCTTCCTGCCTCAGACTTCCAGAGTGCTGGAGTCACAAGGGTTTCCCACCACATCTGGCTTAGAAGCTCGGCTTTTGATACTTCTTTATTTTTTAGATTCTGTAAAACACACATCTAATTGTATGTCTTTTGAGTGATGTCGAGGAAGCTCAGAATCAGATTTATGGTTCCCTGCCTACTGACGACAGACACTGGTACCACTTCCACCTCTCAACCTCATCTCAGTGTCCCTAACATCACCCTCTGCCTGCCCAGTTAAGTATTGCATTTTTGCCTTGTTTGTGCATTTGGAAGACACTCTGAGGGTTTTTTTTTCTTCTCCTTGTTTTCTTTTCCTGGGCAGGCCATTATAGATCTTTCAAGAAGGAAGAAAGGCATTCTTTTTTTTTTTGGCTCACGATTTCAGGGGCTTCAGTCCCTGGTCAGCTGGCTCCATAGCCATGGGCCTGAGGTGAGGCAGCGCATCACGGTGGAAAGGTGTGGTGGAGCACCACTGTGGCCTCCTGACAGCCAGCAAGTGGGGTGGGGAAGAGAGGGAGAGACTGACTGAGCTGGCAGACTTCCACTTTCCATTTTGTTCCCTCAAGATTAACATCACAAGAGCATCTCTAGGAGTGTTGCATTTTTTTGGTGTGGGAGAGTCAGAGGCAAGGAAAGAATTAGGGAACTGTTTCCCACCACTCAACCAGATTGCAGGAGGAGCTTGAGGGGAAGACAGAAGCAGCAAAGCCTCAGGAGCAAACTCTGGATTGAGGGCTGGAAAGGCCTGAGGGTGCCGTCTTGAATGGGGTGTGTGTGTGTGTGTGCTATGTCTTTCCTGATTGGTGTCTGTTTTCAAAGGAATTCTCTTTGAGCCTCCCTGTCTTCCACCATGATAAGTGCAGAAATGGGGTCCTCTGCTGTGAAAGCAAAGCCCTGTAAAATTCATACACACAAAATGGCTGTAGCAGCTCCTTCTGATACCTTACTGTGGAGGTGACTCAAAGAAACAGTGGTTTGTGAATAGAAGTATGTGTGTGGCCGGGGATTTAGCTCAGTGGCATCGCACCTGCTTTGCAAGTGCAAGGTCCTGAGTTTGGTCCCCAGTACCAAAGGAAAAAGAAGTATATGTGTGTCCAGCTGCAGATGACCCCAGTGACAGACCACTTGGTTAGCATGTGGTAGGCCCTGGGTTCCATCCCTGGCTCACAAGAGAAGAGAAGGGGAAAAGAGAAAGAAGGAAGGAAGAGGAGGGGAAAGGAAAGAAGTGGAGAGAGAGAGATATGTAATGTATGCATGTGTGCTTGCTTTAGTACTTAGCTCTTGTGGGCTGGGGATTTAGTTCAGTGGTTCTGGCTCCTGTCTCGCAAGTGCAAGTTCCCAAGTTCAATCCCCAGTACCAAAAAAAAAATACTTAGCTTTTGTGTTAGCTGGCAGTTATTCTCTGTATAGACATCTGTGGTTCTGAAGTATTTATGTCAGTGAATAGTTGAATTTGGTGCCTGACAGAGGGAGGTTTTGAGCATATTTAATTGTTTTCCAAAGTGGGATTTGCTTGCTGAATTGTTCTGTGAAGTTGAAGATGGTACAGTTGACCTTTCTGGGTGAGGAGGGAATCTGGTGTGTTTTGCAAATGATAGAAACTGAAATATGAACTCCAGGACCCATATAGTGTTCAGAAACTTGTATCATAATTTCAGTGAATAAATAATGTGCTTGACAATCACATTTAAAATTAAGCTTAAAGGGGGCCGGGGATTTAGCTCAGTGGTTCTGCCGCCTGCCTTGCAAGTGCAAGGTCCCGAGTTCAATTCCAGGTACCAAAAATAAATAAATAAAAATAAAATTAGGCTTAGAGCTCTTTGCAAAAATATGGAGACAGTGGTTTGGGATGCAAGGAGGAGATTAATTAGGATTCTTCTCAACTTCTGGTTGTGCTATTGCATCCATGAACAGAAAGCTGATTAGTATCATGTGTGGATTATCTTTGTAAAGTTTGGTATCATATCTGGGAAGAGATTCAAATTGCTGTTGACTGACAATTGACCAAGGATGAAGGATCACATATCCTAGGACTTCAGGTGCATCATCTTTAAATGCTGTGGTTCTTTGTCTTTCGCTAAAGATTCATTTCAAGGTACTAAATAAAATTTAACCTGTTACTAATCTGAATAATCATAAAGACTTAGAAACAAATACTGTGTGACTGTCCACCTATTAAAATTTCCCGTAGGTTTGCTTTCTGTTTCGGAGTACTGATTTTGCCAGTTCTACAAGCACAAAATACTTGTTATTAAGCTTCGTAAGACAGGAAGGAGGAAATCAAGTTTATGTATTTTATTTAGTATCTCTTTTTCTTTTTAGTTGAGTAGCTCATGGTTTCACACTGAACTTGTCAAACCTATAAGCATAATAAAGATTCTCATTTCGCAGGAACTAATGAGTACTGAATGACTCAACTCAAGAGCGGAATAAATATCCCTAGGTGTTTATTTCTCTGTACCTACAGAGCTGCTATGTCTGTTTTTCTTCTGAGCTGAATAGTGACTTTCCTTTGGTTTGGATTCTGTGCCATACTTGTTTTAAATACACACCTATTATGTGCCTTGCTGTATGCTAGGCTTGAGGCTTTAATGAAAAGTGATTCCAGCAGCTCAGAGGGAACACTGTGTAGCGGATGCGTAGGACTTGTGGTACAGTATGGCTTTCTTTTCTGTGTGTACCACTGTTGACAGAGTGCACAGGCAGCAGTGGGCTCTATTTGTGTTCACGTTGCTCGAATGAGTGCATGGGTAGAGAAAGCCACAGTATGGGTGTGCATTTCTAGTTTCTCTGTGCTGCTAGAACATCCAGCTTACAGGAAATCATTTTTTAACAAACCACGAAGACAGAGAAGTGTAGTCGTCTGCACAGCCTCTGAGGATGTTGCCATTGTCCTTCCTTATAACTTTCTTTTAAATTTGCCAGGGGAATCCCCATTTCCCTATTTCTAGAAGGCATTTCCCCCGTACTCACTGAGATCCTCGTTGCTATGAGGGAGGAGCCCATAAGGAATTGCATCCGGGGACTTCATATGGAAAATAGCGGTGATGGCATTTAGAAATTTTTTCATATTTTCCTTCTGAATTCAAGTTTGCTGTCATCTTAGAATCAGTGCTAAGTGCCTTGATTTTCCTATTGTCTCTTTTTTTTCCTATTATAAATCTTTATATTTGTGCTGCTCTACTTTAATATCCTCGCCGCTAACCATGTGTGACTAAGCTTAGTTGGGATTAAATAAAAATTTAGTTTGTTCCTCCTACTAGCTGCATTTCTTGTGCTTACTTTTAGCTAGTGGACACCTTGTTAGACTGCAAAGAAATAGTGCAGGAAGGTTTACTGGGCAAAGGAGCTGTGTTTATTCAGGTATTTGCCTAATAGGAATTAGGGGGCAGGGAGAGAATACACCGACCAAAACAACAGAAGAGCAACCCACCAAATTCTTTTTTTTTTTCTCTGAGACAAAGTCTTGCTATGTAGTTCAGGCTGGCCTTGAACTCACTATGTAGCCCAGGCTGGCCAGGAACTTGTGGTGTTCCTCCTGCCTCAGCCTGCTGAGTGCTCAGATGACAGACGCGTGCCACCATGCCTGGCACAAATTCTTAACTCTGTAGAAAGGAGAAATTTCACACCAAGTGACTAGAAGAATGAATTAAAAGTGTTACCACTTCAGAGCTTATCACCAGGCCATATTAAAACAATAGACATACAGGTAGCACCTAAGTACTTTCCTGGATTAAAAAAGGTACGAAAGCACTGTAATCTGAATGGCATCAGATTTCTTTAACAGCAACACCAGAAGTTAGAAAACACACTTGAGTGCGGAATTGTTCGAAAATAATTTGCACTCAGAAGTTTGAAGATTTCCCTCCAGCAATTATGAAGGCTGGAATGACAATGTTCGCACACATCGGGCACATTGGTAGACTCAACTTTCACACATCGCTTCTCTGTTGGCCCCAGCAGAGTGAGGGAGTAGACCCAGGAAGCGGGGATTGGAGGGGGGCCGTTGGAAGGCACCCGGAACACATGGTACTGATGGGTTGTCTGAGGTCCTGATCATGTGAGAGATGGAATCTGAGAACGTCCTGGGGTCTTGGAAGAATTGCCCGAGGACAGGATAGACTTTGTGGAGATGGGTAGAGGATGTGCGGACTGCAGGGGACCGGGAGGGGAAGCAGTGAGAAGATGCGATCTGTATTCGTACCAACTCCCCAGGATGAGTTTGCTCGGTACGTACCATGGAGTGAAAAAGGGGGCCACTGAGTATGTAACTAAGTGCAAAGGCCCTGGGTTCTACTCTTAGGAGGATTAGACAGATACATAGATAAGAAAGAAAGAAACTAAAGTAAAAACGGAGGCAGCCAGTAACTTCAGAAAAATCCAAAAGTTGAGTAAGAAGTGAATCTTTTTTTTTTTCCTGGTACCAAGGCTCAAACTCAGGACCTCATGCTTGCCAGGGAGGCACGGTGCCACTGAGCTAAATCCCTGGCCCTGTGAATCTTCATCAAACTATACTGCTTATTCGGCAGTACTCATCCCATTGTCAAAATAGTGTGTATAGAATTAACCCCCCCAGATTACATAACAAAGATTAGGAAAATGTGGGAAGTTAAGCATAGAATTGGTTGTAGGAATTTTTAAAAGTTAAAAGCTTCTGTATGTGAGAAGATCAACACGTTATTTTGAAGATTGGCTTTGCGGAATGTTACTTCCGCAAAGTATTTTTAGTATTACAAGCGGATTATTCAGAAACTTGGAAGTTAGCAGTAAGAAACACCAACAATAACAAAAACAGTTCTAAGCTTTCAAAGTGGCTGCTTTAGGAAGTAGAATTGGGAAGTGGCTGAAGGTGCTCAACTGGATCGAACTTGGGACCTTGCGCTTGCGAGGCTGGCATCAGAGCTATTGAGGTAAACCCCTGGCCCCTGCTGGTAATTTTTAAAGAGGAGACTTTAGACTGCCCTGTATTTTACCTTTAGAAGATCACATTCATGTATTACTTTGAAAAGAATAAAGATGGATTGGAAATGAAAATATATAAGGCATACCCTCTGTGAAATGGTAGAAACGTTAGTGTGCTTTAAGCCGGGCTCAACTGGGGCAATATTGCCGTCTTTGCCAAGGGGCTCCCGGGGCCCTCAAGGGGGCCCGCCAGCATCCTGGCCTCTGCCCATTAGATGCCAGCAGATTCCTCCCCAGGCCTAACCACATCCCTAGACATTACCTCCCATTCCCTGGGGAGCAAAATCGCTGCCGCTTGGGAAGCAGTGATAGAAAGGACTTAACAAGTCTGTTGCTGGACGAGTCGCCTCAGTGTGCAGGGCGGATGCCGTTGGATTTGGTAACACGGAAACAGCGGCTTCAGTGCTGAGGACTTGAACCTGTCTTGAGGACAGCAGGGCCTGGCACCGCCACCTCAGGTTAATTCAGGGCCCGCTGAGCTAAGGAGGGGCATCTGGAGGGAACTCCAGTTCTCCTGCCATGCTTAGTGGCTTCCGAAAACATACCTGAGATTTTTTGCATTGTTTTCCTGACACACAACTTGGATTTCTCTGGAGGTGTGATGTTCATTGCTGTGGTGAGTCTGGAAACATTGCATCCTTGTTGTAATTCCAGGCTCAGTCGGCTGTGAGACACATGTGCCCTCCCTCCCTCTGGATTTCTCTCTTGTTCTTTCTTTTACAAGTTCTTAGGTGAGTTCTAGACAAGTTACAAAGGAAGTCAACAGGAAAACGGCCCCTCACGTTTCTCTGATGCGGAGGAAAGGTCGTAAATAGTTTCATGTTCTTGTTTTACAGTTGAGGAAACTTAACCAGAGTTAGTTTGTTAGCATTAGTTAGGAGCAAAGGGGCCTGCAGGTCTGTTCTTTTCCCTCCCTCCCTCCTTCCCATCCTTGGCTTTGGAGACTGAACCCAGATCTCTGTGCATGCAGAGCAAGTGGTCGACCACTGAGCTACATCCCCGGCCCTTTTCTTTTAGACAGTGGCACCTCAGTTCACAAACTTAATTCTTTCCACAGTTCTAGTCCCAGATCGGATTGGACGAGAGCCAGGTCAAATTTCCCCATGAGGTCAACATCAAACCTAACCATTGGATTTGATTTGGTTCTCATTCAATTCAGTTTGCAATCAGAATCCTGGAAAGAATTAAGTTCATGAACTGAGGTACCACTGGATTTTGAGACAAGATCTCAGTAAGTTGCCAATGCTGGCTTCACACTGGAGATCATGCTGCCTCAGCCTCTCAAGTAGCCGGGACTGCTAGTGCACATCGTCATGCCTGGTTCCTTATCTCTGTACAAATAGATACGGTGTGCAACAGCGCGCGGTAGAAGGGTGGCAGATGGGCTGTGCATTGGCTCAGGTTCGTGGCAATTCTTGGGAGCTCTGCCCAGGACTCCAGTTGCAAGCCAACTCCTTGCCCCCTGCTCACTGCCTCCACTGACCTTGAATGACCTAGTGCACCTGGTTATTAGCTCACTGTCCTTCCCCTTCCCTGGCAAGTTCGTCCCCAAGTCTCCGTGCAGACTTGCCGAGCTGCCCTGGCTTCTGGAAATGCCTGACTTTCTGCTCCGCATGCTTTGGGGTGGCGGAGAAGATGGTGTGGTTGCTGGAGCCGGGCCGGTAGTTTGGGAGTTGAAGTGCCCTGGCGATGCTGTGGTCGCGATCACTCAGAGATGGCACTGCTCCCGAGCAGGGGTGTGGAAGAGTCTCGCTGTAGCGCTGAACAGAGGCTCATCCGTGAACCCGCCCGTGACGGTTGTCTGCCACCTCACGGGGTCACTCCCCATAAAGCTTCTGAGAACGCTGATTCTGTGGCTGTGTGAGCATTATAAACTGTACATCCGCAGGGCCGGGGATTCAGCTCTGTGGTGCCGCCGCCTGCCTCGCACGTGCGAGGTCCTCAGTTCGATCCCCAGTACCTAAATAAATAAATAAATAAATAAATACATCTGCAAAGGAAGGTGGGGACACTGCCCCACGTGTGGCCCAAGGTTGGCGAGGCATCGTAGTGCAGGGGGTGACCACGCTGACTGATGCACATACCTGGCCCGCTATAGAAGGGGCCACGGATACTTCCGCGTGTGCTTGCTGACAGTTTCGCCTCACTCTCGTGTCATTCCTTAACAGGTAACGGAAGATAGAAGAGCCGCCTGGAGAGAAAGTGTGGGCGCAAGGAGGGATTTGCCTACGCTTGCTTCTGAGTAAGTGAAATCATCCAGCGCGTTTCTTACTACGTCATGAAGAACCTGTTAACTGCTTTGGGTTTTTCTCTGTGCCTAAAAGACAGGTAACACTGCGTGGACTTTATGTGCTAGCAGTGTGATTTCTCGAGGTCACATGTAATAGTGAGTTTGCAACTCCCCCACCCCCCCGCCCCCCAAACAAAACCGCAAAACGCAGGAATGCCGAGAACCTTCGAGGGTAGCTCGCAGCCCGCTCTCTGTGTGCCATTCAGCTCATCAAATTGGACGGACATGAATTTTAGAAAAGAATGACGACAGTTACTAAAATCTGTTCACCTTTGAGTAAAGCACAGTTTCTGGGTTTTTTCTCCCATATGCACTTGAGGTATTTACGTTTCTTCTGGCTTAGAGAAAGCAAATGCAAGAAGCGTCTGGCTCCTTTCTGTCTTGTCTCCCGTGCTCTCCGGGGGCGTGCTGGGAAGTGACAGCCACAAGGCAGTGTGGATGGGCCAGTTTCCCATGAAACCTGGGTTGTCCCAGGGCAGCGGGCTGGTGAGCAGGATGCAGGAGGCATCTGCCCTCGGGCCAGGGTCTGTGCGGAGTCTCACCAGAGCACCCTACTGGGCTCCCCCGAGGGTCACCTGTTCTTCGAGCCTGTTTCGTGTGCCCCGTTGTGGAGTGCACGAAGGTGTGTGGGATGGGCCTGCATGCTTCTAAGTAAGCACCTCCGAGGTGTGCGAGGGGGACCGCTCCAGTCTGCGGCGGGAATGGGCGCCCCAAAAAGTGTGGGAATTCTGGGGCAGGTGCCCTCAGCAAGAGGCCAAGCAGCCAGGGAAACGGCTCGTGGCAGAGCGGGTAGGATTTTGATGGTGCTGAAGAGGTGTGCCCCATCAGGGACTTCATGAGCAGGATGAGCCAGGCTCCAGGAGCAATTATTTTAGGGGCAGTAGGGAACGCAGCAGCCCAGTGGAAAGAGGAGAGGGATGTAGGCAAAAGGACGAAAGAAAGTGCAGGGACTTTGAGCTTGGCCCTGTCTACCACCTCCCCAAGGGGATGTTGATCCACGTGCTCCTAGCATGAGTGCAGCCATCTTTGTCTACCTGCACCCACCTGGGGCCACTCCCCTCGGTGAGGGAGCAGCATGTGGTTTGAAAGAGCTCCAGAGATGATTCTTGCAGCCTCCAAGATGGAAGAAAGATTAGTAAGCATGTCAGAATCCTCTCGCAGACGGTCCCTGGCTTGATGATGGTTCAGCTTCACAATTTTTCGGCTTTGTGATGGTGCAGATTGCCATACATCTCCAAGTGGTAGCACCCTTTGAATATTGAATTTTGATGGTGTCCCACCCCAGCAATGTGTGCTGTGCAGTTCCCAGCTAGCCCTGAGATCCTGTGGGTAAATAACCAGTACAGCGAGGGTGTCAGTAAGTGAAGTGAATTCCCTGCATGCCCAGCTTCCACAGGTGTGATGTGTAGTGAGGTTATCAGAGACAGAACCCCAGTGTCAGATGGGTTTAGAGCATTTTGCAGCAGGCTTTGTTCTTTTTCTAGCAGCTATATTGAGATGCATGCAATTCACAGAGCAGATAATTCACCCATTTAAATTGTACAATTGAGTGCTTTTGAATGTACTCACGGAGTTGTGTAGTATCACCACCACCGATTTTAGACCACTTTGTCACTCGGAAAAGAAACTCATTCCCTCCTAAGGCAGTGAAACGGAACAGGCCCTAGCACCCGGAAGGAAGCTCCTCGCCTCCATCCCAGGCTCCTAGGGCAGTGAAGATCAGCCAGTCCCAGCACCCGGAAGGAAGCTTCCCCGCCTCCATCCCAGGCTCCTAGGGCCAAGAAGGGCAGTGAAGCTCAGCTGGTCCCAGACCCGGAAGGAAGCTCCCCTGCCTCCATCCCAGGCTCCTAGGGCAGTGAAGCTCAGCCAGTCCCAGCACCCAGAAGGAAGCTCCCGCTCTCCCATCCCAGGCTCTTAGGGCCAAGAAGGTGAGCTAGTCCCAGCACCCGGAAGGAATCTCCCCCGCCTCCATCCCAGGCTCCTAGGGCAGTGAAGCTCAGCTGGTCCCAGCACCCAGAATGAAGCTCCCTGCCTCCATCCCAGGCTCCTTGGGCAGTGAAGCTCAGCCGGTCCCAGCACCCAGAAGGAAGCTCCCCTGCCTCCATCCCAGGCTCCTAGGGCAGTGAAGATCAGCTGGTCCCAGCACTGGGAAAGAAGCTCCCCTACCACCATCCAAAGCTCCTAGGTCAGAGAAGCTGAGCTGGTCCTAGCACCCAGAAGAAAGCTACCCCGCTGCCATCCCAACCTCCTAGGACAGAGAAAGTGAACCTCTTGGGTTCCAGAAGCAACCTCTCCCCCCACTGTGGAAATGAGAAGACACATAAATAAGCCTCGAAAACAGGCTTCCAGATCACCTACAGCACCCCAAAGGGAAATGAGATGGGACACTCTGATACTCAACCACCTGGGCTCTCTGAACTGGCAACAAAAGAGGATCTGGGAAAAATGAAATCAGAAATAATTACTAAGGTAACAGCAAAGATTTTGCTCATGGTGCAAGACGTGATTAATAAATCTAGAGAAGACACAGATAAAAAAAATAGAGAATCTGAGGAACATGATGGAATCCCAACATAGGAAACAAATGGAATCCATAAAACAGATACAAACAGATTTCCAAGAGATTAAAAACTCCATCGAAAGTCTGCACAGCAGAATGAACCAATGTGAGGATAGAATTTCACATATAGAAGATAAAATTGCAATTAGTGAGGAGGAAAAGAAAAATTGCTTTAAAATTGTAAAGTAACATGAGAAATCAATCCAGCAGCTGCTAGGTGATGCAAAGAAGAATAACATAAGACTGATTGGAGTCAATGAAGAAAGAGGAGAGTGTGCAGATGACATAAAAAAAAGTGTTCACAGAAGTGATGGCAAAAAACTTCCCAAGGAGGGGAAAAGAACTTGACATACAGATAAGTGAGGCATGTAGGACTCCAAATAGCCTTGATAAAAAAAAAATGTACACATAGGCATATAATAGTTAGGATTCCAGAAATCCAACAGAAGAACAAAATTCTACAACCATTGAGAGAAAAGAAACAAATCCCATACAAAGGAAAGCCCATCAGAATCACAGCAGACTTCTCAATGCAAACCCTCAAGGCAAGAAGAGCTTGGACTGATGTATTTCAAGCCCTAAAGGAAAACAGCCTCCAACCCAGATTGATGTACCCTGCAAAACTATCTTTCAAAAGTGACGGAGAAATAAGATACCTTCATGATAAACAGCACCTCAGGAACTTCATGAATACCAAACCAGCCCTCCAAAAAATTTTAGACAGTATCCTAGGAAAAGGCAATGAAGATCACAACCCCAGGAAACCCAGCAGAAAGAATCCATTGGGTGTGACAAATTAAACAGAAAGGGGGAGACTCCAACAAAAAGAAAAAGTCATGACAAGTCTTTTAAAACTTTTGACTTCATCTCCCTAATGAGTGTATAATTGAATCTTATTATTGTACTGATTAGTATTTTTCTGATTCTAGAATTGCACACCATTCCTTGTGCTATACTGGCTATTTATCATCTTCTTATGTCTACATTTTAATTGGGTTGTCTGTTAATGAGCTCTAAGAATTCTTTATATATCCTGCTCATAGGTTATATGCATTGTAAATATGGTCTGTTTAAGGACTACTTTTCATTTTAATGATGTCATTTAAAGTTCTAAATTTTGATGGAATCTCATTTATCAATTTTTTTTTATACATCATGTTTTTTGTATCCTAGGTAGTTCTTGCCTACCCTGAATTCATAAATATTTTCCCTTATAATTTCTTCTTAAAGTTTTATACTTTTAGGCTTTCTTATTTAGGTTCATAGATCCCTTCAAGTTATTTTCATATATGGAAAAAAAGGGTTGAGGTTAATTTTTTATATATGGATACCAGGTGTTCTAGTGCCATTTGCTGAAGACACTGTCTCTTCCTCGGCTCTAGAATTGAGTTTATATTCTATAAAATGCTAATGTTAAGTAATCTTTCAAAACTCAGCATACCATATATGTGTGGTTCTCTTTCTAGATTCTCTGTTTTATTCCAATGATCTATTTGTCTTTCCTTACACCAACACTGCCTTGATTATTGTAGCTTTAGAAGAAGTCTTAAAATTGGGTGCTAAACATCTTCCAACACTGTTTTTGTTTTTGTTTTTGGCTTGTCTGGGTCCTTTGTACTCCTACGTAACTTTTAAATTTCAATATCTAGTTTGTCATTTATAGCAAGTATACACAGAACTGAATTTTTGTATATACCTTGTGTTTTCTAATCCTGCTAAATTCAAGTACAAGTTCTAGGGGCTCCTAGAGATTTCTCAGTATTTTCTCTGTAGATGATCATTTCATCTACATATAAAGAGTTTGCTTCTACCTTGCCAATCCTATCCTAATTGTGTCATTTTATTGCCAGACTATTTTGGTTTAGACCTATGTTTCAAAGTTTAATGGACAGATAAAGAGTAAGCACATCTGCCCTCGTTCCCCACCTTAAGGAGAAAGCATTGTATCTTCTCCATTTATATAAGGTGTTCTCCCTGGAAGTATGGAGTACATGTCTTTAATCTGTTGAGAAGGTTCTGTTCTACTTCTAGTTTCCTGATAGCTTTGACCATGAACAGCTGTAGAATTTACTCCAATACTTTTTCTCCAACTAGTGACAGGATCATATGGCTTTTTCCTTTCCTCTCTTAAAATGACTTTTGGGGGTGGATCTTCCAGTGCTGAACCAACACTGCCATCCCTGTAATAAAACCACTTTCTACCTACTGCCAGATCTGACTTCTAAGAGTTTGTTTTGTTAAACAAATTTCTATCTATGTTCATACTTTTTTCTTCTATTATCTTTATCCAATTTTAGGATTAGCACAATGTTGATTTCCTAAAATAGGGGAGAAGTGTTCCTTCTTTTTTCTGCTTTAATTGTTTGATATAATTTATCAGTTAAAATGTTTACATGCCTGCTGTTGTCATATATGTAGGTTTTCAAGCTAGGAATATACTTGCTTTAGTAGGTGCTATTCAAATTTTATATTTCCTCCAGCGTTAGTTTCATTAACTTGTCTTCTAAGTTACTTCTTAGAAGTTGTCAAATTTATTTCAAAAAAGATTTTTGTAATATCCTTTCTATATCCTTTTAAATTCTGTAAAATCTGTGGTAATGTCTCCTAGATCTTAATATTGTAATTTCAAAAATGTATAACTGATATTGTGTAACAGGAAGAAAAGGTCTAAAAGAGCAGGGTAATTGGGAGGGGTAGGGGAAGGGGAAAAAGGGAAAGGAAAAAATATGAAAAGAGGAAAAAATGGAAACAAAGTCTTTGCAAATAGGGAAGGGTGGAGGGGGTGAAGGGAGGGCAAGGGAAGGGGAAGAAAAATAACGAAGAGACTCATGTAATGGTATAAGATCTCAATGATGAATGTAACTGTATTTTATACCTAAAATGTACCAATAAAGTTAATGGGGAAAAAAAAAAGAAACTCATTCCCATTAGCAGCTTCTCCTCACTCCCAACCCCAGGCAACCACTCATCCACCTCCTGACTCTGCGGATTTGCCTCCTGTGGGCATTTCACGGGGGTGGGACCATGCTCAGAAGGGTGCCTGCTACCATCCACTCAGCATATCGTTTTCCTGGTTCATCCTCACGGTCTCCTGTATCAGTTCATTGTTGCTTTGTACAGGCGTGTGCTGTTCCAGTCTATGGATAGATTGTATGGTCTTTACTCATTCATCCATCGGACACTTATTTCTGAAGTAACTTTTCCCCCCTGCAGTATTGGGGATTGAACCCAGGGCCATGAGCATGCTAGGCAAGCACTCCACCACTAGCTACACCCCAGCTCCCTTATTTTTCTTAGAAGATCTTGCTGTGTTGCCCAGGCTGGCCTGAAACTGGATCATCCTGCCTCAGGCTCCCACCACACCCAGCTTGAAGCCTTCCATTCTGGAATCCTGTTAGACTCACAGAACACTGCACATGTAGCCTGGTGGGTCCCCGTGCCTCCTCCCACCTCCCTGCAAGGACCTCGTCTTGCAGGGCAGCCCCGCACTGTCCAGAGTCAGAACGTGGCGCTGGCTCCATACTGTCCATAGATGTCTGTTCCTGTGTGGCCCTGTGAGTGGGGCAGGCGGTGTCCCCATGTGTGGAGGTGCACGCAGCCCTGCCACAATCCAGGCCAGATGCTTTCTGTCACCGCCGTAAGCCCCCTCATGTCACCCCGACTGCTGTCAGCCCCTGTATCCTCCAGCTCCCTAATTCCATCTTTTCCGGGGTGACAGTCATGGACTCCTGCAGGGCGTGTCTCAGTGAGGCTGCCTTCAGCACCCCCTGGGGTCGGGAGCCCGTCGTCCCTGTCTGACTGGAGCTGGAGCCTCTGTAACCCTCCCTCGCCTTCTCACCCTGGCCCGTGGGTTGTCTGCTCGAGCCTCTCTGCCCCCCGAGGACTGCTGTGTGTGCTGGAGAGAAGGGGCCAGTGTGCGTCCGCAAGCCGCCCCCACATGCTGTGTTGCTTTGGGGCTGTGATCTGTGTGTGTGTGTGTGTGTGTGTGTGTGTGTGTTGCCTCCCCTTTGACTGTGATTTCTGACCTTTTTGGCGTCTCAGTGACAAGGATGAGTGGCCAGCTCTCATCAGTTCCTTTTTATCCTTGAAATCAGAGTGCACAGTCGTCTTTGAAGGGGGCCTGCACAGGGAGAGAAGAGGTGGCCTGGAGCCTGCCCACTTCCCAGAATTGGAAGTGGGCACAGAGACAAAACAGCGCCCCCTTTAGGTCTCAGCTGGCCAGTGCGCTCTGTCGAAGACCAGCCTGGGTGTGGGGTTTTGCCCGCTCAGAGCGGAGGGAGGTTCAGCAAGCTCCGGACCCAGTCACCATGGTGGGAGAGGCGACCCGATCGTGTTATCCAAACCGTCAAGGGGCCCCCTGGACCCAGCCTGTGATTCAGAGGTGTGGATTCGGGTGGATAAGCCCTGGAACAATGGCCCTTTGTGCTGTTTGACCGAAGATTTGCTCTCTTTTCTCCTTCCCTTCCAATCTGTGGTTCCAGATTTATTCAGTGTTCTTCTCTTTTTAGGGACATTTGTCTTCACTAGGAGCACAGACACATGCCTTGGGTGTCACCCTGTAAACTGGAAGCCTACTTTCTCCAAAACAGCCCGCTATGTTCTTCCGTTCCTCTCAGATCCAAGAGGTCAGGAGTGCACTGGGTGGCCTCCTCCCAGCTGATGATGGAAAGGCCGGCAGCGGGTTTCTTCCCAGCAGAGTTTGGATCAAATGGACCTAAATTAACCTACGCGGTCAGAATTAAACCTTGAAAATGGCTCCAGAGTGTGGCTGTAAAATGGCCACGAAGGGGCCCGAAAATGATGGAATAGCCTTCCGTGACCTCTTCCACTATTTCCTGCTCTTACTTCAAATCAAAGGATGTTGTTAGTCTTTATGTTTCCTTTCAGTTTTCTGTATAAAATAGGCCGTTCCCAAATACCTCTTTCTAAGTATGGGACAGTGGTTCTCAACAGGGAGCAATTTTTCTCTCCTTGGGGTGTTTGACAGTGTTTGGAGACATTTGATTGTCCCAGCGGGGGTCGGGTTGCCACTGGTGCTGGCAAGTAGAGGTCAGGGTGCCACTTGGCATCCTTTAATCCCAGAATCCTGAGCCACAGACCGGCCCCACCCCCCTGGCAGTAGTGTCGAGGCCCAAAGCATTGCACGTATAAAACATTGCCCTGTCCTCTTCCAGAGCCACACAATGGTGAGGAATTCGTATTTACTTTCACCCCCAACAGGACTCTTATGCTCCACACAACTGTAAGTTTGGGAAACAATGGGGAGATTGTATTAGTGTACTCAGCCTGTGGTAACAAAACAAAATAGCAGAGGCCGGGAGGCCTAAACAATAGCTACTTCTTTTCTCACATTTCTGGAGGCCAGTTGTTCAAGAGCAGTGTGCCAGAAAATGTCATTTTTCTGGTCAGCTCTTTTTCCCTGGCTGTCTTCTTGCTGTGTCCTCACACGGCCTTTCCTTTTGCCTGCGTGTGGAGACAGGGAGGATGGACTTTGACTCCTCCTCTTCTTAGAAGGCCACCGGTCCTTCAGGTGGAGGCTTCAGCCCTGTGGCCTCATTTAGCCTTAATTGGTTCTCTTCCAGCCCTGAATCCAGGTAGTCACAGCAGGGCCTAGGGCAGTGGGGCGAGCCATGTGCCCCAGCAGGCATACGGAGCCAAGTTGCCATGTTGCTTTTTCTAAACTAAAACTTCAGCATCAGATTTAATTGCAGTGTTGGCACTTTGTGATGATAAATAGGTGAGTTTTGGGTTGCAGTCTGAGCACGCAGCCTCTGAAAGGTTTGCCATCATGGGCCTAGGGCTTCCACCTGTGGATTTGGGAGGATCCGATTCATTCTATATAGGTTTTATAGACCTAAAGTGTGTTTTCCTTTGTATTAAGAAATATATTTTGACAATATGATCATATATCATAGATACTGGTCCATGTCATTTATAGTCTGTTTAAAAGAAAAATAGTCTGCATAATTTGACATTTTCCACAGCCAGTAGTCCTGAAACTAATGGCTTAGGATAATTAAAGAATTTTTCCAAATTTCCCATCCACATGAACAATTAGTAATTTTTAATGGAACTCCCAATGTGAAAATAGCTCCTCAAGAAAGAGGTGGCCTTTACCTAAATCAGTTACAAAGAATTGTTATTTTGAACTGTGATAACATATGTGTAACATAAAACTTAGCTTTTTTTTTAAGCCAGAGCCTCACTGTGTGTACTCCAGGCTGGCCTTGAACTTGTCATCTTCCTGCTCAGCTTAAAACTTAACCATCTTATCTGTTTCTAAGGGTACAGTTCAAGGGCCGGCGATTTAGCTCAGTGGTTTCGCTGCCTGCTGCGCAAGCGCAGGGACCTGAGTTCGATCCCCGGTACCAAAAAATAAAAATATCTCAGGGTACAGTTCAGTGGTATTAAGTGCATTCACATTGTTGTGCAGCTATCTGTACCATTCCTCTTGAGCATGATCATCTCTCCCTCCCTCCCTTCCTTTTTTTTCCTCTTGTGCTGAGGATGGAACCCAGAACTTTCATCTTCTGAAACTGAAACTGCCCCCACTGAACACTTAAGTCCCCGTTTTCCGCCTCTCCCCAGACCTGCGCCCACCACGTTCTGTCTCTCTGAGTTTGACTACCCCAGGAGCAACTATAAGTGGGATCCATTTATCTGCCCTTTTGTGACTGGCTCATCTCTCTTAGCATAACATCCTCAAAGTCCATCCATGTTTAATGTGTGACAGGATTTCTGTCTTTTTAGAGGCCGAGTAGTATTCGATTGTGTGTCTAGACCACATTTTGTTTTATCCATATATCCATTGATGAGCACTTGCGTTGTTCACAAAGAATTTTTAAATTATTTTATTTTTAACTGACACACAAAACATGAAAGTTATGTGTATGAATCACAGTAAGGGGACACCGTGCAACGTTTAGATACGTGCATACATTGGATAATATTCCAATCAAGTTAAGCATTTATTTCCTCATTTCTTCATGGTGAAATTCCTTCCTCCCAGCTCTGAGAAGTGCAGTGTGTTTCTGTCATGTCAGCCACCCTGGAGTGCAGGAGCACCCAGAGCTTTTGCTCCTCCCTGACTGTGTGTGACTCAGTGTCCTCGGATCAGCCTGCCCCAGCTCTCCTTTCCCTGGCCCCTCACCCTTCGGGAAGTGCTCTTCTCCCAACCTCCCTGAGGTCAGCTCTCTCAGGTTCCAGAAGGCGTGGTCGCTCCGTCCTTGTCCTTCTGCACCTGGGGTTTCTTCTTTCCCATAACGACCGCGGGTTCTGTCCCCATTGCCCCTCAAGACGGGATTCCGTTCTCTGTGGCTGAGAAGCACTCCATCGTGTGTCTGTGCCACACTGCTTTAGTTTGTTTGATATTGCCCTTCTTTCCGGATTGTGGTGATACCTCCTGGTACGTTTCATCTGTATTTCCCCGCCGATTGGCGATCTTGAGCATTTTTCCATGTACTCGTTGGCCATCTCTATGTCTTTTGAAAATGTCTGTTTAGTTCTTGTGTGGAAGCGTGGACCACTTGGGGGTCTCCGAGTAGACCACCACCACATGAGTAGGAGCAAAAATGAGCTTTATTTCTGGCGGCTTCAAGGGACTCAAATCACCTCGAAAGTGTCAAACAGGTTTACTCTCATTTTTATACCTTTCTGTTTCTATGGGAGGGGAAACAGCAGCCATAATCCCTGGGGAAACAGCCATCAATCTAAACATAATTACGCAAGCAATGGGGCAGTGAAGGGGGGAGCAGGAGGTTTGACAGGGCTCTCTCAGATCACTTTGCTCTAGTGAGCTTGTGTTACAGTAGTGACTGTAGTTACAGTGTATCTTTCTCAGCAAGCACAGTTGCACAGTTAAGCCATAGTTGCCCATTGTTACACCCTGAGACAGTTTTCGCCCTCGGTGTTAGGGGCCTCTAGAAGAACAGAACCGATAGGATGTGTATGTAATTATGAAGCGGGTTCATTAGACTGGCGTACAGGATCGGAGGCTGGAAAGCACTGCCTGGGGTCCGGAGAGCCAGAGAACCCAGGCGCGGCTCGGTGCAGGAGGCCGGAAGCCTCAAACTCCAGGCCCCTGGCTGAAGCTGGAGGCCTGGAAGCTCCCTGGAGTTGCTGGTGTGAGCCCCGTGGAAAGGCAGGAGCTGGAGTCTGTGGTCCACTGGCCATGGCAGCAGCTAAAGATGCTGCCACCTAAGAACGGAGCTTGCACGTGCTGGTGGACTCCCTCCTCCTTCCATTTTCCTTCCATCCTGGCTCTCACCTTACTAGATGGTGCCCCCTCACTCTGGGCAGGCCTCCCCCGACCCCCAGCCTGCTGCCCCACCCGCCAGCCACTTCTGGAAGCATCCTCGCAAGCATGCCCAGGAATGTGCTTTACTAAGTCGCTATGTGTGTCTCAGTCCAGTCAGGCTGACAGTCAAGATTAACCACCTCAGATCCAGCCTTCTCCTCTCCTCCTGGGGCCTGGACCCAGGGCCTGCACACTGAGCTACATCCAGCCCTTCTTTGGTTTTTGAGACAGCCTCTCGGTGAGTCCCCCAGGCTGGCCTCACCTCATAATTCTCCTCCTGATCTCCTCTGAGGGCTGGCGTCACTGTTGCCCATTTTAATTGGATCGTTTGTAGGAGGAAAGATTCCAAAGTTGGATCCTTGATGTCTGGCATGTGACTACTCTGTGGACGTGGAAAGCAACTCCAGGTGGTGTGCGGTGGCGTGGTACCACCACAGAAAAGTCCAGAGCAAGGCCCCTTTCCTCAGGACTCTGCTGTTGCCGGAACTGCTGTCTGAGATCGGGTCCTTCTTCCTTTCCGTTCTCTTCAGCTTCCGTCACAAAGAGCAGTAGAAGAAACACTAAAAGCTGCTGTGGAAGTGTGCAGAGCACTCCAGAATGTTCCAGAAGGTTCCAGAATGCAGCAGTCCACTTCCCGTCATGGCCTCTCCCACTGAGATCCTCTCCTGCCAACGCCACCACCACCCCTCGCCCTTGGAGCTTTTGGCCATGACCCTCTGGAACGAGGACCATGACAGGCCCCTGCCTGTTCTCATTCCGTCACACAATGGACTCCACTCTTTCCATCCCGTGTGACTTTACTTTGCTGCAAAAGTATAAACTTCCACTCCATGTGTATAAACTTTGGGGACGCTCTGGGATCAGCATGATGAATTTTTATCTTAATTTGAAAGGATTCTTGATTATTCTGAAATGTGGTGTCTGTCACTTAAAGTGCAGCTGCCAGAATCCCTGCTCTATATTTGGACTTGACTTAGAGCCAGTGTTAGCACATAACTCAGTCCCCAAGGAACTGCGGTTTATCAGCCAGCAGTACCTTTTGGCTCAGACTTTCTCATAACGGCATTTACATGGGACAATCAAAAGGGATTTCTCTGTGTTTTGGTGCAGAGTAGGATGGCAGAATGACCTCGACTCATCACTCTTTTATCAACCAGTACCTGCCTTCCGGCCCGAGGCAGGAGCAGCCCGGGGATGTAATCTGCTGGGTTTACCTTCATTTGGCTCTGGGTTGAGGATGTAGAATATGTGGGGAGCAAGTATGGAGCTGGTTGAAATAATGAAAAACCAGTCACAAGGTCGATATTATCTGTAGCAATTGATGTTCTCTTGCAGTTTGCATGTTAAGTCCTTTAACGTGCACATCCTCCTTTCTGCCATTTCTAACCAAACCTTGCATTTTGTAGACCTGAAGAGAGGCATGCATTTGTAAGGCGAGCTTGCACAGCTCGACTTTCTGCTTATGCCCTAGGGTGCATTTAATCTTTATTTTACATTGCCCATTAACTTTCAGTACAACTAGAGTATTAATTTACAGTTTCTTTTTAAATTAATTGCATTATGGGGTGCTTTCATAGTTTTTGCCTAAAAACCTCCTTTAGAGGCAGAGTATTTGACAGTGATGAAGGGAAGGTGTTCACTGACCTTTAGATTTTTTTACATCCACTTTAAAGACATTTTTTGTTCCATGTGTGACCGCATAGTGGCTGGTTTGCAAAATAGATGTTTCTCCCAAACACCAGATTTCAGCTGTATACATCACCTTTCAACTCGGTTCTTTGTGCAGTGTTTATTTACAGGAACTGTCATTGTTTTGAACTCGGTGGCTATTTGTCTTTGTCACCGAGTGGCGGCAGAATATTAATCTTGTACGAAATTCTGATAAGCAGGGAACAGATGGATTTATGGCTCTGGAAACCTCCGAGCGCTGCAGCTGTGGTGCGTGGTTGAACCGTGCATAAAGTACTCAGGACCGAGGCGAGTGAGGCCTGGTGCGACCTAGTTGGCCAGGGCACAGATCGAGGTGTCGGGTGTTCTCTGCCACGGGTCTTCTCTGGTTTGGTGCTGATGCTGGGGTTTGCAGAGTTGAGCTGGCCTCCCTCTGAGGAAAGAACCAGAGGTCAGATGCTTTCTTCGTGGGTGACAGACAGTTGGAGCAATGCGTGTGACCAGGCTGGGGCACTCCACGCCCCAGGAATCCCGGCAAGTCCTCAGGAGTCTCAGGGGGCTGCAGATAGCCTCTCTGCCCCCAAGCTCACTCCCTTGGCGCAGCCAGGCAGGGGACAGAGGAGACTCGGATATGGAGGCTGCCCACCCTCCTGGGCATCTTATTCAGCACTACCTGTAGCATTCAATGTGGGCACTGCAGCTTGCTGGGAAGGTGCATGGTACATGCGGCAGGTAGCAGGTGTATTGGGCCACAGCAGGTTTGGAGAATGGCAGCTAAATTGATGAATGTTGGAAAATCCCAGATTTTCTGGCGATTCCAGCTGGGAAGCCAGAGTAGAGCACAGAATCTGCCCGGTGAACGCCTGGGCAGAGGAAGCTGTGATTGCGGGTTTGCCTCCCACACCTTTGCTGGGAGAGACTCTGTCGGAAGAGCGAAGGTGACTTGCGCACTGCGCTTCCATCTGCCCAGAACTGGCCCACCGGAGGAAGCTTTCTGGGCTGAGTGCAGAGCAGCTTGGAAGTGCTATGAGTTGTCACCCTTCATGACCTGCTTGAGACCCTGGGAACAATGCAGTGGCTCCTAGCCCTTCCGTTCCCCAGGGTGGACCAATCCTGACTTCATTGTCCTGAATGCAGGGGAGACACGAGGGAGCATCAGTTCAACGATTTGTGCCCAGTGCTGTGTGGGTGGAGCCAGCTTCGTGGGAGCATTGTTTAAATGGCTGCATAAATTGGGTAGAATTCACATACCACGCAGTCCCCCATGAAACCGCCCAGCCAGTGGCTTTTAGCATGTCCACGTGCCGCCATCGCCATGGCCTGCCTAATGTGCAGATGCTTCCAGCACCCCCAAAAGAAACCCCACCCCCAGCAGCACCCACTCTCCACTCCTCTCCTCCCTGCCCATCCCAGCCCAGAGCAATCGCCAGCCTGGTTCCTGCCTCTGCAGACCTCCTTGCTCTGGACACTGCATATAAACAGAACTGTGCACTACGGGATCTACCGTTTGGTGTAGATCAGAACAGATTA
This sequence comes from Heterocephalus glaber, assembly GCF_053883595.1. NCBI lineage: Eukaryota > Metazoa > Chordata > Mammalia > Rodentia > Bathyergidae > Heterocephalus > Heterocephalus glaber. The sequence goes on from NW_028258189.1 coordinate 815,079, forward strand.
TCTGGTTCTATGCTAGTTGGAACATAGGGAAACGGGAAGTTAATGTATATGTTACATTCAAATAAACATTAAAATTATGTGGAAACCCCTCAGCTGTCATTCTTTTAGACCACTGTTTATGAATTTTGTTCTAAGCCAATCTGAAAAATGTCTATTGCCACTACGAACATATTCTGCCTTTAAATGAAGTGGGATAATCTTTCTAAAAATTGATATAACAAAAATTAATACTGATCAGTGAACCCAAACAACTTTTAGGTGTTGAGATACTATAAGAGGGTTTTTAAGATCAAAGTGCATTTTTTCAGTTGGTTATGAGGGTAGATGCCTGTAATCCCAGCACTCAGGAGGCTGATGCACAAAGATCTCTGAAAGTTTGAAGCCAGCCTGAACTACAGAGCGAGACCCTGTCTCAGAAAACGTAGATGCACATTTTTAAGTTAAGGATTTTGAGAAGATGATAATTTTAAATATGTTTCAATCTTCTGTTCTTTCATGGTTAGAAGGTAATGGGTTGGTTTTAGAAGGTGCTTAGCTGTGCAGTAGAGGGTACGTTATGTAGGTCAGAATAAAGACACGCACAGAAATGTGCTCTGTGTGGTTTTGGAATCACACTGGGTCTGGGTGGCTCTGTAGTTTGGCCCACGGCTGTTGTGAAATGAAGCGCCATCTAGGAACAAGCTCACGGGCAGACCTACATGGGAAGAGAAAGAGCAGGGCTGGAATCATACCACAGGGAAAGACTGAATTACATGATGAGATGGAACAGGTCACGTTTACAGGTCTGGATTTGTGCTCCGATGAGTAGTTCACATGGAGTCAGCCCTCTTCCCTTCCCCCTAACCACCACTTTACACTTCTTATTATTTTCAGTGCTTATACTTAATTTTTCACTAATTGCATGCAAATTTTGGGCAAACAACCTTCACTCTTGACTTCCTTTTTTTTTTTTTTAAACAGTGCTAGGGATTGAACCCTGGGCCTCACATGTACCAGGCAAGGGCTCTACCACTGAGCTACATTGCAGTACTTGACTTCCTGTTTTATTATTATTATTATTATAGTTTCTTAAATTATAAGCTTGGAGAAATCTGGTGGGCCTTGGAACCAGAAGGAAGCTCTTGGCTGCTACAAAACAGTACCTCCGGATTGCCCTGGGAGGATGGAGCTATTCTGTATCCTTGCTTTCCTTTGGAAAACACCTGCCCTGTGGCTAGTGTGATCGAGGGGCTGAATTTTGAAGTCTTTTGTTTTTCAAAACAGGGTCTTGCTGAATAGTATAGGCTGGCCTTGAACTCCAGGTGATCCTCCTGCCTCAGCCTACCAAGTGCTGGGATGACAGGTGTGTGGCACCATGCTCAGCTCAATTTTTAATTTTTCTTAGATGTGGCCAGGGGCCCCTTTGTTGGACAGAGTAGATAGCAGTCTCTCTTGGATGGATGAGAACGGAGTCTACACTGAGCTGGGCCGAGAGCTGGGGTAACCTGGGCTTTATTTTTGAAAGTGTCCAGAACCCTGGGTGGTACCTACTCCGTTCAGAAGGTGGCTCTCAAAAGCAGCACTTTCCTGTTTCTCTCCTACCCCAGCAGACATCAGATGGCGTTTGGAGATGTTTAGGGCAGTTGTGATGGGGCAGTGTATGTGTTCGCTCCCACGAGTCTCACAAATGCCCAAGACAGTCTACTTCCGGAGAGAGGAGGTCTCTTGGCACACGGCATCAGAGTTGTCACCACATGGCTGCTTGGCCTGTGATCTCGGGTCCATGTTGAGCAGCCATCATGTTGTGGCCGCGTGTGCTGGAGTGAGCTGTATACCTCACGGAAAGATGGCACCCAGGGCTCCAGGTCCGCCTTTAGACACGTCCCCAGCGGCCGGAAGCCTTCCCGAGGGGCCTCATGCGTCGAAGCCCCACTGCCTCTTAAGAGGTCCTCGCTGGGGACACGGCCAACCCGTGCGCCTGTGAGGGACACTCAGCACACAGAAGGTAGCGGGGTGCTGCTGGCATCTCATGCGGCTCCCCGGGCACCGCACCAGATCAACCCAGATGCGTTGCGGTAGGGAAACTGCTTTCTACTCTACTCTCGAGGCTGCAAGGCCCGAGACAAGAGGCACACAAGCTGCAGATCCCACTTTGCAAGTGAAGACTTGGGGTTTGCACAAGAGGTCGGTGCCCCACGCAGGCCCAAAGCTTGGTAGTGCTGTGTTGTGAGCCAGCAGCCAGGCACCAGACAGCTGCCACACCACCTCTCCAGCTGTCCCCTCCAGTTCACAGGAAGTATAAGACAATGCAGTTGGACTTTTGTGCTTTGGCCTAATTGCTTTATTTTGAAGGGAAGAATCGGAAAACTCATGTGCTCTCAGATTGAATTTAGGGAAACCTGGCCTCAGTCTATGCATGTTCCTTTCCATCAGCAGTGCTGTGGGCCCAGCCACAGGGGTAGCTTACCTGCACTGTGTGTCCTGGGCACTTCCAGGTTTATTTAATGCTCCAAAATATTTAGGAAACATCTTTAGAAGTTTTCTTCTTTGCCAGATATGCTTGGCAACATCTGATGAGACAAACAATTAATTGGATAATCACAAAGAAACTTTCATGTCTTAAGAGCTATGATGAAATTCTTCAAAGCGCTAACCAGTGACTTCCCCTAGCCACCCCGAACCCTAAGGCGCTGCCCTGGGACGGGTGCTGCTGTGGAAGAAGTCCAGGTTGTCAGTGCCCTTATTGGTAATGCACACACGCCTGGGTGTTGGGATTGGAAATCCAAATGTGCTGAGCCCGAGCGGGCAGAAGGGGACAGAGGGAGCAAGCAGAAGGGACTGAGAGATGGCAAGTTGAAACAGGGCTCTGTTGATGGTGTGAAGTAGAACTAGAAGCTGCCAGGAAACAAGTGTCTCCCTGTGCCCGTGCACAAATGGGTCGGCTGTGACAAGATGCAGGGGCGGCTTTGGCAGGCGGAAGGCTCTTGGCATAACGGAATTGAAGCATTGTTTCTTGTAAAGATCGTGCTCGTGGGAGTTGTGGTAGCATTTATCATCCTAAGGAAGCTGAGACAGCTTGCCAAATGGATGATATTGATAATCATTATCATAAAAGAAGCACACGCCCATGCCTCTGTCATGTGCAAACCATTTTCATCCTGTTTTGCCAAAACCGTGAAATGTGTCAGCAAGGTAAGAAAACACTTACTCAAGAGTTACGCTGAAATCACTCACAAAAATAAGCTCTCTGGCAAACCTGAAGCCCCGAAGGGTTTTGGGTCTTGTTTCATGTGAAATTCCTTGAAGCACAAACCCGGTAGGCATCAGGATGCTGCTTTTGGTAGCTCTCAATTTATTGTTTTGTTTAGTTGCCCGAGTATTCGTGAATGTGCGGATTACTTTGTGTGGCCACCATGGTAAGTAAAACCACAAAGGGGGAGAGAGGTGTATCAGGTAAATTCCTTTTCAGCAGGGAACTGAAGCAACAGTAACGTAGTCTAGCACAACACACAGCTCTATGCAAGGAGCTGCAACTGAGCTGAGATATACAGCACACAGGTGCACTGCAGCTGCCTTGAGAAACCCTCTCCAAGGCAGTGATAGCAAATTTGGCATGAAGAAAAGACAAGGTGTCTAGGGTTCCATTTCACCACTTTTAGGGACTAACCATTCCTCACATCAGGGCCTTACTGACAGAATTGGGGGTGAAACCAAAATAATTAGATTGGCTACCCACATCCCTTCCCTGTGCTGAGCAGGGATTCAAAAGCCTGCTGTTTTCTTCTTCAAAGGCTGATGGAGGGAGTGACAGGGGAAAGTGGATTGCTAAGATAATGGCCATCAGTTCCCTTTACAGGGCACAGGGTAACCCTTTGCACTTGGGGATCCCCGGTTGGGCAGGGCTGTGGCTGCTGGATTTGGAGCATTCCTTGACCATGCTGATTGGGAGAAAGTCAAGGAGCAGAACCGCTGACAGTAGAAATGCCTAGGGCACCTTTCCGTGGGTCATGCTGCACAGTGCCTGGTTTTGATATGGGCTAAAAGTCCTCTCTCCTGAAACCACTGCCATTATGAGTGTTGTTATGTGGTTGTTGCTGCTGGAAAATTAAGGACGATGGAAAAAAAAAGATTGCAACACCCATTATAGGCTCCTGAAATTGCATACAACCAGGACACCATTTTTTTAAAGAAGACTCCCATCACATGTGGCCCAGTGCCGTAATTTTTCACAAACACCTTATCTTCCCTGCCCCAAAGGCCATCTGAGCAAGTCGGATTGAACTTGCACGCTTGCTTATCTGCATGCTTTTCTTGTGGTCTTGTGGATGATTTGCTTTACATTTGTTGAGTAAGAAGGAAGCCAAGTTTGCACTTTGTCCCAGACTGGTCAGAACAGTGTAAAGTCAGGCTTTCTGCGAAGGAGCGTTCTAGGACTCCAGGACCCTAATTCCGTGGAGGAGGGATTGTACAGCCCAGGATGAACTTGGCAATGTCTAGAGTTGCTTTTGCTTGTCATAACTGGGCGTCTAGTGGGTGAAATCCTAAGATATTACTAGACATCCACAGCACACAAGACAGAGTGACCAGCGCAAAATGTCATGAGTGCCGTCACATTTCACTCTGTCCCGGGGTAGTTTCCACTTGCTTAGTGTTTTAGGCAGGGTTATCTACCAGACAGCTCCTTGGAGAGGACCCAGATCTTGCCCTGGCCAGATGTGCGGGTGTCCAGACTCTGAAAGGTCATTGGAGCAGTGAGGGTCAGGTCAAAGAAAGCTACTGCATGTGGCACAAACGACAGACCTTTAAGCCGGTGCAGCCTGGGCCAGCCATGTCCTGTTTCTCTCTTGCTGACTTAGATTTGACCAATGTTTCACGAGAATGATGCTGAGCCAAGGAGGCCCTTGCATCTTCATTTCTTTCCAGGACCACGTAGATGAAGCTGGAGCAGAATGTTCCCCAAAGGGGCCCTGTGAGAATTAGGCCCAGCCTTGGCTAAAGACCCTGACTGAGAAACATCAACCTGTTCGCAAGAGGGAGTCCAGCGGGGTCAGGCAGGGCCGTGTAACAAGCACACACCGCTTCTTCCCCTTGCAAGGTCTCAGCACTGGGGAGGTTCCCAGCCTGTACAGTTGCACCTCAGTTAGCTTCAGAACTAGAGTTAATGTTCCAGAAGGGCTTTCGTAATCTTGCACAGTACAGCCGTACCCTTGGACATGGCCCGGTGCATTAAAGAGGTCTGATGAGCAGCGTGGTTCTTTGCAAGCGTTCCCCGCTCCCCCGTGGGATGGAGGCCTGACACAGCAGTGGGTGGCAACCTAAGGAAAGGGCAGAGTGTGAACTGAGGGAGGCCATCGCTTCCAGTCCCAGCCAGGCGGTCCTGGTGTGGGCCATATGAAGGCATCCCTTGCTCGCATCTAAATGTGTGCGTGTCCTTCAGTTTGGGATAGAATTGGCCAGGTCCGGCACGTAGGAGGAGAAGAGGTTATGGATTTAAGATTTATTTCAAGAAACTCAAGTCAAAAGATTGCTCCCCATAAGTCAGTATGCACTGGCAGCTTTAATGAATAGGTTCCAGGGCTTTTGTTAATCTTTCGAAGAAGATATGGCATTGTTTAAAGGTTGGGGAAGATAGCACACGTGTGCTTCAGATGTTTATTTGCTAGGCCTTTGCTTGTTAATGTGGATATTGTCAGAGGTGATCAAAAGTACATAGAATATTTCTAGGCTGGGTGTGGTGGTGCATGCCTGTGATCCCAGCACTCAGGAGGCTGAGGCAGGAGGATCACTTCGAGGTTGAGGTCAGCCTGGGCTACACGGTGAGTTCAAGGCAAGTCTGTACTATGTAGCGAGACTCTGTCTCAAAACAACAACAACAACAAAAGAACATAGAATATTTCAGCATATTCTTGTATATGGTTCAGCCACTCACTTCTGTCCCATTGCCATTCCCCGAGCTTGTCTTACCTGGGGTTTCTTTGGTTGGAGAGTAAATTAAGCTGATCGTAGGCATCATGTCATTTCACCATAAATATTTCAGGTGTACCCTAACATGGGAGGATTTCTGCTTCTCTTAATACGCCGTGACACTATTCTCCTGCATAGTTCCTTACAGTTGTAACAAACCACAGTCTGGCACTTACAACAGTAGAAATGATTCCCTCACCATTGAGGGGGGCAGGAGTTCAAAATCAAGGTGGCAGCAGGGTTGATCCCTTCTGGGGGCTCCCAGGGAGACTCCGTTTGTGCCTGTCTTTGGCTCCAGTTGGCTGTCAGCATCCCTTGGCTTGTGGCTGCGTCACTCCAGGCTCTGCCTCAGTCTTCATGTGGCCTTCATGAGGTCTCTCTCTGGTTGGGTCCACTTTCTACCTCTGTGTGTTTGTCGACTTGGAGACTCAAGCGAGCAGTGGATTCATATGAGGTCTGACCTTTGCTGGCTGGTTTCTTCCCCTGAGCATGTTGGGGCTCGTTCTTGCTGTAGCGTGTGTGAGAACTTTTGTTTTTCCTTTTTAATTATCCTGTACGGACCCACTCTGTCCATACCTATCCTGCATTTTGTCTATCCATTCACCCGTTTGGTGGACGTGTGGGCTGTTTCTACCTTTGGCTGAAAGAATAACATTTTAATGCAATATTTAAGAAATGAAAATGAATGCAGGAAATTCCATGAGGAACAAAGTGTATATTGTAGGTGAAGACAGTCCCTATATGTCTGAGTTTTCCTTTTGTCTCAGCATCCAGAATGGCTGGATGTTACTGTTACTGATCCTGCCACTAGTATTTTGATGCAGTGTTCATTATGTATTATTTTGTATTCATTTTTACTGTTTAAAACCTTACATCACAAAATTGTTTCCTTTGATGGCTGAGGTTTCTGAAGCACCCCGTGGGCTTTGCACAGGGCAAGTGACATTTACCTGCGCTGTGACTGACCCAGGACATGGAGACTTTGCAGGGGGCTGGGTTCCATTGCTGATGGTGTCTCACTTCCGTGCTGTGGCAAACAAATGATTACCACACTGTGTTTGTTTCTCAGGCCCTCCACGTGCGTGTATGTGTGCATATGTGTGTGTGTGCTTGTGTGTGTACCAGGAATGTGTTCTCTCACAGTGCTGGAGGCCAGGGGTTCCCTCTGTAACCTCTAGGGTGGATTCTTCCTGCCTCTCCCTGGTGACTGGGTGTTCCTGGCTTGCGGCCACATCACTCTGGTCTCTGTCCTCATGTGGCCTTCTGTGAATCTTGGTCTTTCTCCTATAAAGTCATCAGTCATTGGATCCAGGACCCAGCCTAACCCAGACCTCCTGTGACATGTGCAAAGGTCCCATTCCCAGGGGCCAGGGGCCAGGAGTCAGCCTGTCTTTGCCAGGAGGAAAGACAGTTGAACCCACTGCAGCCACTGTGTGCTTACTCTGCTGAACCTATTACACCAAGTTCGTCACTGATTAACTGAGAAGTGCCCGGAATCTCTGCTGCAATACGGCGTTAAATGAACCCGCACTTGCCTCTGCCCAGGTCCTGGGAAACTGGCTGTGGTTCACGGCTCAGGTTCATGAGAAAGGTGTGTTTGCTTGAACCTTTGGAATACAGACTGGGTACCGGGGCTCTTTAGGGTTCTTTAGGACTGCACACCCATCTCTTCATTTGTTTTTGAGAAAATTGTTGGCACTTAAAAATACCTTGTGGTCTTATTAGGGCTTTTCTTTTCTTTTTCAGCTTTGCAGAACCATGTCTTTAGGCATTTTCTTTATTCAGGTGTGCTAAACTAAGCCACAGTTCCCACTCCGACACCACACGTGGAGAATGTGGGGTGGGGGACCCCTTCTATCCGCTTGAACCTTATTTTCCTCCCAGTTCTTCCCAGGACACTTCCAGGAGATCAGTGAATCTGTCCGTTGGGTCCTCCTGGATTTGAGTTAGGGTTTAGGGGCTAGGGTTAGGATTTTGCAATGTGTATGTTCATTAATTCTGATCATACTGATTTTTTCTACAAAGTTCATTATATCTCATTTTTTAAAAAATGAAAGGACTTTATTGTTTTTGAGGAGTTTGGGGTTTATAGAAAGCATGTTTCCCTTTTAATGGGTTTACTGGTGGCAAACATTGCCGTCAATTTATTTTACAGTATCATTTTAAAATAGATACTCCAGACCAGGGATTCAGCTCAGTGGTTCCACCACCTGCCTCACAAGCACAAGGTCCCGAGTTTGATCCCCGGTACCAATCAATCAATCAATCAATCAATCAATACATACATACATACATACATACATACATAAATACATAAATTTAAAAAAATAAATAAATAAAAAATAAAATAGATACTCCAAGGCCGGGGATTTAGCTCGGTGGTTCCGCCACCTGCCTCACAAGCACAAGGTCATGAGTTCGATCCCCGGTACCAACAAAAATAAATAAATAAAATAGATACTCCAAGAGAGCGTGTGCTTCTTCCAGTCAGGATAAAAATGACACCAGGCCCAGTGCGGGTGGGGAGCGTCCTGGTCCCGGGCAGGTTGCAGCCCGGCTTGGCCCTTTCTATTGGGGTTGGGGCCTGCATGCAAAGCCCCTGGCATTTTAAGGGTCTCACTCACTTCACCTGCGGTTGAACTCAGCATTTCTTTTTCAAGGTGGCATTTTCAAATACTTCTTGGGAGTTTTCCTTTGGAAAAGGCTACAATGAGAGCTGACCATTGAAACAATACGGTTAGACGTGTGTTCATTTTTGTGGCCATAACACTTAAGAGTCCTTGCATAATAGAATAGGCTGAGAGTGTCTCTTCCAAGATATTTATTCATCACAAAGGGGACCAGAAAAACCCAAACTGAGCGGCGTTCTGCACAGTAACTTCCCGTGACTGTAGGCATCGTGAGGGTCAAAGAAAGGCCAGGAATCATTATCACCAGTCAGGGAAGAGGGACGAGTGACTGAGTGCTGTGTGGAGTCCTGGGAGGGAAAGGACACAAAGAGCAAGCGGTGACATTCGAGTGAGCTCTTTAGTGTCCTTAAATGGTACTGTCCGGAGGTTGAAGTCTTCAGTTTGCTAATTGCGGTATGTATGTGAACTGTTAGCATCAGTGGAAGCCAAGTGGTGGTTACATGGAATTCCGTACTTACGGTGTCTGCAGCTTTTTGTAAGTCTTAAAGTTACATCAAATTCTAAAAAAGATAAGGAGGAAACATTTACATGATTTTATATAACTTATATGATTTTATATGGCCAACTTTTAAGTTTGTATCACCATACCTTTTTACAGTCTCTGTTTCTTTGTAAAGAATTCGAAGTGAACATTCATACTAAAATATCCAGACCTTGTTTTATTTGAACATGGAGGTAGCAGTAGTTTTGCTTTTGAACTCTGAATCTTTGGTGCCCCCCTCCCCCTCTGAATTGGGGCTAGAACCCAGGACTTTTGCACTGAGCTCCATCTCTGGCCCTTTTTAATTTTTTATTTTAAGACAAGTTCACTGAGTCACTGCATTGCCCAGGCTGGGCTCCAACTTGTGACCCTCCTGCTTCAGCCTCCCAGAGTGCTGTGCTGGGATTATAGGCATGCACCACTGCATCCAGCACCTCCAACATTTAACAGGGTTTTTGCTTTTGTTTTTTAGGAAATGCATTTTGGGGGTTTGTTTGGGTTTTTTGGTACTGGGGATTGAACTTGAGACCTTGCGCTTGCGAGGCAGGTGGAGGAAATACATTTTGTTTGTTCCTCTCCTTAAAAGAAATTGCACATACATCTGGCCCTCTTTATCCACAGGTCCCATGGATCCAACCAACCGTAGATTGAAAATATTCAGAAAAAGAAAATGGCATCTGTACTGAATGTGTACGGACTTCTCCTTGTCAGTACCCCCTAACCAATACAACATAGTACTGCAATTATTTACATAGCATTTGCGTTGTATTATAAGTCATCTAGACATGATGTGAAGTATGTGGGAGATGTGTCTAGGTTATATGCAAACCCTGTGCTAGTTTACATGAGGGACTTGCTTTGGATTTTGGTGGGGACCTGGCCTGGGCCCTCCCAGACACGGACAGTCAGCCACGTGTTCAAAGTTCACTATTTCACAGGTAGATCTCAGAGCTGGGGTGAAGCTCAGTGGTAGAGTGCTTGCCTAGCATGTGCAACACCCTGGGTTTGATGCCCAGCACCGTTAAGAAAATAAAATAAATGTATTTGAAAAATGTCAAGCTTTTTTGTAATGAAGCTGAACGATTTGAGAGTGTGCAGAAAGCAGGGCTCTGGCTTCCGCTGGCCGCCGCTGTGCTTGGGCTTTAGACCTGGCCTCCTCCTCACTGAGAGCAGCTCCTCCTGCTGCCTCTCAGCACCCGGAAGAAGCCATAAGGAGACAGATGCGGCCGGTGCTCACATCCCACAGGTGGGGGCTGGCACCTGTGGGCTTGTCACCTCCTCGGCGACTCAAGGGCCACCCCCAAGTCACAATGGCAGGTGCGCATACCAGCTGCGGGGAGAAGGGATGGAAAGCTGTCCCTGAGCCGCACCTTCCGCCAGGGCCCCAGGTTGTAAACGTCAGCTGGGGCTCTGTTGGAGGTCACCTGCTGTTGGGCAGGGGGTTAGCCGCACAGCTGCAGCCCCAGCTCCCCGTACTGCTTGTCCTGCTCCGGCCCACTGGAGCTGTCTCTTACACTTGCTCTAACACTGCTGATCCATTTTAGCATACTCCTTCTGAATCCTTGTGATCGGATATGCACACAGCCATGCCCATGTGGGGCGGCAGGGGTCTGCACTTTGCACCCATCAGTGGGGCTGTGGGCACCAACCAGGACAGAGGACAGCCAAGCCCTGCCCTCCCTGCATGGCTGCCACAAGGGACCCCCGTGTCCTCCTGCAGCACCCTGGAGAAGAAGTGCTCCGGATGGTGGGCTGCTCCCTCCCAGCTGCTGGAGGTCCGGGAGGCGAATCCAAAATTGGCAAACCAAATGTCCAGGTGACACTCGCTGTCTTTGGGGTTTTAGTGTGGTTTTTTTGGTACCGGGGATCGAACTCGGGACCTTGTGCTTGCGAGGCAGGCGGCAGCACCACTGAGCTAAATCCCCAGCTCTTTCTGTGTTTTTTGTGATAGAGGAGATTGAACCCAGCAGGCCCTGTGCTATAGCCCCCAGCCCTTGAAGGTCTTTTTAGTGTTAGTCTCTCTGTTTGTTTTGAGACAGGGTCTTACTAAGTTGCCCAGGCTAGTCTTGAACTTGCCCCTCTCCTGCCTCAGTCTCCCTCGGAGCTGGGCTTGGGGCTCCCCTCACCGCACTCGGTGATGCATGTGTTTCTGTTTCTCTTTCCTTTTAACATCTGTAAGATTCTTTTACCTGGTGCTATCATTTTGTTCACGTTCCGGACTCCTGTCCCTGCTTCTGTCAGCTGCGTTTCCCACAGTAATTTTCAGCTTCTTGCGGTCGATTGTTGTCTACTCTGTTAATGCCCCACAGTGCTGACCTTTCCCGAGGCGCTTAGTAAACAGCACCTTAAAGGAGAAGCATCACATCCCAGCTCTTGGGGTATGGCGGGTCTCCTCACTGACCTTGGCTGTTGGTTGTCAGGAAAGTCAGAACCCTCGGGTGCTTCTTTCTATGGCAAGACAGAGATTACCAGTGATGCTAAAACTTTCCAGTCCGGTTGCACATCCCATTCCTTTTTCTTGTGATAAAATAAATGCCATACGTGATTGTTAGCATACAGCTAGGGGCATTACATGTATTCATGGTGCTCTGCAACCATCACTACTGCTATTACACCTAAAGCTTCATCATTCCGTGTTAGCTAGCTCTCAACCCAGTAATCAACGCCGTGTCCCTCACTACCTCCGCCCCACGTCCTGCTGTCCATCTCTGCCTATTCTGCATACCACATCTTAGTGCAGTCACGCAGTACTTGTCCCTGAGTATCTGGCTTAGTTCTCTAAGCATGATATTCTCCAGGTCTCGTCCATGTTGGAATGTTTGTCAAAATGCCATCTGACATTTCACATACGGTATTACCTATGGTACCATGTGCTTCATGAAGATGCTTCCGAGGCTGGACTTGGGGCTGAGTGGGGCTTCGTGCTTTGGTCAAGGCATTGATCCCTTCTGTCTAAGCCAGGCAAGTGTATTAGCCAGTTTTCCGTTGCTGTAACAACATACCTGAGGCTGGGAACTTCATAAAGCAGAGAGGCTTACTGAGCTCACAGTTGTGGAGGCCCCTGCTTGTGGCTCTGGCCTCTGCTCTGCTGTGGTGTGGGCCTTGTGGCAGATGGTGTCACAGCGATGGGAGTGTGTGCGAGATGGGGAGATCACATGGCGAGACTGGAAGGGAGAGGGGTGTGGGCAGGTTTGAGGGCACAGTACCCTCCTGACCTGCTTACCCCCCAGCTACTCTTCGCCTCTTCGAGGTCCCCCTCCTAGCACATCATGCTGAGGACCAAGGCTCCAGCACACGACCTTCTGCAAACACACTGAGAGCTCATCCCGACCGGAGCACCGAGCCTGCCTGTCCCCCTCTCTGTCTGCACATCCATGCTGCACCCCGCTTGCAGCCAGCATTTCTGGAGCCTGTGCTCGGAGTCCGGTGCCCTGGCCAACGTTATTAAAGTAGGCAGCGTAACTGGCCAGTGCCCCCACTGGAGTGTTGGTGTTTCTTTCGGTTGTTTTGTGGGCTACTGAGACTTTATTTTCCAGGAAGTGGCTTTGGATTTTTCTCTGTCCATACGTCATCAAATGCCTTTTAAAACCCACAACTCCCGCTTTCTGTTTGAAATGAGACCCATCAGTGCCATGGAGAAGATCAGGGACCGAGTGAGTCACTGAGAGTGAGTCACCACCCCGGTTGTAACTGGTGTCGTGTAGGATCTTTCTGACAGTTCTCCAGCCAACTGTCAGATAATTGGAATGAAATCAACGCAAGTCCTCCCTCGGTGGGCGAGAAAAATAAGCGCCGAGAGGTGGTGCGAGTGTGCAGCATCTTCCATTCCTGGGAGTGTGTCACTACTCCCACTGTGGAGTTTCCAGGTAACTTGAAAACCAGGGCGCTTCCAGCATGAAGGTCGTGAAGAGTTGAGCTGTGTTTTTTCCACATTGTCTGTTGCAGAGAAATTGAGCATTTCTACAGAAAATAAGTAGACAGTGTGATGGCAAACAAAGGCACAGCTGTTGACCAAGTGAGAGGGAGCTCTTCTCCCTGTCTCGCTGTGCTGAATGCCAGCTAACTTTGCTAAAAGTGCAAACCACCTGCAGGAGGTCGGCGGGCACCCAGCATCGTGTAGCCTGCATGCCCCCTTCTGCCTGGATCGGGGCCGTGGTCAGTTCTACTTTGCTCACAAACACCAGGTGACGTGAAAGGACTGGCGGAAGGGGCATTGCGCACTCCTGCTCTCAGGCGGGTGGAAGCAGCCCTGCGACGTTCAGGAGCAGACAGAGGCCTCCCCTTCTCTCCGTACCACAGCCCCGGCACCCGGGGAAAGGCCTAGCCTTGGACCCTCCTCCCTCCCTGCCCCATCACCACTGAGACCGCTCCTCAAGGCCCTCCCTCGGCGCAGCTGTGTCGTGGGAAGGTCCTGCCAGTACCAGTGGTGCCCGGTGCAGCCACAGGTATGCCCAGCTCCGGGCTGAAGCACAGAAGGCGGTTTTACCAGGAGGCAGAGGGCCATCTGTGTGGGGGCCTGAGGAGGTGCATTTCTCGGCTACAGCTGTCAGACAGAGCACTGCTTGTTCTGCTGAGAGACCCTGATGCCCCAGGGGAAGTAAAGTCATGTTCATCCACCAAGTGCTCGCCCAGCACCACCTCGAGTGATAGTCCCGAGAAAACACCCGAAGCAGTTTCTACACGACCATGTAACAGTGTGATGATTTTCTCTACCCTAGGCACCTTGATGTTGAAAGGACAGTAGTTGGCCATGGACACATTTTCAAGCAGAGGATGCTATGTTTGAGTTCTCAGGAGGTAGAATGGGCAGTCATTGCACAGGGTTGGTACGAGCAGTTCTTGGATTTGGAAAGTTTCTTTAAGAAAAGTTTCCAAACTCATGTTGTCCCCACCAATCCTGGTTTTGTGCTCTTTCTCTATAAGAGTGTGGTTTATAGGAACCTACTTTCTGGCCATCTCTGTTGGTGACTGCCCTGCCCAGAGAGGGTAAGAATCATCTTAGAAACCAACTTCTGAAGAATCCATGAGAAGTAGGTTTTAGCCACAAGGGAGCCTTTTGGTGTCTTCTGTGAGGCGTAAGAGCTTGTAGGAAAAAAATCTGGAGACAAATATAATTAGGAAGATCGGGGGCTGGTAAGTTGTTTTCCTAAAAGATGTTAGTCTTCCCTCGTTTGATATAATACATTCATACCCCTGATTATAACAGCACCATTTGTAATAGCCACATCTGCCCACCAACAGATGAATGAATACAGAAAATGTGGTGTTTACACACAACGGAGTGCTACTCAACCATAAAGGTAAACTCGAGGCATTTGTAGGTAAGTGAGTGCAACTTGCGGACATGATGTTAACTGAAATAAGTCAGACACACAAGATTAAATGTGACACGGTTTCCCTTACTTGAGAAACTCAAATATATGCACACACTCACACACAAATAAAGAGCAAAATAGATGATAGATAGATAAATAAGAAGTAGGGAGAAGGTCAAATCATTCCTCAACCTACCTACTGTGTTGTTCCAAAAATATTGTAATATATACTAATTTGCTTCATGTATGCTACTCGTTTCTCTTAGTTCATTGAAAAGAAAGTTTTATGCCATTGTTTGTTTCTTCTTTGTAAGCCAATCTTTCTGTCTGTCTTGTACTCTGAGTAGCTACTTTGAAGATGATACGTAGTGTATTAACTGTTATTCTCTTAGTATTTTGATATGAAATTTAATTTTTTCATAAAATAGAAGTGTAAAGATCTCTCCTTGGAGTCAGTAGATATAGAACCTAAAACGGGTCCCCTCCCTCCCTCCCTCCCTCCTTCCCTTCTTCCCTCCCTTCCTCCCTTCCTTCCTTCTTTCTTTTTTTTCCTTCTTCCTTCCCTGTCTCCCTCCTTTGCTTCCTGCTTTGCTTTGCTGGGGACAGAACCCAAAATCTTGATCCATGATAGGCCAGCACTCAGCTCTACCCCAACCCCCTTTGAATTATTTCTCTCAAATTGTTATCGAATACCCAAATCCTTGGCTTCTCCCGCTGCCAAACTTCCAAATGGCACAGTTTGCATTTTTGTCCTTGTGTGGCATCAGTAGGGAGTTGGTTCTGGGATTTCCCTGGATACCAAACTCCTCAGATGCCCGAGTCCACTCCATGACGTGCATTGTGTTTCCACAGACCCTATGCTCATCCTTCCGCAGACTTGGGGTCCTATCTGGGGGACTTACAGCACCGATATGATGTAAAATACGTGTGGGTCGTCGACACACGGCAGCGTTCAGGGGATAATGACAGCCAGGAAGGTCTCCACGTGGTCAGCGCCAGGCAGTCTCTTCCCACGTGTGCCTGCCCTGCCTGGCCGGTGGCCAGGACCGCACAGCCGCAGAGGCTGACTGTGACCGGCCCGGCAGCCTGGCCCCTTGGGGAGTGGCTTTGGAGTTCCTGACCTTCCCTTTCACTCTCCACACTGTGCAGCCACCAGGATAGAGGGGTCAGGGCGTCCGAGGTTCCTAAATAAACTCACAGTAAAGTCGAGTAAGATGCCAGAAACATGTGTCTAAGGCTTCCAGGGTCTAAGCAAGCAGGCAGATTCATTCTCTTCGCTGTCCCGGGCTCAGGCCTCACCCTGTCCCCATTTTAACGGCACAGCTGCTAAGTTTCCTGTGACGGAAGTGGAGTCTGAGAGCCGCAGAGCGAGCAGAGCGAGCCGGCATGCGCAGTGGGGTGCAATGGGGCAGGGGCCCCAGGAGGGGTCCCCAGCAGGTGCCGTCCCCTCCAGGCCTGAGCCCTGTCCGGCCGAGGAAGTGGAGGCTGGCACAGCTGCCCGGATTGGTTTGGGGCAGTGGGGAAGTGGACCAGGGCTCTGCTGGCCAAGCTGTTTGACCCAATAGTTTGTGCATCGGTGTGTCCCGAGTCGAGTCCACTTGGTGACAGCCTGGTGGCCGGCTGCCTTGCGAGAGGAGGGAACCAATCATCGCATGTGTGAGATGGGAATACCTTTGCCCAAATGCTAAGCCCGCGTCAGGTTTTGGATGCAGAGAATCCCTGTAATAAATAGCTTTCCAGCGTCACCGCCAGCAGGGCTCCTCAGAAGGGGTTCCTTTCCGGGGTCTCGCTGGCTTCTGGCAAAGGAGATGAAAAGGAATCCTTAACCGCGCATTAATCACCTGTGGTGCAAACCAGCACAGCTTAGGAATTTCTCTCTCTCTCTCTCTCTGTTTAACTTTTTTGGTCCTGAGGATGGAACCCAGGGCTTTGCACATGCTAGGCAATCACTCTACCACTGAGCTAACTCCCCAGCCCCTTTTCAGTTTTATTGTGAGACAGACTCTCTCAAAGTTGCCCAGGCTGCCTTTGAACTTGCGGCTTCCTGCCTCAGCCTCTGGAGCAGATGGTGTTACAGGTATGTGCCATCTCAGGTCGTTGAAGTTAATCTTCCTTTCAAGCAGACCAGTACCCTGAATTGATTTGTCACCAGGAAAATGATTTAAACCCGTGCTTAGTATCTACAGCTCAGATTGTGGAAACACTGTCATACAACTCCTAGTGGGTTGGATCACACTGAGCATGGCGCGGGGCTATATTTAAAGTAATCTGCCTGTGGGCAATAAGACACATCATTCCTGAAAGTGTAGGCCTGTGATGGCGAACCTTTTAGAGAAGAGTGCCCAAACTGCAACCCAAAACCCACTTACTTATCGCAAAGTGCCGACACTGCAGTTAAACCTGAAGACTGAGGTTTTAGTTTAGCAAAACAACTCATGTATTAACACCTTTTGTCTTAAAGACACAATAACACACCCGTGCCATAGGTTCGCCACCACTGGCTAAGTGATCTAATTTTTACATTGTTTCCACGAAGACGTGCTTAGGCTTTATAACACTGCACCATTCCTCTGGGAAAACAAAATTACTTT
Source organism: Heterocephalus glaber (assembly GCF_053883595.1). NCBI lineage: Eukaryota > Metazoa > Chordata > Mammalia > Rodentia > Bathyergidae > Heterocephalus > Heterocephalus glaber. The sequence continues at coordinate 832,099 of NW_028258189.1, forward strand.
GTAGATAAAGCCACCAGGAGATTGTTTACCCAACCCCTGGGACCAAACTGTTGCCCTAGCGGATGTGGGAGAAATAAATATATGACCGACAAATGTGTGGCTTCATCAGTGAGGAGTAGATGTGAGGTCATCTGAAAACAGATGAAACCTGAGAGTGGTGGCATAGGCTTGTGACCCTAGCACTCAGGAGGCTGAGGCAGGAGGGCTGAGGCTCGAGTTTGAAGCCAGCCCAGTCTATGTAGCAAGACCCTGTCTCAAAAAGCAAACAAAACAAAATAAACCGTAAAAATGTCAAACTAAAGATGGTTTAAATATAGCTTCTTCTCTGTTATTTAAGTCTAGTAGGCAAGAGAAGAAATGTTTATAACTAGTTGGCGGTGTGTAGCCTGCCCTCCTGCTCCACAGAGGCGGCATCAGCAAGATCACCAGGTGTCCCAACTTATGGGTTGGGCGGGGCTCAGCTTCGCTCCCCAGGGCGCCTTGGGCCTCATCTGGAGACACCATGGTGGAGACTCACCAGAGGCGTACGGTGGGAAGATGCCACTCGTAAGGAATGGTCCAGCAGTCCTCCCACAGGGGACAGGTGCCTGTGGGATCCCCCGCCGTCCTAGGGGAGACGAGGGAGTGGTCCGGAGGATCCCGAAGCCCCGTGGCCCTGCTTTCCTGTAACGCCAGCCACATCTGGAGTGACTAGTTATAAATAACCGGGCTGGGACTATTTAGTTTTGACGTTGGTTCTCAAATATTCATAAGGGAAAAGCCATAAATGAGACTGGCTCACCAGTCGGGGAGAGAGCTGAGGCATAAGGGAGTGGAAGATGAGGAGGAAACAGCTTTGACAGAAGATTCAACACCGGTGGAAAAGGTGTTTTACATGCTAGGCATCGTTACGTAACTTCAAGGAGGGGACAGACTGGCGGTGGAGGAGGGACTACGGGGCTGTGCGGAGGAGCAGTGGGGCATGGAAACTCCTGCTACTTAACCTTAAGCGTAGGATCCTGTTTTTCCCGTTCTACTTTCATGATTTGTGGGGCTTCGATGGAACTCTGAGCCTCAGGTATGCTAGGCAAGCACTCTACCACCCACCCAGCAGCCAGCCCCTCTGCTCCATTTGAGAGGTGAAGCCAGTGAACTGTTTCAGAGGACTGAAGTCCTTCGTGACCCTGTAGAAGTGCCTGTCATTTATGAAATTCTGCAAGCATTCTTCCTCCAGAGATTAATTTGGAAGGGCAGCGAATACCCACCCGTGCACAGTCCTGCGGCCCACCACATGGGTATCCAGCTGCCCACCAGCCAGAATGGGTTCCAAATGCCAAGGGCACAGACACAGACAGAATGCTCTTTAAAAGAAAGAAATGCATGAAATGCCCAAAAGGAATGGCAACTATTTCAGTCCAGCAGTCCTAGAGCCAGATGTGCTCTTCAGGAGCGACGCTGTGGGTGGGCTCTGGGGGCACAGGTTACTGAAGCCCAGAGCCAGGAAGGGAACCCTGAGGCTGCCCTCGGCCCTGGCCAAGTGTCATTCACTGCAGAAACCCCTTGATTTATGATGGGTTGTGTCCCATAAGCCCAGTGTAAGTTGCGATGCATTTAACCCACCGAACCTACAAACATCCTGGCTTAGCAAGATGTCTTGATCCATTTGGGCTGCTGTAACCAAATGCCATAAGCTGGTGGTTTATGGACAACAGAAGTGGATTGCTTCCCGTCTGGGGGCTGGAAGCCTAACGTCGAGGCAGATTTGGGGTGTAGGGAAGCCCATTTTTCTCACTGACCGCCCCTTCCTGTGCCCTCACGTGCTGGAAGGGGCAGGGAGCTCAGGGTCTCTGTTCTTATCAGGGCACTGATCCCAATCCTGAGGGATCCCCAAAGGCCCCGCCTCCTAACATCGTCACCTTGAGGGAAAAGCTTCCTGCGTAGGAATCTGGGGGGACGCAGGTATTCAGACCATGGCTCAGGGCTTGTACCGTGGAGAACTGCAGTTTTCCTTTAAACAGAGGAAAAAGCTCAACTCCACCTAGGTCACGTTCCATGCCCTCTTTGACCCCAGCTGGTTTGATGGAAATACTTGTTAACACAATTATAAAATAAACAGGCCTTGCTACCTGCTCTGTGCCCAGAGCCACTTTGGATGGTGTTAGGATGATGTTAGGTATCAGCGTCAGCCCATCTTGGATTCTGGGCACCGTGCTGGCTGGGCATGGGAGAAAGGATGGAGATGAAGCTGACTTTGTATAGCCTGAGCAGGGAGCTCCAGCATGAACACAGGCAGATCCCCACACAGCATGGCTGCCATAACACTGTGCCGTCCGTGTACAGAGCCGGCCGGCCTCTGTCTGGGAGCAGAGGACACTTAGAAAAAGTGGAAGTTTATCCAGAGGAGCTTCTTGGAGCAGAAAAGCCAACGGGCCAGGCCTGCAGACTTGACTGCCTGCAGTTGGGAGCAGAGAATGTGTTTTGGGACAATGGTGCCCCAGCCTCCAGGGTGAGCACAGGAGCCCACAGGTAGATGGCAGAAATGGGGGAAAGGTGGCACACATGCCACTCCTGGCATCTCCCTGCAGTGCTGATCTCTGTCCTCATGGGCAGGGGGAACTGTGAACCTGTGGGCCATGTGGGGAGGGTCCTTGGGGCCACCTCTGCTGTCCACGGAGGACCCCAGGAGTCAGTGGTGGGTGAGGGCTGGCATTTCCCAATGGGGACCTGCCGCTCCCTGGCCTTGAGATCTTACTGCATTTCATGAATTACACGGGGATGCTGATAGCTAAGTGCTGAGCAAGACACTCACTCATTTACAGCTGTCAAACATGGGCTTGCACTGCACGATTCTGTGTGTGCATGGATTTTTCTTTTGGAGGTTTGCAGTTATTTGAAATAAAAACTTTCAGGTGAGCCAAATGACCTAGAAATTTTGAAAGAAATTAAGACAGAGGTGTGTCACAAATGATGAGATATATGCAGCTAGAAGACCATTTCTTTATGGTCTAATGTTCGAAATTGCAGAAGTCTACTTTATAAAAAGCTAACATTTAAGGGCAAGGGGTACGGTTAGTGGAGGGGGGCTTTCCTAGTACAGATGTTTTGGTTTGATGGCCTACCCGTGTAAAGACTGTTCAGACTCACGACCAAGGCATGCTGTTCAGACTTAGGACCTGCTGCTTGGACTTAGAACTGGCATTAGGACGTGCGACACAGGAACATGAGGCTGCTGTGACGTCCTTGTGGTGGCTTCTTCCATGGGACAGTACTGTAATTTTATGTTCTGTTATCCATTACAGTACTGCACATAAGAAGTACGCAAATGAAAGCAAAGTCATCAAGTTGGAGTTTCCATTGACCATTTCTTTGTTCTGAATATTGTAATGTGCGTCCTATATACAATTCCTTATTTAGCCACCAATTCATTTAATGACCTAGTCCCAGGACTGGAACTTGGTCATTAAAGAGGAGTATCTGTGTGTGTGAGGCCCTGAGTTTCCATCTCTAGCACTGCAAGAAAAGAAATGGTAAAATCAGAATGGTTGCGTACAGGGGCTGGGGATTTAGCTCAGTGGTTTTGTCGCCTGCCTCGCAAGCGCAAAAAAAAAGGGTTGCATACAGACTGTACACGGTGATGAGAGAAATACAGACTGAGGTAAGGAGGCAGAGAATTAAATCCCAAGGGCATAGAATGAACAGCAGCACATGCCACACTGCTGTAGCACTGCTGTAGTAATTTCATAGCCACCTGCCGTCGCTATTCTGAGGAGCAAAAGTTATATGCAGATGGGCACCCCAGTCCCCACCTTGTCCCCTAGTCCTCTGCTTGTTTCCGGAAGCAGATCACTGAGGCACCCACGCCCAGGCGCCGGCCGTGGAAGTGTGACTGGGAATGACTGCCATTCAGGGAGGAAGGGCACAGTGGTGTCTTTCTTGGGCCCCATGCCACGCAGGTCCCCATTGCTGTGGCTTCCCCTCCCCCTCCTCCTGCAGCTCTGCCCGTGAGTGTGTGCCATTCTTGCCCCTACTCAGGTAAGGATGAGCCATTTCCCTGGGGCAGGAAGGCTTCTCCTAAATTGCCCCCGTGTGTGTGTTTACATCAAAGGCATAATTACAGCTAGATTGGGTTTTGCTGCTTTTCCTTGTCATTTCATGCAGACACTGTCTTTTTGAACGAAATGGTTGTAAGAACAGTGATACTGTATGTTATTTTTGGTTGTTAGTTATAAAGTTATCTGGCATGGCTCTGTATTATTCAGTTGTGTGCCTCCAAGGCAGAGAAGGAAAAAATGAATGATTGTTAAGTTCAAATCCTGGCTGTGTCTTTGCCCTCCTCCATCCCTCCGCTCCTCAACGCCTTTTTTTGTTGCGCTGGGGATTGAACCTCGGGCCTTGTGTGTGCCAATAATCACATGTTGTGCCACTGAGCTACAGTCTCAGCAGTAACATGTAGTTTCTTTAATGGAAGCTGCTTAATTAAGCGAAGAGACGATTGCTTTCACACAAAATGTTGATGAGCTTTGGGTAGAGTTGACTAAAATTTCTCCATCTGTTGTCCATATACAAGGTCAGTGAATTTCAGTTCTGAGGTAATATATGTGGTTAGTCATATTTCTGTCTCTCTAGCAAACACCTGAGATAGTCAGCTTAAAGGAGGAAAGGTTTATGTTGGCTCATGATTTCAGAGGTTGTGGCCCATGGTCAGTTGGGCCCATGGTGATGGAGAACATCATAGCAGACAGTGTTTGGTGGAGCCAAACTGATCACTTCATGGTGGCCAAGAAAGCAAGGAGGGAGAGAAGAGACTAGGGTCCTAATATCCCCCCTGAAGGACACATCCCCAGGGATATAACTCCCCCCTCCCATCCTGCCTGCTAAAAGTTCTACTCCCTCCCTGTAGTGCCACAGGCTTGTGACCAAGCTTTCAGCCACACGGCCTGTGGAGGACATTTATGATCCAGACCGTAACCTATGCTACTTAATAAATGATGGTGGAATGATTTTACTCCCTTTTGGAAATGTCAAGAAAGTCTCAGAGATCTTGAGTATCACATATTTTCTAATAATTAGTCCTGGTTGACTCAGACGTGGGGCAGTGGAATCCTGAAGTTCTAAGAGCAAACTTAGGACTCAGTTCTTCATTAAATACTGAAATATTTGTGTGAATACACATGGAGCTGGCATTCTTGGGTCAGTTCTTATGACTAAGAAGGCTTGGTGCATAGATCCTGGAATGATGCAATGGAAAAGTCTTGGAGTAAATGAAGATTTGTCCACTTTTCAGGCATCCCAAGAAGTGATCCTAAAAGCAGGTGAATTATCTGCTTGTGGATTTGAGCTGTTTACTGCCCTTTTCCATGAGTGTATCATTCTCCTTTAATAGAAGCCATTTCAGATATTTTATTTTCTTTTGGTGCTCAGCTAGAATCCAGGCTCTCTCTCAGACGAACCAAACTCTGTGCCATTGAGCGACACTCTCAGCCCCTCTGAATTTTTAAGTTAATTCTTCAAGAGGACTCTTTGCTGAGAATGGAGAAAGAGCTCATTATAGTAAGGATTTCTCATCCACTGTGTGGTTGGGCATCTTGGTCCCCAGAGCCCTGCTACATCATTGTCTCTGGTCTGTTTCACCGATCTGAAACCACTGACCACCTTTGTCTTTAGAATGATTATCTGAGTGATATCAAGCCCGAGACTGATGCTTATATGGTTATGCACAGATATGCCAGTACTTCAGAGTACTGTTTAGACACACGTGTTATGGATGCGTGTGTGTGTGCCTGTGGACATTTTGTGATCACTGGTCTAGCCAACCCTGGCCAGGTGCACTGGCACACATGAGGAACTCCAGCAGGGCAGGGAGCTGAGGCAGGTGGATCACACGCAGTTCAAGCCCAGCTCAGACAGCTTAGTGACTTCGGGAGTCAGAGTGATGGGGATGTAGTCCAGCGTGAAAGCCCTGGGTTCAAGCCCCAGCACGGAAAAGTAAAAATAGCCAATCTTTAATCTTGGATCTTGTTTGATCCTCTCTCCCCTTGGCAGCAACATGGGGAGGGAGACTCTGGAGGCCTACGGCACACAACCATGTGGGTGGGGACAGCTGCCTTCCAAATCCAGTACGGAGCTCATCAGAACGGCTTTTTCCCACCTGCAGTTCCCTGCCCGAGGCGTTGAGGCTCCCGGTGCTAGTGGCCATCTCAGACTCAAGGAGGGCCGTATGCAGGAACCACCCCCGGGGTAGCTGACAACACGCACACAGCTCTGGAGGCCGGCAGTGCCAGTTGGGGCGTCCCCACCGTCATGCTCCTGTAACCCTGTAGAGCAGTGGTGGCGAGCCCCTGGCATGCGTGCCGCTGAGGGCTATTTGCTGTCCCTGAAAACTCTTAGCGGTTGGTTCCTGGCACTGCTCTGGAGGAAGGATCTTTCCTTGTTTCTTTCTGGCTCTGTGTGGCTCGCCTCTGCTTCTTGTTATGCACCCTTCTCCCTGGGGGTTCCTGTCTTTCTGTGGTCGTCTTCTCTAGGGCTCAAGTCATGTCAGATGAGGGGCTCACCCTACTCATGCTCACCGTCACTTACTTACAGTTACAGCACTTCTAACTCTACGGATAAGGACTTCGGCTTGTCATTTTGGGGGACCCACTTCAATCCATAGCAGTCGTCACGCCCCACCCTCCATGCTCCCAGATTCCTGTGTTTACCCCACGATAACTCCATGGCCATGCATGCCCCGTGCCCACGGGCCATTAGACACTGGCAGAGCAGCCAAAGCAATGCAAACAACATGTGTTTGTCTTCAGTAAAACTAACGTGTGAATGCCCCAAGGCTCCAAGCGCAGGGTTCCTCAACAGGTCAGTGTGCCTGCCTCGCTCTGCACGCAGGAGCATATTCAAGCGAGAAGGTCCAAAGGCAGCTCAGAAGTCACCGTCAATTCGGTGGGCTCTTGGTGTGTGTGTGGGGGGTTGTTCTGTTTGTTTTGTTTTTGTATTTTTGTTTTTGCCAAGAGGCTGCAAATGATCCTCTTGACGAAGAGATAGTTTTTGGGTCAATGAAAGACAAGTCCATCTGTATTGTCGCTTCCTGGGGCAGTAATTTCTCCACTCTGCGGGTTTGGAGCCGTGCGGTAGCTTTTCTGCTGTGTGGATTTCACAGTTGTGTGCACTCGGGGCATTTTGGTCTGGGCCGCACCTTTCCACACGGCTGAAAGGCAGGAATGCTGTGTGCAAGCGCAGTTCTGGTAAGGGTGTGGGCCCTGGAAACTGTGACTCAGCCAGGCCCGCTCGCCCAAGGGGGGACCCGAGGCTGGTGAGTTGCAGCCAGACCCCATGCCATTCTGGACACAGCGGAAGCACTTTGGCCCTTTTGCTTTTGGTTGCTGGCATGCCAGGGGCTTTCCATAGAGTCTTGCACCATTTGCTTGGCAAGAAATTATCCTGGCGTGAGTCTCGGGTGCTGTGTTAGACCTCTTTCAAGACACTTGGCTCTTTTCAGGGAAATGCGCTAAACAAACAGTGTGTCTTGTGGGAAATGCTCCGAGTCTGGAAGTCTCGGATCGGGCTAGGTGGAACTTTGACCTTGGGATTTCCTCTCTTGGTGGCAGTGGCTACACATGGTAAACAGAAATGTGGGTGTCACGTCACCGGGTTCAGCCTTGGGGGACAGAGTTGGGGCCCTGGAGGATCAGCTTCCATAGCAGTGCTGGCCAGAGGGAATATGTCAGGTGTCATGATTAGATCTTGGGTAATGAGTGAGTTGCATCCATCTGTTCAGTCTGTTCTGGAGACGACGTTGGACTCGTAAACAAGCTGCCCAAGGCTGGGATTCTGCTGTGCAGGAAAAGTCCATTCTGTTTGTCGACATAGAACAAGTAGTGTAAAGCCACAGCGGCACGATGGCTTTCAGGGAAACCTATTCTTCAAGGCAATGCAAGAGCTTCTTGTGTCTTTCTTTCAAGAATTTCTTGAGGTCGATCAGAGGAGCTTAGGACTGGCCTCACAGTAAATCAAGATCTGAAGTGGAGACTTTGTTCAAATCTAATAAAAATCCCATTTAGCACCATTTGGTTATGCAACACTTAGCCAAGAAAGGCAGGAAAAATCGGGGATGCAGGGAAAACATGTGCCAGTCTGCTTTGTGGGTCTGGGAGGTAGATGGTGAACCAAGTAGACTCTGATTTTATCAAAAGCGGGCAGATTGATGGTGGCCAGGCAGATCCATTCTGTTTGCTGGGTCTTTTGATTGTTTTTGTTTGTATGCGTGCCCGAAGGCAGCTAGGACTAAATAATAATGATTAGCTCAGCGGGGTAGATGTGCCACATTCTCTCCTTCCTACTGAGGAGCTGCAGTTCCAGCCTCTGTATTTGTTAGCTGCTGATTGCTGTGTAACAGATCACCCCAGAACTCAGCAGGTGCTTGATGATCTCATGCAGAGCCTGTGAGTCCAGAGTCCAGGTGGAGCTCAGCTGGCTGCTGCTGGCTCAGTCAGTCACAGTTAAGGTGTCAGCCTGCGTTGCAATCTTTAAAAACATCTGGGGCTAGGGCCGGGGATTTAGCCCAGTAGTTCTGCCGCCTGCCTCACAAAATGCAAGGTCTGGAGTTTGATCCCTGCCCAGTACCAAAAAAACCCCCAAACATCTGGGGCTAGAGGATCCATTCCATGCTTTCTCCCCTTGTGAGTGATTTGCCATGACTTCCGCCATGTTCCACACCAGCGCCACTAAACATGCAGTAGGCTACATTGTGAGTCCAACAGGCAGGCTCCTCGGGCACCATGGGAGAGACCACTGGCCACACCCGCTTGCCTTTTTGTTCCCATAAATTGGTGTTGTGGTTAGAGAATAACTTCTTGGAGACCATAATCATTATCGGAAATCCATGGGGATCAGTTATCTTCCCTCATCCATAGTGGGGACCCAAGAACTCTGGTGGGTGGATTCCTCAAACCAAGGCTAGTACCGAGGCCTGGAGATACCGTTTCCCCCACACATACAAACTGGTGGTGAGCTGTGGTCTTTTCACTTAAAGGAAGCACTGCATGGCTTCTGTTGTCATATCCAAATCGCCAGCATCACTCCTCTTGTATGTTGGGACCATTGATAAGTAAAATGAAGGTGACTTGAACACAGGCTCTGCCATGCTGTGATAGTTGATCTGGTCCCCAAAGTGTCTACCAAGTGACTAATGGGAAGGCAGGGTATGCAGGGCAGATAACGGGACTGTTCGTGTCCTGGGCAAGATGGGCTGGGGCAGCACAAGATTTCATCATACTGGTATGCATTGAAAACGTCATTGTTTCTAGAATTTTCCATTTTATATTTTTGGACCACAGTTGACCTCAGGCAACTGCAACTACAGAAAAGTGGGACAGTTGCACTCGGACCAGGTCCCTGGTCAAACCTGTGGAGCCACAAGAGCCCACAGATGAAGTCTCCTTTGATCACTGGGCAGTCAGCTCATTAGAAAGTATTACATACAGATTCTGTGTTGAGTCGTGGTCTTGAGCAGAAAATAGTTCCCCTCCCATCAGCTGCCCTTGCGGCTCTGAAGTCTTCCCGGTCTTCCAGTTCCTTTCCGAATCGCTATCCACTGTTGCTTCTCCACGCTGCTTATGTCCCAAGACATTTAGGAAATGTTGCCGTTTCATTTTCAGAACAATGAAGCAATTGAGTAACTTTCTCTGCAGTTTACAGGGAAGGTTAACGTAGACAATAATAGCAGTGAGGCTCTTTTCTAGATGTCCACAGAGTTTCCAAGATTTTATCTTAGTCCTGAGTTGAGAGGTGGCAGCAGGGTAAGAACAATTAGTTTTTTAACAGTGATTTGAGGCATGTCACATTTGAATACATGACCTTCATGGGTGCTCGTTCTATTTTGTGAAGTCAGGACCCTCTGGATTGGCTTCCTGAATGTTCCATAGGATCCTGAGATTTTAAAGTTGGAAGGGAAGCTTCGAGAGCCTCTTATGATGCCTGTGTTTTCTAGACATGGCAGCTGAGATCTAAAAGGACAAGACCCTTTCTCCTTGAAGAAATCTCCCTCTCCCTCATTTTCAGGTCTAACTGAGCCAGGTACCCAACATTTCCCAAGGGGACAAACAACTGAAAACAACAGAAGCGGAAAGGGCACAGGAAAAGGTAGCATTTTGAGTGACAGTTGCCGGAGTGTTTGTGAAGGGTGACCACAGGATGGAGTTGTGTGTGTGTTCACTCCAGGCTTGCCAAGCCTGAAGATCTTCAGTGTGCTGACTATTTGCAGTGAGGAAAGCTCATCATGGTGAAGTTATTTGGTTGTTTTGCCTTGGTACCGGCTACTGATACCGGTTGGGCTGGTTGGTTTGGGATGATCTGTACCTGATCTGTATGTGCAGTATGCTGCCAAGGAAGCGAGCCAGTGTAGGTGGATTGTGTCAGATTGCAGACCACTGCTTTCTGCTGAGCCTTCTCTCCAGAGTCTAACTCTCACCTGGAGGACTGCGACACACAGATGCTCAGCTCCCCAGAGGGAGCTGCAGGACCGGGAATTGTAAGGAGTGATCTGCAGGGACCTTCCTCATCTTGTTCATCATGAAGTATATTTTACGCTCTTTCAGACAGATTTCACATTTTTCATGAATGTTCTTTTTTGTTCGCAGGACCCTATCTGGGACACCATTTTGCAGAGACTCTGTGTCTCCTTACTCTAATCTGGCCTGTGAGTTTTTCAGACTTGTATTTGCTGACCCCGATAGTTTTCAGGGGGACTGACGAGGTGCCTCGTAGAATGTCCTTCAGTCGGGGCTGGCCTGGTGTTCATATGGTTAGTTAGACAGGGGTTATGGGTTTGGGGAGGAGAACCCTGCCCTTCCGGTCACCTCCTACCAACATGATTAGGCACTGTTCATGTTGACCTTGATCACTTGGTCAAGATCATGGGCACTGCATTGATTGTTCCACCATAAGGTTAATGTTCTTCCTTTTCTATGCCTGGTTCTTTCAAACTCCACAATTGGAGACTTTTCCATAAAAATATATCTATACAGATCTGTTTGCCCGACTCTTGAGAGACGGTGTAGAGGTTTCATGGAATACTGTGATGTTGGCCTCTTCGTCGTGGAATGCGAATTTAGCGGCTTGTGAAAGTATTTCAGTGTAGAGTTTTGCTCTCTTTTTCCCAAATACTTTAGTTGTTGCCCACCCCCATCCAATTTGACAGCACATTTCAGGTTGTCCATCTGTCTTGATCAAGTTTAAAATAAGGCATGTGAAGTGTTTTTTTAATAGAAAAAACTATGTTTTGGGGGTTTTCTGGTACTCCTAGTTTATTTGTGTAGGTAACATCTGGTTATTTTTTGTCAGTGCCCTGAGTCCCACAGCTGTGAACAGGTATGGGGCCAGGCAGGTGGGGTTTTACCGGTCCTGTCCCTGCCCACTTGGAGGCAGGGAGGCACCAGCCCTGGGGTGCGGGCACCTGTCAGCCTGGCTGCCTGAGAGCGAGCCCTGGTTAAGTCAGCAAGAAGGTAAAGTGCAGGGCTTGTAATGAGAGCCTCTTTCTCCTCTAGGTATTTTTAGAAGCAGCAAATATCAGCCATAAATATTTAATGTTGTGTTTATAGACTTCCACATCAGAAAAGTACAAAAAGGCTGAGTGTGAGGGGTTGGTTTGCATAGAGCTGGGGAGGAAGCCTCCGTGCAGACCCTGCAACAGAAGGAAGTTCACCCTGCATGCTCTGAGGAAGAAGCAGGTAGGTAAAGACCTGGTGTCAGTCCAGGAACACCCAGGGCATGGTTCTCCGCTCACCCAGGTCTTTGTGACTCTTCTGATTGTCAAGAATAATGTGCTGTGAACAGTTTGAAAAACAAAATTAAGCATGGAAAAAACATCTATAAACCCACCCAAAGATGGTCCCCACCTGCATTTTGTGTGTTTTCTTCCAAATGCTGGTGTGTGTGTGTGTGTGTGTGAGAGAGAGAGAGAGACTGACATCAACCTACTATGTATTCTCCTTCCTCGAGTGCTGTGTCTTCTACTTAACCTGACAGGCAGGTGAACTGCTGGCTCATCGATCAACATCGATTGCAAATATTTGTATGAATCTATTCCGTCAAGTGCAAGTTCTATAATTTATTTAACAGACATGGTTGGAGATTTAGATTGGCTCCAATTTTTGCTTCAGGGTAGATTGCTGGAAATAGAACTGAAGGGCTCTTGAGACTGATCACCAAATTGCTTTCCTGAAGGGTCGAGCCGGTTGGATGGCTGGAAGGAGGGGCCGGGGGAGCGGGCTTTGCCAGCAGCTCCCGGGATCCTGCTTAACTGAACCCGGAATGCATGGCATCCCCTGCCATCCCTTTTGTGCGTTTCCTTGATTCCTAACGAGGTGGAATATTTTACTGTGTTGGTCAACCATTTGCATTTCTCTTCCCATGAATTGGACATGAGCCACTTTTAAAGGTGTGTCTTGGGGTTCTTCTGAACATTACACTTTCTGGGAGTCCCTTGAGTCCTACTTGATTTTGAGAATTGCATATTGGGAGTGTTAGCTAAGCACACTGTTTGTGGCGTTTGCTGGCTTCCAGGCTGAAGCCAGACTCAGAATCTACACATTAGAGCTGCATATTAAGCAAGAGCTAAATCGCCAATGCAAGGAGAATGTGCTAACAAATTTATGTACTCAGATTAGACACAGCGTTAATTGTGGTTCCCTTTTCCTGAAAGGTCTCTGCTGTGTACCGAAGTTGTGACTGCTCCTCCACGTGTTAGGTGTTTGGGTGTCACAAGAGCTGCTCATCACCTGCTTCCTCCTGCCACTTATCCAGTGACAAGTGTTGGTCTAGAGTGACAGGAGTGGGAATCGCACAGATTCTTATGTTAGTCAATAAAAGATGATTTTTAAAATATGATTATAAATGGCTAAGTTTGCCTGTTTGTGTCCGCTCGTCATCAGCCAAGGCTCGGGTATCCTGAGTGTGCATGCAAGTGTGTATGATACACACATGTCCTACTGTGCCTGAGAATTAATAAGCATCTGAGATGGCATGCTAGGTGCCATTTTCACTGTGTTGAGCTGTCTTAGAGTCACAGCACAGAGACAATTATCTTCTGTATTCCTCAGAAGCCATTATTAATTTCTATGCATCAGCTGCCCCTGTATCTCCTTTGCTGTTTTCTGACATTGCACTATTAGAAAACTTACCTAAGGCCAACTGCAATTCTTCCTCTCAGGGCGTCCATTTTAAGGATAATTTCTGGTTTTTTCCCCCAACAAAAGTTTCTCAAACTTTGAAATGAAACCAATGAAAGGAGAGGGAGACTAATTTAGAAATTATTGTTGGATTGCTAAACAAAAATAAACAAATGCTCCAATAATCTGGGGATAGAGTGCCTATTTTACAACATAACAGATTTTCTTGACAGTTTTGTATGTTTTGCTCAAAAGGATGTCAAATAGGTAAACCAGACTTTGAGCCATTTCCTACCAGATTCAATAGATGGAGCTGATCTAGAGAAATGGCTCGAAGGTCTGTCTTTTCAATAGTTGTCCCTGTACACTAGAGCATTCCAGGTGCTGCTGTGTGTGGCAGACCCTGAAAGTGGGGAGAGAGGGTGAGGTAGCTGCTCTTCGGAGGTGGCTGCAGGTGGATGACTTTGACTTTGAATTCAGTTGCATGGGACATGCCCACACACTGTGAGTTTCAGTCCTGGACAAGCACGATGCACCCAAACAAAGGTAAAAATGAAAAGCTCTCTCGTCCTGCTGTGTAATTTCCACCCCGCGAAATTAGGTATGTGGACTTGATGCTGATCAGTCTCAGAGGTGGCTTTGAATGAGTTCAAGATAGAACTTCACGCTGCAATTATATTCCTCTCCTTAACACAAGAGCTGCCAGGGCTGGAGATTTAGCTCAGTGGTTTCTCTGCCTGCTGCACAAGCGCAAGGACCCGAGTTCGATCCCTGGTACCAAAAAAAAAAAAAAAGTGACCAACACAAGAGCTGCCGATTGTTTGATTTGCCATCGTGGATTGAATGCAGGTACTCAGTGATAGATGTCCAAGCAACTGTAAGCATCAGTTCCTGCTTATGAGGGGCAAGGCCTAATCTATATTACCAGTATATTTGGATTTATTTTCAATTTATATTTTAATATTTTTCAAATTCTTGAAGGATCCGGTGTCATATCTAAAGGAGGGTATAATAGAGCCTTAACAACCACAGTAACCAAGAGTAATCCTGCTAAGGTTCCTGGTTTGGGGTCATCCCATCTTCATTAGCAGCACACTGGGAATTGAGCAGCGGTGCTGTCAAGTAGGAAGGCCACTTGCAGCACCGTTGCTGTGTCTTTCTGTGGGCCCTGGTATGATCGGTCCGATTGTCTGCCCGGTTTCAGCCGTCGTCCCTGTCGTAGAGGTGAGGGGATCTCAGCCCGGTGGGCTCCTGGCCCTGCTTGAGTTCCCACTGCACAGGGCTGCCTGCTACGTCAGGGCTCAGAAAGGAGAAGGGCCTGGGTGCACGCTAGGCTGAGCCACCTGCCTCCGCCACGGCACCTGACACCGACAGTTCCTTCCTGGGCCTTGGCCAGGGCTCTGATGAAACTGATGATAATTCATTCTACTAAGAACAAGTTCAAAACTAGTAACTTCAAACAGAGTAGATTGCTCCCTCCCCGGCCCCTGCTAGAGAAAGCTGGTTTTCAGCGCAAACCACTTATGAACATTAATCTATTTCAGACCAAACGGGTGTGGGAATGATGTTATGGACATAGACTTAAAAATAGGCACCAGTCACAGTTAAGAGAGGAATCACATAGCCTAAAAAAACTTCATGGGGCTGGGGTTTTAGCACAGTGGTTCCACTGCCTGCCTCACAAGGGCAAGGTCCCAAGTTCGATCCCTAGTACAAAAAAAAGAAAAAAACCAACTTCATGTGCCTCTACCTCTTGCTGATTGCCAACAGCAAATTTCAGCCTATAGTCTCCAAGGGAGGCCCGAGGTATGATCCATCCTTAGGAGTAAAATGCAAGCAGAAATGAAAGTAAAAAGAAACAGGTGAAATTTATATTGTAAATATCTACTCGAATATGCCCTGCAGTTGCCATTTTAATATATAATAATGCCATATTTATTTTCAGAATAGTATCATTTCTACAAGTGATTCCTATTTTTTAAATTGTCCATGAGATAGTTTATGTTGGGGAGGATGGGGAGTAGTTTGTAAAATACAGTCTATAAGTTGGCCAGTTCACTCTGAGACTTTCTACCTGAAATTAAGAAAATTAACTCATAAAATGGAAAATAATGTTCAAGTGGAAAGTTCACTGCTTTTAGGAAGACAGAGCATTAAACTGGGATGGTATTAATGTATTTGGAATTGCGGGGGATTTTTTTTTTTTTTGGTACCAGGGATCAAACTCCGGTCCTTGCGCTTGCGCAGCAGGTGGCAAAACCACTGAGCTAAATCCCTGGCCCAAGGAGGGGAATATTATGGTCAAATAATTTTAATAATTTGCGTGGAGATCAATTAAAGAGGAATGACATGGCCTAAACCATCCCTGTATCTGTCCATCCTTCACACGATAGTCAAGGGATTTTAGCTCTATGGACAGCATCCACCCTGACCAGTCCAGTTCTCTATAGTGGCTGCTTTAAACTCATATGTGACTAGCATCACCAGGGATCACACTTTAACATTTTACTTCCTTTAAATTCACTTAAATTTCAAAGTCAACGCTTGTTTCAGTTATTGAGAAACTTTAAAGTACGTTGGGGACCACCTGTACGTGAATCCACACTTTCACATGTGGAGTTCGTGAACTGCAGCTGTGTAACACCAGCCAGATACTGCCCTGAGAAGTGTAGTTTCCAAGTTGAGGTGATCTCAAAGTGTAAAATAGACACTTGTAGGGCTGGGGATGTAGCTCAGTGCCACCGCACCTGCCTCAAAAATGCAAAGTCCTGAGTTTGATCCCTGGTACCAAAAAAAAAAAAAATACAGACACTTGTGTTGATTTTGGTGCTTAAGTAGAAAAAAGAAACCTGAAAGATCTCAGTAATTTTTTAAAATAGGAAATACAAATTGAAACACCACTATTTTGGATATCATGGGTTCCATTCAAATATGTTATTAAAATTAATTTTCTACATTTTTCAGTAGCTACCAGCAGGTTTAAAATCAGAAGTAAACCTTGCTTTATATTTTGTGTAGATTCCAACGACAGTTACGAACACATTAAAACTTGAACCCAGGCCAGGGATTTAGCTCAGTGGTTCCGTCACCTGCCTCTCAAGCGCAAGGTCTGAGTTGGATCCCTGGTACCAAACAAACAAACAACAAACTTGAACCCATTAGAACTTGAACATAGGGCTTCTCCATTAATGACAAAACCCCAGCCCTGAACCCAGGTTTTGATCTTGGCCCTTTAAACACGTCAGGGGCATCCCATGGAGTGAAGCTGCTGCTTTGAGCTCTTTTCAGCCCTTCTGCTAAGGTGGCATGGAAGAGCTGGCTGGGATAGCTCAAGTCTGGCCTCGCTGGAAAGACAGCAAAGTCCTTGGTCTGTTCCGCTTTCCTTACCCTCACATTAGTTGTTATAGATTTAATGCTCTATTCCCTTTGCCCATTGGGTAGACTGAAAGTCAGGGTGAGTAATTTAACAAGCAGGAAATGGCCCACAATGTAACTTTTTCCGAAGCCTCATAAATAGAGGCTCCAGCATTTTGCTCTGGATCTGTGGTAGCTGCTGGAGCTCCTGCCATCATATCCACTTTCCAGTCCCTGAAGGTTAGGAAGGGGGAACTTCATCCTCTTTAAGGGCTGCCAGTGTCAGGAGCTATCTTTTCACATGAATGCATGCTGTTCATATCTGCATATTGAGCACTTGGTGAATGGTTCTTTATGCGTGGGTGCATCCAGTTTGTGTCTCAGTATAACAGATCCAGCTAACCAGCAAATGTTTATTAAGGGCTTATTACGTGAAATGCAGGGAAGACAGCAGTGAACAAAGCAGACAAAAGTCTTCCATCCCAGAGGATGGAAATACTCATCGTGTCTAGAATTTTGGGTGTGGTGTTGTAAGACTGCTGTCTTTACCAAAAGCTCTGAGGAGCTGACTATAGTGAAGCACACCCAGGGATCCCAGGGTGCCTCCAGAATGTAAGACCAAGGGCCTTACCAAATGCTCCAAGGAGCTGACTGCAGCGAAGAACACCCGGGAAGGAACACCCTCTGGCCAGACGGCACTCCCAAAGCAGAGTAGTTTAGAGAGGCTAGTCCAGAGCCTGAGGCTCTTTTTATGGGGGCTTGCCGGGGAGTTAACAGGTGAAATTTACAGGAGAAGGAACAAAGGTTTAGTGGTCTTACATTTGTATGTTAATTAGCCTGATGTGTACTGTTAGTCAGCAGATACTTTGTAGATTGGTCTATAGATAGTGGTGTCCAACAAAGGGTTGGATGATTATGACTGATAGGGATCTTATCTCGTGTCCTGGAACTAAGGAGCACCTTTATCTGTTTACTCACATTCAATCACAGGTGGGGCTAGGGGAGTTTTGTGATTACAGAGTTATGTAGTCTTACAGTGTCAAGAATGAGAGGCTATGAGATCGCTGGATAAAAGAATTCCATTATGCTTTCTGGGTTTCAAAGATGGCAGGGTTTTACCACAGAAGAATGTGGCCAGTGTTAAAATACCAATTGGCTTTTTGTTTGCCTGTTGAGGGCCGTGCTGGTGGCCACGCCCAAGCCCTCAGCAAGCTGGGTGAGCTCCACCATTGAGCTGCATCCCCAGCCCTGACTGCATATTTTTAAACGTTCCTATGTGAATTATTTCTTTAGAGTTTTGAGCTGTGTAATTCAAAGAAACATATTAAAAATCATTTCTCTTTATATTGTAGTTCTTGGCTGGGAAAAAGCACAGTTTTTCAGTGCACCTTTGTCAGTTAAAAAGACCATAAAGGGAAATTGATTCCTCGTGGAGTTTGTGCAGAAATTACCAGACATTATGTTTTTCCCTAGGCATGCATGTGGCTGAATGGGCAAATAGTGATATAGAGGAGAACTGAGCTGATTAATAAGAAGCCCCTCATTTTGTTTTAATGACATGGTCTGACTCAATAAGGAAAATCTGACTGTGTTTTCCTACAGCAGCAGCACTGCTAAAATGGATGCAAACAGAATACCTTTATTACTACTAAGCCTTCTACAGTATTTTGCTTTCCATAGAGCTTTTGTAAATCATTGTAATTATTATTATTATTTGGGGGGGGGGACCGGGGATAGAACTCGGGACCTTGCGCTTGCGAGGCAGGCGGTGGAACCACTGAGCTCAATGCCCGGCCCCATTGTAATTATTTCTACCCAGTGAATCAGCGTTAAATGCTCCCATTGACCCGACACAGTGAGTTTCCTTTCCGTGTGGCGAGGACCGTAGACTTTGAGAAGAGCTCAGAGCCAACAGGCGAGGTTCTTCTGGCGTCCAGGCCGGCGGCGGGCTGCGTCCCGAGTCTGTGGTGGCCTTTATTTACACTGTCGCTGTGCGGGGTGGTACCTGGGCCAGGGACGGTACCCGGGTGTCAGGGTCGGTACCCGGGGGCAGGGGCGGTACCTGGGGCAGGGATGATACCCAGGGGCAGGGACGGTGGGGGGGCGAGGTCAGGGGCGGTACGGGCAAAAGGCGGTACGCTCGGGGAGACGGGTGAGCGGCGCTGGGGGAGACGGGTGAGCGGTGGCAGAATGGGCCAGTTGTTGGCCATCTGTAGCTACTACTTTAAATGGCGGGGTTATGAGCACAGAGTGCTAGGGGTTGGTCAGGTGCTTTTCAATAGCGGCCTTGTAAGCCCCAGATCCACTTGTGAGAATCTGGCCCTTCTGGCCTTTTTCTCACTTTCCCTTCGAGCCTCCTTGAAGGGTTCTCTGCTAGCGAACGAGGCAGGCCCACAGAGGAAGGCCCTGTCTTGAACACCAGGTCAGCTTCTTCGTGATCTCTGAGACTCACGCTTGGTTACCGTGAAGAGGATGCTGTCGTGTATATATATTCTTTTTCTCTTTGGCAGTGCTGAGATTAAGTCCGGGGCCTTGAACACTTTAGGCAAAGGCTCTACCACCAAACCGCATCCCGGGCCCTCTTTATGTATTTATTTATTTTTATTTTTGAGGCTGAGTTGACCAGGATGGCCTCGAATTTGTGATCTTCCTACCTCAGCCTCCCAGGAGGCTGGGATAAAAAACCACCACCGCACACAATGCAATACATCTCTGTGTGGTAGTTACTGAATATCGATGGCAGAGTTACCTTGCCTACCGATCAATGTAACTAAGTGGCATAGCTACCGTGATTTAGTCTATTAAATTTTTATTTGTTTTCCAATGGGAACTGGCCTGTGAAAACCCAGGATGTTGGAGACACAAAGGTTTTCTTATAGGGAAAGCAGCTTCAGAAGGTGGAAAGTTGAACACCGATCGCTGGCCCGAGGGTCAGGCTGCCTGCTGTGAGACTCTTTCTCAGCGCTGAGTGCCTGAGCCCTCAGCCTCATGACAGACAGCAGGAGTGCAGAGAGGCAAACTGCACAAGTGTGACAGCCTGGCTTCCAGGATAGCAGAGATTCTGGAAGTTCTCCGGAGGAAGCAGCAAGCGTCTCTTCTGGGGGCTGTTGACTCTTGCGCCCAGATGCTCCTAGAGCTGATTCTCAGATGACCACAAAGGTCTCCCTATACTGCCACGCGTCCTCGGGGCGCTTAGTGTGGTGTTGGACTTGGCTTCAGAGGACATTGAGGTACAGTACTTCATACACAGGAGACCAAGGTTGGGTCATTGGTCTTACTTTTTTTTTTTTTTTGTACCAGGGATCTAACTTGGGACCTTATGCTTGTGAGGCAGGTGGCAGAACCACTGAGCTAAATCCCAGGCCCTGGCCATTGCTCTTAAAATCCAAAACCTGGCTTTGGGATTTCGGGCAAATGAGCTTTAAACAGGCCCTTAAGGCAGAAGGGGCCTGAGGAAATGAGAATGAAAGGACCAGCATTTTGTATGCCTTTTTCAAAAATGTATTATGTTCACAAATATATCTCATTTTGCCCATATTTGAGGGGAAATAGATGTATAAATGAATTACTAGAAGCTAGTTGACATAGTAATAGAATGGAGTATTATTTCCAGAATTTCATCTTATAATCCTTTTCCAGTAATGGGAAGCTGGTTGTCATGAAAATACTCTTTAATTTACCCGTGCTGTAAGTGGAGAATGTGTGGAAGCTTGCATTTTACAAGGGACTTCAGGGTGCATGGAGTATCTGGCATATTGCAGACTTTACTGCCTTCCCGTGGCATTATCAAGTGGTAGCCAGTTAGCCTTGGGCGGCTTTCTGGGGAGTCCAGAAGATGACAGTAATCATTCCTTTTGCAGTATTTAGAACCCCTGTGGTGTTTAGGGGGGAAAAAAAAGTTTCTTGATTCATGTAGGTTCTAAATGGATGGGCATTACCCATGTGGAACTTAGCCAGATTTGGATGAAAGGACAGTGCAGCTCCCACCCTCCACTCTCAAAATCTGACCTGAGCACTGTTACATTCATTGACACTGTCAGCTAAAGCTGGCCGGGAATCATAAAAAAAATTTTGACTGGAAGCATGCAGGTATGCCATGATCTGCCAGTTCAGTCATACATCACAGAAGGAATTGTCTGGCCATGGTGGACCACAGGCACTGTGGTGGTCTCATAAGATTATAATGGAGCTGAGTGCAGGGATGCACACCTCTAATACCAGCTACTTTGGAAGGCTGAGGCAAGAGGATTGTAAGTTTGAGGCCAGCTTGGGCTACATAGCAAGGCCTTGTCTCAAAATATAGATGGATGGATGGGCAGATGGATGGATGGGTGGGTGGCTGGGTGGGTCAGTGGATGGATGGATGTATGGATGGGTGGAACTGTGGATGCAGCTTAGTGATAGAGCACTTGCCTAGTATGTTCAAGGCCTTGAGTTCAATCCCCAGCATTACAAAAAAAAAAATTATAAGGAACTGAAAAAATTCTGTGCCTTTTGCTATCATTATGATATAGTGCTATGCATTACACACATTGTGTAGCATAAGCAAACCTACTGCCTCCAGTGTGTAAGAGAGTAGTACAGTACACATAATCATGTACCCTCATGTTCAGTGCTGCCAATGGATGACTTATTGCTCTGTATTTACTGCATCTTGAATGTCTCCTAAAGGTCCTTGAGCTGAAGGCTTGGTCCCCGGCTGTGGGATCACTGGGAAGAAGTGGAACATTTAGGAGGTGGGGCTTTGTGGAGAAAAGTGAGATCACTGGAAGGGGACCCTGTTCCTTTTCGTTTCTCTCTCCTTCCCATGAGGTTAGCACCTTCTCTACCATGTGCTCCTGCCAACAAGTACTGTGTCACCCAGGCCCAAAGCAATGAAACTCTGACACCAGGAGCCAAACAAACCTTTCCTCCTTGGATTTTGATCGCTTCAGGCATTTTGTCATAGTGATGGAAAACTGACTCACTCGCTACATCACACTCCTCATCTCTGTTTTAGCTTATGCTCCTCGTAAAATAACAAACTTTACTGCAAAACAGTACACTGGGTCACATCAACAGCAGCCTCATATCTTTGTTCCCTGTGTCTCTTGGTTGCATCTCTTGATTTGCCTGACTGTATGCTGTGAAGCCTGTGCAGTGCGAAGATCCCTAAGAGTGCACTTCTCAGGGCGTGTGCCCATTGTGAAGGTATTCGTGGCTGTCCTTTGGTGGCCTTGCTCCGAGGGGCAGCCGCCTGCTGTAGTCCTGCGTGTGGTCACCAGTACCATCCACACCCCACTAGTGCGTCTCTCCCAGCTTCCTGTCTCTGGTCAGGAAGCCTATGTGGAAATCTCATTTCTGCACCTCCGTTCTTGTCCTCCCCCACGTTCATGGTCATCCTGCCCTCACCTAACTCACGGCCTCCATTTCAAATGACTCACTCCCTGTCTCTCGAACACATTAGTCCTTCTCTTACTCCCACTAGCTCATTATCATCATAAGGAGTGAGCCTTAGGCTGAGGTTTTGGCTTGAATTCTACCAACCCTTTTCTTCCTCTATTTTGCAGCTTCCATCTGAAGAGAAGAGAGATGACTCAGGCCAAATTAGGTCCTAGTATCTGTTGTTTTTGTTAAGCTTCTGGAATTTTGTCCTAACAGATTCAAGAAGAGTTCTAGAAATCTTATAACACCATAAATGTATAATTTAATGTCTTGTATGGTTGGATTTGATGTTACAAGAACATCCATCTCCTTTGCCAATCACACAGATTGATATGAATTTAACTGACACACATATGGCATTCTACTACCTTCTAGCTAAATTCTCCAAGGACAGAAACTGGCCAAAGAACTTCTTAAATTGGAAAAATATTCAAGTATTCCTAAACTATCAAGATTCAGAGGCTTTCAAGGACCTGCCTGTATTTCAACAGAAAGTTGATCAAAATGATTGTGAATTTCAAAATAACAGTACATTAAAAAAAAAATGTTCGGTAAGGGTTGGAATCTGGCTTTTGGAGATGAAAACAGATACTTCGTATTCTTTTTTTTTTTCCCATTAAGCTTATTGGTACATTTTCGGTATAAAATACAATTACATTCATCATTGGGATCCTGTACCTTTACATGAGTATCTTGGTTATTTTTTTTCCCCCTTACCCTGCCCTACCTTTACCCCTTCCACCCTTCCCTATTTACAAAGACTTTGTTTCCATTTTGTTCCTTTTCCCTTTTTTCCTTTCCCCTGCCCCTCCCACTTCTCCTGCACCTTTAGACCTTTTCTTCCTGTTACACGATATCAATTATACATTTTTTAAATTATAATATCGAGATCTAGGAGACATTACCACAGATTTTACAGAATTTAAAAGGAAAGCATATTTCAAAAATCTGTTTTGAAATAAATATGACAACTTCTAAGAAGTACCTTGGAAGACAAATTAATGAAACTAACTCTGGAGGAAATATAAAATTTGAATGGCACCTATTAAAGAAAGTATATTACTAGCCTGAAAACCTACCTATATGACAACAGCAGGCTCATATACATTTTAACTGATAAATTATATCAAACAATTAAAGCAGAAAAAAGAAGGAACACTTCTCCCCTCATTTTAGAAACTCAACATTCTGCTAATCCTAAAACTGGATAAAGATAATAGAAGAAAAAAGTATGAACATAGATAGAAATTTGTTTAACAAAACAAACTATTAGAAGTCAGATCTGACAGTATGTAGAAAGTGGTTTTGTTATAGGGATGGCAGTGTTGGTTCAGTATTGGAAGATCCACACCCCAAAAGTCATCATTTTAACAGAGGAAAGGAAAAAGCCATATGATCCTGTCACTAGTTGGAAAAAAAGTATTGGAGTAAATTTTACAGCTGTTCATGGTAAAAGCTATCAGGAGACTAGATGTAGAACAGAACCTTCTCAACAGATTAAAGACATGTACTCCATACTTCCACCGAGAACGCCTTATATGAATAGAGAAGACACAATGCTTTCTCCTTAAGGTGGGGAACAAGGGCAGATATGCTTACTGTATCTGTCCATTAAACTTTGAAACCTAGGCCCCACCAAAATAGTCTGGCAATAAAATGACACAATTAGGATAGGATTGGCAAGGTAGAAGCAAACTCTTTATATGTAGATGGAATGATCATCTAGAGACAAAATACTAAGAAATCTCTAGGAGCCCCTAGAACTTGTATTTGAATTCAGCAGGATTAGAAAACACCAGGTATATATAAAAATTCAGTTCTGTGTATACTTGCTATAAATGAAGAATTGGATATTGAAATTTAAAAGTTATGTAAGAGTACAAAGGACCTAGAAAAGTTTAAAAAATAAAAAAAAATTGTTGGAAGATGTTTAGTGCCTACTTTTGAGACTTCTTCTAAAGCTACAGTAATCAAGGGAGTGTTGGTATAAGGAAAGACATATAGATCACTTGAATAAAACAGAGAATCTAGAAATAGAACCATACATACATGGTCCACTGAGTTTTGAAAGATTATTTAACATTAACATTTTATAGAATATAAACTCAATTCAAGAGCTGAGGAAGAGATAGTGTTTTCAGCAAATGGCACTAGACCAGCTGGTATCTGTATCTAAAAATTAACCTCAACCCTTTATTTCCATACATGAAAATAACTTGAAGGGATCTATGAACCTAAATATGTAAGCCTAAAAGTATAAAACTTTAAGAAGAAATTATAAGGGAAAATGTTTATGAATTCAGAGTTGGCAAGAACTACCTAGTATACAAAAGACATGATGTATAAAAGAAAAAAATGAGATTCCATCAAAATTTAGAACTTTAAATGACATCATTAAAATGAAAAGTAGTCCTTAAACAGACCATATTTACAATGCATATAACCTATGAGCAGAATGTATAAAGAATCCTTAGAGCTCATTAATAGACAACCCAATTAAATAGCAGACATAAGAAGATGATAAACAGCCAGTACAGCACAAGGAAAGGTGTGCAATTCTAGAATCAGAAAAATACTAATCAGTACAATAACAAGATTGAATTATACACTCATTAGGGAGATGAAGTTAAAAGTTTTAAAAGCCTTATCATGCCTTTTTCTTTTTGTTGGATTCTCCCCCCCTTTCTGTTTAATTTGTCACACCCAGTGGATTCCTTCTGCTGGGTTTCCTGGGGTTGTGATCCTTATTGCCTTTTCCTAGGATACTGTCTAAAATTTTTTGGAGGGCTGGTTTGGTATTCATGAAGTTCCTGAGGTGCTGTTTATCATGAAGGTATCTTATTTCTCCATCAATTTTGAAAGATACTTTTGCAAGGTACATCAATCTGGGTTGGAGGCTGTTTTCCTTTAGGGCTTGAAATACATCACTCCAAGCTCTTCTTGCCTTGAGGGTTTGCATTGAGAAGTCTGCTGTGATTCTGATGGGCTTTCCTTTGTATGTGATTGGTTTCTTTTCTCTCACTGCTTGTAGAATTTTGTTCTTCTGTTGGGGTTCTGGAATCCTAACTATTATATGCCTATGTGTACATTTTTTTTTTGATCAAGGCTAGCTGGAGTCCTATATGCCTCACTTATCTGTATGTCAAGCTCTCTTCCCCTCCTTGGGAAGTTTTCTGCTATTATTTCTGTGAAGAGTTTTTTTATGTCATCTGCACTCTCTCCTCTTTCTTCATTGACTCCCATCAGTCTTATGTTCTTCTTTGCATCATCTAGCAGCTGCTGGATTGATTTGTCATGTTCCTTTACAATTTTAAAGCAATTTTTATTTTCCTGGTCACTAATTGCAATCTTTTCTTCTGTATCCGAAATTCTATCCTCACATTGGTTCATTCTGCTCTGCAGACTTTCGATGGAGTTTTTAATCTCCTGGAAATCTGTTTGCATCTGTTTTATGGATTCCATTTGTTTCCTGTGTTGGGATTCCATCATGTTCCTCAGATCCTCTATTTTTTTATCTGTGTCCTCTCTAGATTTATTAATCATGTCTTGCACCATGAGCAAAATCTTTGCTGTTACCTGAGTAATTCTTTCTGATTTCATTTTTCTCAGATCCTCTTTCGTTGGCAGTTCAGAGAGTCCAGGTGGTTGAGTATCAGCTTGTTCCATCTCCTTTCCCTTTGGGGTTGCTGTAGGTGATCCAGAAGTCTGTTTTAGAGGCTTGTTTACATGTCTTCTCATTTCCGGGGGGGGGCGGTGCTTCTGGCGCCCTCGAGGCTCACCTTCTCTGCCCTAAGTGCTTGGGATGACAGTGGGGGAGCTTCCTTCCAGGTTCTGGGACCACCTCAGCTTCTGTGCCTTAGGAGCTTGGGATGGCGGTGGGGGAGCTTCCTTCCAGGTCCTGGGACTGGCTCAGCCTCTCTTCCCTAGGAGCTTGGCATGGTGGTGGGGGAGCTTCCTTCTGGGTGCTTGGACTGGCTGAGCTTCTCTGCCCTAGGAGCTTGGGATGGCAGCAGGGGAGCTTCCTTTCAAGTTCTGAGACCGGCTCAGCTTCTCTGCCCCATAGTTATGCATATTCTTGATTTGCTAGTTTTAAAATGAATCAGGTGATATCATTCACTGTCTACAACCATTTTGCTCATTCTAGTGTTTTTTTCTTACCAAAGGAAGAGACTGGAAGAAGTACAATTTGCATTGATGTTTCATTGTGATTTTTTAAAAATTGTGTTTAAATATATGTAAGGCAAAATTTACCACTTTCACATGTACAGTTCCATGGCATTAATTATACTCACCTGGAGAATTTTATCATATAAATGAAATCATACAATATTTGTCGTTTAGTATCCAGCATACTATTCCTAAGGTTCATCCGTGTTGTAGCAGGTGTCAGAATTTCGCTCTTTATTTTTGGTACCAGGGATCAAACTCAGGATCTTGCACTTGTGAAGCAAGCGGCAGCACCACTGAGCGAAATCCTTGGCCCAAAATTTCACTGTTTTTAAGGGAAGAACAATGAACAGGCCTTTGTTCACATATACAGTATTTAGTGTGTTCTTTCATCCATCAGTAGCCATGTGGGATTTTTTCTGTAAATCCTTTTGGCGGTCGCAAACAAAGCTGCTACACACATTCAGGAGTGTACCTGCTTCTGGATCTTCTTGGTTCTATACCGCAGGTGGAATTGCATGGTAATCCTGTGTTTCATTCTTTGAGGACTCCGTAGTCCTGAGCTCCTTCCTGAAGGCTCCTTTCAGTTCTTTGTGAAGGGTAGAAGTAATGGGATCTAACCATGACTCATGGTCCCTGTGGGCCAAATTCAGCCCATCCCTATTTTACTTAGTTAGCAAGCTCTAAGAGTGTTGTTTGCATTTTAAAAGGTTGAAAAACATCAGAATATGTCACGATGCACAATTCCAAGAAAAGTACAGGGTGCTGTGCTTTGGCAGGGACTCGTTGGAATCTGGCTGTGAGTGTTGACTTGTTGATTCCCTATGGACACACGGTCACAGCAGCAGACCAGTATGGCTGGGCCAGGCATGGTGGCCCACGAGGCAGCAGCACCTGCGCTGTTCCTTATACATGTGTATGCCTGTCTGGGGATGGCCTGCCCTTCTGGTGGGGCCTTCCCAGGGGGCTGGGTGGGCCCTTGGAGCTGTCCACCCAAGCGACCCCACTGTGCTAATCGTCCTTCTGCCGCCTGCTCACACAGCAGCAGAACCCAGTCTTGCTCATTTCAGCGCTTTTACTGCATGCCGTCCCCAAAACCTGGCTTCCTGATATGTCCTTAACAGGTTCACATCATCCCCAATGGGCACCATGTGAACCCGTTAAGGAGGCAAGAAAATGAATATGGCTCCTCAGAATTCGTTACTCTGTGCCCTCACTGTTTTGGGGGCAAGGTTTGTACCTAAGTAAGAGCCAGTGTCTTCTGTTTTCAGTCTGGCATTTCTGTAAAGTCATGTAAATGTCCTCCTGGGAACTGTATGGTATCTTCAACTATTTTTTTTTTCTTTTCTGGCAAAGAGCTGTCCCCTGCAGAAAGGGCTGAGAATGACCTGTGGGAAGTTAGATCCCCACATTTGGAAATCTGAAATAGCATCCAAAGTTTCCTCTCTAAAATTCAGTCATTTAAATGACATCTTCAAAATGACATTTTAGGGCAACATTTTTCAGAATGTTTAATTTTAAACATTTTTCAGAATGTTTAATCTGTTGTCAGGAAGATCACTCCAAAGCTTCTCAGTATGCATACCTGAATATACCACAGGTACCTATATCATGTACATTTAATGTGTTGTTTTATTTAACTCCTGATCTGAGGGCCTTAGAGAAATTTGAGCAGGCTCACAGGAAGTCAGGCCAAGCATGAATTAGGGAGAGCATTTAAATCCTGTTTTGCCTGTATTTAGTTTTTATAGGAAATGGGATATGTGTTTTCTCCTTTGGAAACTGTGTTTGAGATTATATGTGCAGAAGAAGCCTGTTGGACTGGTAAAATGAGAGCAGCAGAAAAACAAGAGGTGGGCAGATAAAATCATTTGGGAAATGCAGCTCGAACATACTGTTCAACATGGTGTTCTTAGAGCCAGAGAGACCAGACCAGCGCTAACACAGTTTGAAAGGCACCTAATGTTCTCTTTAAAAAAACAAAATCTAATCTGATCCCTTTTACCTGATTATTTCTTTTTTTTCCTTTCTCAAATACACTTGATCATTTTAAAAATTCAGTTGTTTGAAAACCAAAGAATGTTTCCATTTAAGAAAGCCACAGACAAATGTGATGATGTTCCATTTGAAAGGGCTTCATTCACTCCCACTTTTATGAGTTTGTCTTCCTTCCTCCCTCCCTCCTCTCCTCTCTTTTCCTTCCCTTGCTTTCCTGTTTTCCTCCCCTTTGTCTTCCCTTTCCTTTTCCTCCCCCTCACTTCCTCACTCTGTTCATCCATCCAGCCTTCCTTTGTTGCCCGGGCTGGTCTTTAACTCCTAGGCTCAAGGATTCCCTCCCCCTTGGTGTCCCCACTTAGACCAGGGATGAGTACCATGGTAGAGACATGCAAGCCGACTGTAGCCAACTCCTCGGGCTTGGAGAAAAGCACAGGAACAAGCTGGAGCTTTTTCTTTGTTTAGTCTTTTTAGAGTACTTAGAAGTGTCATCTTACCATAGATCATCTGGTGTAACAGAATGCTGACAGGACCTAGGGTTAGGGAACTTGGGGTCACTTCTAGGTCCCAACTTCCTGGGTGATGTTAAGATCTTCCAGGAAGCCTACATTCATATAACATGAAGCGTGGCACACATATCATGTATGCTTCTTTGTAGCATGTCATACTTGGGCATATGTGTTGCCAATCCAGTAGGATGAGATCCCGTATACATTTTTGGTGTTTCAGCATCCCGTGCCCAGACCTTCCCATCCAGGCAGTTCTGATTTTTAGTAGGCAAAGATTTTGGTTAACAGATATGATTCACAATCTGTTTTCTTCCCTCTGCTTCAGGGTTCACTGTCCTCTTAGATGATAGGAAAACACACATCTTGCTGACAGGCATGATGCTCGGCCCTACACCGGCTATTACTTTTATGACATCCATTATCTTAACAAGTCCTGGCTGGTTAATTGATGGAATTCATAACACCTGCTGCCATCCAGGGTGAAGTTCAACTGCTGCACCGTGGTTCAGGCATTTTCTAATTAACCATAGACCACTTGCTTCAAGTGGAAGGTGTGAAGTATGCTCCATGTTTATGACATGTGCTACATACATGCATGCAATGACAGAATACACTCAGTGGGTTTCTTGTAGACAGTGGAGAGTGGAGCCTGGCTGCTTCTTTTATCCAGTCTCACAATGTCAGCCTTTTAATGGGATAGTTACCCATTTACTACTGGCTATTTGTTTTCTGCTTGTATCATTTATTCTGTTTCTATCTCTGTTCCTGGAGTTTGCATAAATTTTAAATGATCCTATTTTATATGAGCTTAATAGCTATCATCATCATTTTCTTTATCTACCAATCTACTTATTTGGTTGCTTGTTTGTTTTGTTTTGCAATACCAGGGATTGAAAGGAGAGTGTTGGGTATGTCAGGCAAGTGCTCTACCACTGAACTACATCCCCAGTCCACTGCCTAGTTTGTTTTGTAGGTTGGTGCCTCCGTGTTTACAGTGGGTATTCTTAATTTATCACACTATTTATTTGGTTTTTTAAAATTCTTTTATTGGTACATTTTAGGTATACAATACATTTACATTTATCTTTGGGTGCTTGTACCTGTACATGATGTATCTTGGTTCTTATTTTTTCCCCATTACCTGTGCACCCTTCACCCCCTCCACCCTTCCCTATTTAGATAGATTTCATTTCCATTTTTTTTCTTTTCTCATAATTTTTCCTTTCCCTTCTTTCCTTTCCCCTTCCCCTCCCACCACCCCTATGTTTTTTGGGGAACATACCCAGCAGGGGAATGGCTGGGTCAAATGGGACCTCTAGTCCTAGTTCTTTGAGGTATCTCCATACTGACTTCCACGGTGGTTGCACCAGTCTGCACTCCCACCAGCAATGGAGAAGGGTTCCTTTCTCCCCACAACCCCACCAGCATTTGTTATTGGTTGTTTTCATGATAGCAGCCATTCTTTGTGGGGTAAGGTGGAATCTCAGTGTTGTTTTTATCTGCATCTCTCGAATGTCCAGTGATGTTGAACATTTTTTCATATACTTGTTTGCTGCTTTTACTTCCTTGTCTGAGAAATGTCTCTTCATTTCAGATGACCATTTTTGAATTGGGTCTTTGAATTAGGGGAGTCTGAATTTTTTCAATTCTTTTTATATTCTAGATAGACCTTTGTCTGAGGTACAGCTGCTAAAAAGTTTTTCCCACTTTGTAGGTTGTCTCTTAGCTCTGTTGGTGATTTCTCTTGCAGTACAGAAACTTTTTAATAAGATGAGATCCAGTTGTTGATTCTTTCTGCTAGTTCCTGTGCTACTGAGGTTTTGTTCATGAAGTCTTTTCCTATGCCAATGTCTTCAAGAGTTCTACCTAACCTATCTTCCAGCAAGTTTAGTGTTCTGTCTTAATATTTAGCTCTTTAACCCACTTTGATCTTAGTTTAGTGCATGATGATAGGTAGGGGTCTAGTTTTAATCTTTTGGCAGGTTGAACTCCAGTTTTTTCAATACCATTTATTAAATACGCTACCTTTCCTCCAGTGATGGTGGTTGAGTCCTTTGTCAAAGATGAGGTGGGTGAGTATGTTGGAAGTTGTTTCTGCATCTTCTAATCTATTCCAGTGATCCTCGGGTCTGTTTCTTTGCCAGTACCATGTTGTTTTAATCACAATAGCTTTGTAGTATAGTTTCAAGTTGGGGATTGCAATACCCCCAGCCATGTCTCTGTTACCTAGAATTGCTTTTGCTAGTCTAGGTCTCTTCTGGTTCCTAAATGAATTTTTGGATTATTGTCTCTAGTTCTGTGAAGTATATTGGAATTTCATTCGGCATTGCATTAAATCTAGATAGTAGTTTTGGAAGTATGGCCATTTTCACTATATTGGTTCTTCTTACCCAGGAACAAAGGATGTTTTTCTGTTTTCTTATATCCTCCTTGATCTCCTTTTTCAGAGTGCTGTAGTTTTCAGTGTAGAGGTCTTTTGCTTCCTTTGTGAGGTTGATTCCTAGATACTTCATTTTTTGGGATGCTATTATAAAAGGAATTGTTTCCATAATTTCTCTCTCAGTGACTCTGTTATTTGTGTATAAGAAGACTGTTGTTTTTTGAGTGTGACCTTATATCCAGCTACTCTACTGAATCTGTCGATTAGGTCTAGAAGTCTTTTGGCTGAGATTTTTGGGTCTTCTATGTAAAGTATCATATTGTCAGCAAACAATGACAGTTTAACTTCTTTGTTTCCAATCTTTATTCCTTTTATTTCTTTCTCTTTTCTAATTGCTATGGCTAATGCTTCCAGAACTATATTGAACAGGAGTTGTGATACTGAGCATCCTTGTCTTGTTCCTGATTTTAGCATGAAAGTTTTCAGTTTTTGACCATTTAGTATGATGTTGGCTGTTGGTTTTTCATAGATAGCCTTAATCAGGTTGAGATAAAGACTTTGTGTTCCAATTTTCTGTAGCATTTTTATCATGAACAGGTGTTGGATTTTGTCAAATGCTTTTTTTGCATCTATTGAAATGATCATGTGGTTTTTGTCCTTGACTCTGTTAATATAGTGTATTACATTTATTGATTTATGAATGTTGAACCATCCTTGCATTCCTGGGATAAATCCAACTTGGTCAGGGTGTATGATCTTCTTGGTGACCCTCTGTATTCTGTTTGCCAGTATCTTGTTGAGGATTTTTGCATCTGTGTTCATTAGGGAGATTGGCCTGTAGTTTTCTTTTGGGGTTGAGTCTTTTCCTGGTTTTGGAATCCAAGTAACACTTGCTTCCAGGAATGAGTTTGGAAGCCTTGCTTCCCTTTCAATTTCCTTGATGAGTTTAAAGAGTAATGATGATAGTTCTTCTTTAAATGTCTTGTAGAATTCAGCAGTGAAGCCAACAGGACCTGAGCTTTTCTTTGTTGGTAAATTTTTGGGTTTTTTATTTTTGGTACCGGGAATTGAACTTAGGACTTTGTGCTTCCAAGGCAGGCCGCAGAACCACTGAGCTAAATCCCCAGCCTGTTGGTAAATTTTTGTATTACATTTTCAATTTCACTCATTGTAATTGGGGGTGTTTAGAATTTCTATATCTTCTTCATTTAACTTTGGCAATTCATATGTGCCTAGAAATCTGTCCATTTCTTCTGTGTTTTCCATTTTATTAGAGTACAGGTTCTCAAAGTAGGTATTGATGATCCTCTGGATTTCTGCTGGGTCTGTTGTGATTGCACCTTTTTCATTCTTAATTGCATGGATTTGAGCATTTTCTTTCCATTTTTTGATAAGATTGGCTGAAGGTTTATCAATTTTATTTATTCTTTCAAAAAATCAGCTCTTTGATTCATTAATTTTTTTGCATCATTCTCTTACTCTCCGCTGCATTGATTTCTGCTCTGATCTTTATAATTTCCTCTCTTGTAAGATCTTTGGGTTTGTCATGCTCTTCTTTTTCTAGGAGCTTGAGGTTTTGCATTAGGTTATTTATCTGAGTTCTCTCTGTTTTCCTAATATGAGCATTCACTGCTATGAATTTCCCACATAGAACTGCTTTCATTGTGTCCCATAGATTCCTGTATGTTGTACTGGCATTTTCATTTACTTGTAGAAACTGTCTAATTTCTTATTTAATTTCCTCTGTGACCCATTGGTTGTTCAGGAGGGTGTTATTCAATTTCCATATGTTTGTGGGAGTTTTGGGGTTTCTTATGTTATTGGCCTCCAATTTTATTCCACTATGGTCTGATAAATATACAGAGGGTAACTTCAATTCTTTTACATTTACTTAGACATATCCTATGAGCTAGCATATGGTCTATTATGGAGAATGACCCATGTGCAGCTGAGAAGAAGGTGTATTCTGCTTTTGTGGGTTGGAACACTCCGTAAACATCTATTAAGTTCATTTGTTCAATAGCTTGGTTCAGTTCTAGAATTTGTGGTTCATTTTTTTGTCTAGATGATCTATTTGTGATAGTGGGGTATTGAAGTCCCCCACTACAATTGTATTAGTGCTTATTTGATTTTTTATGTCCATTAATATTTGTTTTGTATAGTTGGGGGCATTTGTATTTGGTACATGTATATTTAGGATTGTCATCTCTTCCTTTTGGATTGTTCCCTTCACAAGGATGTAGTGACCATCTTTGTCTCTCTTAATTAGTTTTGGCTTGAATCCTACTTTGTCTGCAGATAAGATTGCTACCCCTGCTTTCTTCTGGGTTGCTGTGGCATGGAGAATGCTTTTCCATCCTTTTACTTTCAGTCTATGAGGTTTTTTTTTTTTGAGTTAGGTGCATTTCTTGTATACAGCATATTGCTGGATTTTACTTCTTAATCCATTCTGTCAGTCTATTTCTTTTGCTTGGTGAATTGAGGCCATTAACTTGAGAGTTATAATTCATAGACATTAACTCATCCTTGTCATGATGTTTTGCTGTTGTTGTCTCTTTCACTTCTTATTTTTTCCTCTTTTCCCTTTAGTTTCTTAACTTGCCTGATGGCTCATGGAGTTATGACCTTCATTGTCTTTTTCTAGGATATTGCTTAGAATTTTTTGGAGTGCTGGTTTGGTGTTCTTGAAATTTCTCAGGTGTTCTTTGTTGTGGAAGTATGTCATTTCCCCATCAATTTTGAAAGATAATTTTTCAGGATACAACAATGTAGTTTGGAAGTTATTTTCTTTTAGGGCTTGAAGTACTTCACACCATGCTCTCCTTGATTTGAGGGTTTGTGTTGAGAAGTCTGCCATGATTCTTATGGTCTTTCCTTCATAGGTGATTTGTTTCTTTTCTCTAACTGCCTGTAGGATTTTGTCCTTCTGTTGGGTTTCTGGGATCTTGGCTATTATATGTCTATGTGTAGTTTTTTTTGATCATGGCTAATTGGAGTTCTGTATGCCTCACTTATCTGTACGTCCAATTCTCCACCTCTGTCTGGGAAGTTTTCTACTATTCTGTGAACAGTTTTTTATGTCAATTGTACTTTCTCCTGTTTTTTCATGGACTCCTATCACTCTTATGTTATTCTTTTTTTTTTTATTGTTCTTCTTTTCATTATCTAGCAGCTGCTGCATTGATTTCTCATCATCCCTTACTATTTTGAAGAGATCTCTGTTTTCATGGTCCTTAACAACAGTTTTGTCTTTTATATGATATCCTATCTTCAGATTCCCTTAATCTGCTCTGCATTCTTTCAGTGAAGTTTTTAATCTCCTGAATATCTGTTTGAATCTGTTTCATGAATTCCATTTCTTTCTTATACTGGCATTCATGGCTTCCAGGATGTTTCTGATCTCATCCATTTTCTTATCTGTTTCTGTTCTAGAGCCTCTAATCATGTCTTTCACTCTGCTCACCATCTCTGTAGTTATCTGGGAAATTATTTCTGCTTTGAATTTTTCTAGAGCCTCATTGATCTGTTTTATTACTTCCTGTGCTACCAGTTCATGGTGTCCAGGTGGTTGATTATCAGACTTCTCCACCTCGTTTTCCCCAGAATTTGCCTTTTGGGGTTGGAAGTCTGAGTTTGTGCCTTACTGAAATGTTTTCTCATTTCTTCTTTTTTAGTACTGACCTTGGTTTAGTTCCTGGGTTGACACTTTGAAGTTGCTTATTATAAGTATCTTTATTGATGTATTTAGAACATTTATGGAATGATTGCTTCTCAGAGGTGTCTTACAGATATAGCTGGTCTTTAGGTTTTAAGTCTCTAATGACTGTGAGGCTCTCATTTTCATTAAACTAGGAAGGACAACTGTTTAGATCAGCCCCAACACCTTAGCCCACGTTACACAGTCAGCAACACAATAGCATCAAGTACCTCTTAGAAAGTGACAATTTGTGGTAGTTATTAATCTATCGCCTTTAACTGTGTGAATTAAATCAAAATCAAGAACCAACAGAACATATGTTTATAGTGAATACTCTTCAGTATAGCAACTTTACCCTTCGGGATGTGGAGTTTGAAGGAAGTGGGGAGGTAGGGACAGGTAAATAGAACGATAGGGGAAGGTTAGCAGCGAGGCCAGAGGGCATAGGCAAGAGAAGAAAAGAGAAGAGAAGAAAGATAAGAAATACGAATTAGGGGCAGAACAGGAACACAAAGAGAGATGAAGAACAATGTGGGACATCAAGGGAGCAATGCTAGGAGAGAAAAAGAAAAGAGAAAAAAGAGAAAAATAAAAATTTTAAAAGTAAGAAAGTAGGACTGGGATTTAACTCAGTAGTTTTGCTGCCTGCTGCGCAAGCACAAGGACCCAAGTTCGATCCCCAATACCAGGAAAAAAAAAAAATAGCAAAGAAGAAAAAAAATTTAAAATAAGAGCAAAAAAAAAAAAAATAGTGGTAATTTTGAAAATAACAAATAAAAGATAAAAATGAAGGGCCTCCTTCAGGGTATGTCTCTGCTGTGACAATAGACAATGTGGGTTGCAGTGTGCAGATATAAGTCAGTGAGTCTCAGCAAGCCAGTCACAGACCCGTGAGATTCAAGCAGATTTCTGGCTGCAAGGCCCAAGTTGAACTCCTTATCCTCCTGTAGGGTTGAACTCTGCAAGGTTCTACTGCAGGTTCCAGCTGCCTTTCCCCTGAGCATAGTCCAGGTTCTGATGGGAGGTGATGATCCCTCCAACTTACCAAGCATGATGGTCTGGTTTTTTCAGTGGGCTTCAGTTTTCATCAGGGAGCCTTGGAGAGGCCCTTTCTCTGTTGTTCACTTCTGCAGCTCAGGACAATGGCCTTTATGTGCCCCTGTTTCTCTGTAGTATGGATCCAAGTAGCTGTATAGCCAGGGCAGGGGGGCCGTCTCTGTTATTCCAGGCACCTGGGTGGCTAAGCTGGAGGCTGGTGGGCATGCCTGGGGCAGCAGGGTGGGGGTCCTCACTGGCTTGGTTTCTGGCTAGGTCTCCTGCTCGCAAGTGGGCAGAGTGAGCCGAACTGAGCAGGGTACACTCAGCCCGTGCTTACTCTGCCCGTGTGCATGGAGAAGCTCCACAATTTATATTTGAACAGTGGTTTGCCGTATCCTGTGTAAGAACCTTACCAAAAAAAAAAAAAACCTTACAAATGTACTCCATCTGTATGCTCATACTTTTCTCATACATTATATTGTTATAATTATAAACAGCACAACATAGTTACTACTTTTACTTTTGCATTCAGCGATTACTTGTAAAAGAAATTTTTAAATGAAGAAATATTTCCCTGTTTGCGCCTGTTTTTAGCATTTCTACCAGTCATCATTCCTTCCTAGGAATCCATATTTCCGTCCAGGTCCTTCTCCCCGCAAAGCATCCTCCCTGTATGTCTTATAGTGCACCCTCCTGGTCAGGAATTCTCTCTGACCTTCTCTAGGAAGGCCTTTAATTTGCCTTCCTTTTTGAAAACTATTTCATGTGTCTATACAATGTTAGGCTGATTCATTCCTTGATTCATGCCATTGACTTCTGGCTTGCATAGCTTTCAATAAGAAGTTTGTGGGATTTATTTTCTCTCTGGTTGTAATTTGTACACACGCGCGCGCGCGCATGCTCGCGCACGGGCTGCTTTTAAGAGTTTCTTTCATCACTTATTTTCAGGAAGTTGATTATGTCTTCTTGGGATGTTCACTGGTGGTTTTTCTGCCTGGGGTTCCTTAGCTCTCTTGGACTTTTGGGGGGAGGGGAATAGTATTAGGAACCCAGGGCCTTTGTGCTGAGCTAAATCCCCAGGCATTTTTAAAATTTTTTATTTTGAGACAGGGTATTGCTACGTGTCTAAGCTGACTAGGCTAGGCTCCACTTGTGATTCTGCTACCTCAGCCTCAAAGAGTGCTGGGATTACAGGTGTGTGTGACCACACCTTATGATTGCTCCTTTTTAAGTGGAAAATTTCCTAAATATATTTGATCTTGAAATCCTTGTTTTAGGTAACCCATGTTATTATCCCTTGCAACCGGTGCTTTATGAACGAACATTAACCCTAGCTTGAAAAAGATTGATCACCAAAATCTACATTTATTATTTTTACTTGTTTATAACTATTAGACTTTTTGTACCACTTAGAGTTGGGTTACCCAAAAAGTTACTGTGCATTTGCCTGGTGTTATGTAGACTATGTGAATATGAGTATGATTAGAGATTATCATTAATTGCCAGCTTTACAGGGAATACTCTAGTGGTAACCATGTTTCCTGTCTGAAATATAGCAAAAAAATAGGACCCAAATCATTCTCCCACATTTTGTGCAGTAGCAGTCCACTGGCATGCTAAAGGAAAGTTGATAGCATGCCCACTGTTACCATCTGTAGATAACATTACAGAAATGTTGACTCTGAAAGACACTCAGACCGTAGTCACTTTCTGGAGACAAAAAGTCATCTTAGTGCTTGCTTCAACAGCACATATACCCCCCCATCCCAAAAATTGTTTTAGCTGTTCTTTGGTTTTAATTTGTAGTTTTCTGGTGTGTTTATGGCACGCATGCTTCTTTTTAAAGAACATTAAAATTAGGCACTAGGAATTTATATACAAAATGAGAGCCTTTTATTATTAAGAAAACAATGCAAAACATTGCATTTCTCTATGTCATAAATAAAATTTTAAAAGGAAAATGGTCCCTTGGAAGTTGCCTCTTTAGGAATATAGAGAGAGAAGGGCATATGTTTACTACTGTGCCAGAGATAATCCATCTGAACAGAGGGTGTCCCTAAAGTGATTTGTTTAAAAGATTAGATGATAAAATGTGTTGAATAATTAATGTATTGTGACTTTTCACCCAGCCATACACATTTTCAGTTTGGTTAATAAGAAGAAAAATGAGGATAGTGGCCTGATTCTAATTCCCTGTGGATTAAGACTCATATAGAACTGCCCTACTTCTTGACTCTATTATTATATTAAAAGTAACATTTATTTTTGTAAGTCATTACCATCTTGGCACACTTACTTTCATTTTGGTCATATACAGACATCCTTAGATTTCAAGCTTCCAAAGTCTTTTACCAAGTCTTTTATTTCTGTTAGAGAACCTGGAGACTTCCAACAGTGGCATCTCAGTTTATTGCACTGTTTGGTTACTGGTGTATTCAAAGTCAGTTGAAAACTTGTCTTTAAAATTTCAATATGCTGAAAAATCTTTCACATAGAAATTGGGAGCCTTGGGCTGTATTCAACATGGAGAGTCATCTGTCTAGACACTTAAGATGCATGGAAAAGGTCCATTAGAGCTTGCATCAGGAAAACAGAACAAGCCCAAATAAATGACCTAATGATGCAGCTCAAGGTCCTGAAAAAACCAGAACAATCTAAATCCAGAGATTCTACAAGGAAGGAAATTATAATTATAATTAGGGCAAAAATGAAATGGAGAGTATAAAAACAATGCAATGAATCAGTGAATCAAAGAGCTGATTCTTTGAAAGAATAAACAAAAATGACAAACCCTGAGACAGTCTTACCAAAAAAGGAAAGAAATCAATGTAATTAGAAATGAGTAAGGTGAAATCACAATGGACACTGCTGAAATACGGAAAATTATTAGCAACTACTTCAAAATCTTATATATCAAAAAATTCCAGAACTCAAAAGAAATAGAGAGATTCCTAGATATGAATGAATTACCAAAACTGAACCATAAAGACTTAAAACTCTTGAATAATCCCATAATGAGCAATGAAATAGATGCAGTAATTAAAAGAAAAAAAAACCCTACCAGTTAAGAAAAGCCTGAGGCCTGATGAATTCACAACCAAATTCTATGAGAACTTCAGGGACGATGTAACATCAATACTCCTTGTATTGTTTAATGACATTGAGAGGGAAGGAGTGCTCCCAAAGTCATTGTTGGAAGCTAACATTACCCTCATCCCAAAAGCAGACGAGGATCCAAACAAAAAAGAGAACTGTAGGCCAGTCTCTCTACTGAACATACACGTGAAAATCCTCAACATGATACTGGCAAACAGAATGCAACAAATCATCAAAAAGATCATACACCATTACCAAGTAGGCTTCATCCACACAATGCAAGAATGGTTCAACATACATAAATCAATAAATGTAATTCATGACATTAAACAGAAGCAAGGACAAAAAAATCACATGATCATCTCAATAGACACAGGAAAGGTCTTTGACAAAATCCATTCATCCATTCGTAATTTAAAAAAACCCTGAAGAAAATAGGAAGAGAAGGACCTTATCTCAATCTGATAAAAGCCATTTATGACCAACCTACTGCCAACATCATGTTAAATGGGGAAAACCTAAAAGGTTTTCCTCTAAAATCAGAGACAAGACAAGAATGTTCACTATCACCATTCCTGTTCGACATAGTCCTCCAAACATTAGCCAGAGCAATCAGGCAAGAGAAAGAAATAAAAGGGATACATATAGGAAAGGACAAAGTCAAAATATTGTTATTTGCATATGACATGACTAAAAAGAAAAATCCCACCCAGAGACTCCTAAAATTAATAAAGAAATTCAGCAATAGAGCAAAATACAAAATAAATGCACAAAAATCAATAGCATTCCCATACACTAAGAACTCACTGAGAAAGAAATCAGGAAAACAGAACCATTCACAATAGCATCAAGAAAAATTAAATACTTAGGAATTAACCAAGGAAGTGAAAGGCCTCTGCAGTGGAAATTACATCACTCTAAAAAAGGGAGATCAAAGAAGACATCAGAAAATGGAAAGATATGCCAAGTTCCTGGATCAACAAAACTAATATAGTCAAAATGGCCATACTTCCAAAACTGATATATACATTTAATGCAATCCCAAACAAAATACCAAGAGTGTTACTCACAGAGGTAGAGGAAACAATCCAAAAGTTCATATGGAACAAGAAATCCAGAGTAGCAAACACAATTCTGGGTAATAGTAGCAAAACAGGAAGCACCCACAATCCCAGCGTTGAAGTTATATTACATAACAGCATGATACTGGCACAGAAACAGAAATGTGGATCGATGGGACAGAATAGGGGAAGCAGATACAACCCTGGACACATTCAACTGCTTGATCTTTGGCAAAGGGGCCAAAAACATACACTGGAGGAAAGATAGCCTTCTTAATAAATGGTGCTGGGAAAATTGGATATCCACATGCAAAAGATCAACTCTAGACCGATATATCTCACCATGTACTACACTAAAGTCAAAATGGATCAAAGATCTAAATGTTAAAACAGAAACAATCTGCTGGAAGGTAAAATAGATAAAACTCTCAAAGAAAGAGGCATAAGCAAAGTCTTTCTGAACAGAACCCTGGTTGCACAAGAAATAATACTAAGAATCAACAAAATGGGATCCACATCAAATTAAAAGGCTTCTGCACAGCAAAGGAAACAACCAACAGAGTGAAGAGACAGCCTACAGAACGGGAAAATAATTTTGCCAGTTACTCCTCAGAGAACTAAAATCTAGAATAAACAAAGAACTCAAGATTAGACCTCCCACCAAAATAAAAGATCCAATCAAAAAAATGGACAACAGAAATGAAGACATTTCTTAGAAGTAGTAAAGATGGCCAATGAATACATGAAAAGAAAGTTCAACCTCACTGACCATAAGAGAAATGCAAATTAAAACTACCTTAAGCATACAACAGGTGCAACATATGTGCTATTACTTTTATGTTTTGATTTAATCCAGTGTTTTGGATCGGAGACCCATTTTTCACATGACTGCAGATTAAGCATATTCCAAACAACACAGACCAACGTCTTAAAGAACATACTTTGGCAAACACTCCCCCTACTTGTTTAAAACCTCCAGTTGATTGGCTTCTAAGTTCATTTGGTGGTAGGTTTTTCTGGCAGCAAACTTGCAAATCATTACTCTGTTTTAGGCAGCACTTGCTGAGAAGGCTTCTGACCCACCTGGCTGGGATGATATGTTGGATTCTTAGGGTCAGGATGCTGGTGTATGGCTTGGCTGGGTGTAAACGGCTCGGGATCTCTCTTGTATCAAGAGATAGAACTGCCGGTTGTATTGTCAAACTCTTAATTTACTTTCAATAAGAATGGTGTTTCTCCTTTTGAGATCCATCTGCACTATTTCTTTTATAAATTTGGACTGCCAGGAAAGGAGCATTATGACAGTCCATCAAAATAGCCCCTTGACTGTCCTTTCTGAATCTAAGACTTACCCGAACATCCTCCTTCACCTTCTAATGTTTCACCCACCCCCCAGAATCAGGCAGAAGCCATGAAGAGATGAACGTGGTGAGTCTGTTATTTTATTACACTTGCATCTCAGTGGTGGCACTTGGCATTTCGAGCTGGATTAACATGTTAAGAATGGGGCCGTCATTCATACGTTTGTCCTGCTGCCCGGCAGCTCTGATTTGAATTCAGTCATTCATGCCAGCTTGAACCACCAGTGGTACATGCACTACTGTCCCACCTGGCAGGTTGTACCGCTTCTCGGGGAGTCTTTGATTGCAACAATGCAAAGAAAGACATTGATTTAGCAGAGCAGATATCATTACATTACTGTTCCTTAAAGTTTGAAATGTGGCCGGGGATTTAGCTCAGTAGCCGCCTGCCTCGAAAGTGCAAGGTCCTGAGTTTGATTCCTGGTACCAAAAAAAAAGTTCAAAATGGTATAAAAAATTGTGATACAGCTAATTTGTGGTACAGCAGTTGTAAATGCATATTCTGTATACACCAGCAATGGGGTACTATGTTAAAATTTAGAGAATTCTGTTGTTTTTTTTTTGGTACCGGGGATCAAACTCGGCTCCTTGTGCTTGTGAGGCAGGCGTCGGAACCACTGAGCTAATTCCCCGGCCCAAGAGAATTAATTATTGATAAACTATTCACAGATATGAATACATTTCTTTTAATTTAATGAAATAAATGTGTTCATTATTGTAATAATTTTTAATTGGTATGAGTAGTAGTAATATTTATATTTGTGCAGTGATATTCAGGGTCAAGCAGCTGACTGGAATCGGCCCATTTATAGACTTTTTATTAATTGTACTGGTAAAGAGACAGATAAACGTGATGAGCTCTGTTTGTAGCACCAGTGGTACCAGCCACCCGAAGGGACAGCCATGCAGGCACCCCTGGTAGTTCCAACTGGCAGGACTGTGTCAGTCTCTGTTGTGGGTAGGCCATCCTGCGCGTTGTGAGAAGTTTAGCAGCATCCCTGGCCTAACTTTAACACACCACATGTCATCAGCACCTCCATCTCTACTAGTGATGCCCCAAAATATCTCCAGACGTTTCTTGGTATCCCTCGGTGGGCAGGGCGTGGTCACCCCTGGTTGATAACCACTTGTTAAAGTGTGGACACATGATAATCCTGTGCTTTTAACTGAGATGACATTTGTAGTCGGTATCATATGCTTCTGAGTGGGAAAGGAATTTTGTTTGCTGCCAGTAGAAAAAATGGCCTTTATTCTTCATCTTGCGGCAGGTGCTCTATGAGGCCTTGGGCAACATACAGGAGGGCTTTGTCTGTGCTGGCAGAGTCAGAATTGAACATGAAATGAGCATGTCCGATAGAAGGTGCTTGCCAAGCCGGGCTCTGGCACACGGTCATTTGCCAGCCAGCGGTGGCCGGTACCCTGCCAGGCTCCTAGCTCCTTCTCGCACAGTCACCCCTTTGTCGGATGTCTTGCCAGCTGGGGCCACACCTCTCCTGTGCCCTAGGTCCCGGCTTCTGCCAGCTCAGCTTCTCTTTACCTCTGCCATCTGCATCTTTCATTCCTGGGGAGGAGTAGGTTTATCTCAAGCCGGA
Organism: Heterocephalus glaber; assembly: GCF_053883595.1. NCBI lineage: Eukaryota > Metazoa > Chordata > Mammalia > Rodentia > Bathyergidae > Heterocephalus > Heterocephalus glaber. Next base: position 874,909 of record NW_028258189.1, read on the forward strand.
CACTGATAAGATTATATTCCCTTGGGGTACTCAGTAGCACCGCAAGGAATGGAAAATAGACACTCAAACATACTTGTGGTAGAGGATGTCCCTAACGGCACCATGCATAATCGCCAGTGCCCACCGCCTGCACAGTGGCAGAGTGGATCTGTTGGTACAGTGGCATTCGGCTATAAAAAGAATGAAGTGCTGGTCTGTGCTGCCAGAGGAACCTTGAAAACAGAAAGAAGCGAGACACAAGAGGCCTCTCTTCCTATTGTATAATTCATGTTTGCATGAGCTGTCCTGGCCAGGCAAGTCTACAGAGACACAAATCTGACAGTCAATTGCCATAGCTGCGGGGTGGGGTGGGGGGATCAATTGCTAATAGGGTGAGGGTTTCCTGTGGAGTGACTCGAATGTGTTGGAACTTGATATAGGTGGTAGTTACTTCACATTTGAGTGTATGAAGTGCCACTGAATTAACTTTATATTCACTGATGTTCTACCCCAACTGAACACCAAGAAGAAACAACCATGAAGGTTGCAGGGAGAAGTCTAGTTGGATTGAATCACATGTGTGATGTGTTTTGTTTTGTTTTTTTAGGATTTCCTTTTGGAATGATGAAAATATTTTGGAATTTGACATCATTTTTAAAGAGGAGGCTTTAAATTGCTAACATTTTCCTCATAGGTGAAGAATATAATTTCCAAAAAACCCAACTGCCTAGCAGGAAAATGCTTTTTTTAAGATTTGAAAACATAGCATTAAAAAAGAATTGCTCATTGCTTTTGATCATCATTTCTTATATTTACTTTACCAATTTTTGGTTTTGTTTGGTTTTTTTTTTTTTTTGGTACCGGGGATCGAACTAGGGTCCTTGTGCTTGCGCAGCAGGTGGTGAAACCACTGAGCTAAATCCCCAGCGCTTATATTTACTTTAAAATCCCTTCAGTTGTTTTACAAATCTGCAGAGATGCCCCAAAGCACTATTGGAAAGTGATGTAAAGGATTGGGAGTCCAATGGGAATAAACAAACCTCCCTGTTTGCATTTAGGATGAAATTTAGGTGAGCTGTGGGCGCCATTTGGCTAGACTTCCTAACTGCTCAAATTAAATACATGGCAATATATTTAAATAAGTGCATATATAACCAAAACAATTATTGCATGAAGATTTAAAGGGCAGAAAGTTAATTGTTGGTGAATACTGGCTCACATATGCTTAAAGGTGTCTGGGTAGGTGAGATGTTAGTTCAAGTAGTAGGAATGCTGCTTATAAACCCAGTGCTAACTGGTGCTTGTACTTGGAAACAAAGAATGAGAAAAATAGGGAGAAAGTAGCAAGCCTTCCTGGATCCATTTCTTTAAAACTTTCTCTTGGTATTTCTTTTTTCCCAAAAAAAAAATCTTCAAAGATGCTAATGAAAGATACAGGTATGGTGACACACAGCTGTAATCCTAGTAGACTAGGAAACTGAGGCAGGGGGATTACAAGTCCAAGCCTAGCTTGGGCATTTTAGCAACCTAGTGAAACCCTAACTCCAAAGAAAACAGGCTGAGGATGTAGAACAGTGTGAAGGCCCTGGGTTCGATGCCCAGTACTGAAAAAAGATAAATGCTAGTAAAAATAACTCCTGAGTTAGGCCTGTAGCTCAGTGGTAGAGCACTTGCCTAGGATGCGTGAGGCCCCGGGGTTTAGTATCCACCACTGCAAAAACAAAACAAAGCAACCCCAGGGAAATTGTTCAGAATTGTGATGTCCCTATGAAAATGCTACATTTCCTTCTGATATTTTGTAATAAAATTAAGGCAGACATGAAGAAATAAATGTTGTAGATTCTAAAGTTTATGTTATAGTACATACATAGCTACTATGATGTTTTAGTTGGCCAGGCATGTGGTATGTCATTCGTTCATTTATTATGTACTATGGAAATCAGCTTGTCCTTCCTCCTATGAGGGCAGGAAAGGTGTAATACATGTTCTGAATGATATAGCAGGAACAAACCCAGAATACAATGAGGGAGAAAAGAGAGCTGAGGAAAAGCGGTCATCCCCGGGGATTCTGTATTCCTACTCAGGCAATAGCTAAACATCAAAAATACAGTGGGGGGGCCAGTGATTTAGCTCAGTAGTGCCACCACTGGCCTCACGAGCAAAAGTTCCTGAGTTCGATCCCCGGCACACAAAAAAAATAATAATACAGTGGTGGGCAACAGAAAAAGCATTTGTTCCTTGTGTAACAGTCCCAAATGGAGTATTCTAAAAAGGGATGGTAACAAATCCCTAAGGTCATGGTGTGGGAAGGGGAGCAACTCATGACCAGTATTTTAATGGTAGAATGACAAGTTGTGCTTGTACACTACCTGGAAAACCTCTTCTATCAGGTTAGAAAGCACCTGCAAGGACCTGACACCACCTGAACAGAAGGGCTATCAGGATACTTGTTCACTGTGCCATGCCGTGTCATGCCAAGAGCTGAGAACAAGTGGAAAATTGGAATTCTTTTTATATTTACCAAGTCTTGGCAATAACTCGTAAGAGTAAAGAATCCATTGCATTGTTACAATAATTTCTATCTCACACAGATATTCTGCATTGATCTCCACTTTCCAGCTGGCACCATTTATTGATGGTGGTTCTACTGTGGTTATTGACAATGGGGAACTCAGTCATGATCAGATATTAGGACTTTGATTTTTCATTTTAATTCATTGTTTCTAGCCATGAACTAATTAGTTCTGACATGTTCTATAACCAGAAGAATGTTATTAACCATAGTCATAATTCCCATTTTTTTGTGTTGATCACACAGATGATAAATTAATCACACTTACAAAGTTTCATAACATATATAAAAGATAATCTTCAATTTCAAGACTAATTTGTGAGTTACCATCTGTTTTGGACCAAAGAAAATAGAAATTTGATTTTAAAGCCTTTATCTGAACAACTTGTAATAAGAGCTGTTTGTATATTAATTACTTATTGAATTATTATGGATTTTAGTGTTTTAATTTACAAGCAATTTGGAGCTTATTGTGGTGACATCTGCTCATATTTTGATACTTTGTGGCATTTAACAGTTTCATCATAAGGCTTATTTTTCCCCCCTGGTAATTTACAACTGAATCCCAAAAACAGTGATTTGCTTTCTGCTTCAGCTTACTCTAAGGCATATTGTCCTGTCTCATCTTCACTGCAGACATATTTTTCATACTTAAATTTTTTTCATTTTATAAGGAAAATCAATATCCCTTTGTGCTTGCTTCATTCGGTGTCTTAATTTCTATTCAAGGAATTTTAGATGAATTTTAAATAAATCTTATTATTTTTCTTGACCTGGCTTATTACTTTTTATCTCATATACCCCTGAGGTTTCTTTTTCTTTTTTTGATGTACTGTTATGAAACTTAGGGATCTGTAAACTTACCTGTAGAATCCCTTTAATTTCCTTCTTTTAAATACCTTAACTAGAAACATGACTGCAAATAATTTCCTCAAATTCCCTGAAAACACTTTATGAGGTTCCATATGCATTCACTAATAAGAAGCACCTTCACTCATAGCTTTGCTCATGGACTTGAATTATGTTAAACCTGGAACCCTTTATTATCACTTAAGACTGTTGAATAAGCACTTAAAGAAAATGACGGGCATTTACTTTCCATGGTTCTTGAGTTTTTAGATGATTTTTGGTAATTCAGACTCTGTAGGATGCTGGATTCATTCAAAACCAAAACCATTTTATAAAGAAGAAAGTAAATCTCGTGAGGTAAATGCTGGTTGGCTGGTTTGTGTTTAGACTGACTGAAAAGTAAAAGCACAATTTGATGTGAAGGATGATCTTTTTATGAAACAGGAAGCTGGCTTCTTCAAAACTGAACGCAGATGGGGCCGGGGATTTAGCTCAGTGGTTTTGCCGCCTGCTGCACAAGCGTAAGGACCAGAGTTCAATCTCCGGTACCACACACACACACAAACGCAGATGGAACCCTTGTAGCAGGGCAGTGTGTGGGGACGAGTGGGGAGTTGGGAAGCGCTAGCCCCTTGGCTATGCCTCCTTTTAGGTAGAAAAGATTCTAAGGTTGCTTTGGTGTGCTCACGCTGGGCAACATGTCTAACAGGGTCACTCAAAAACATCAGCTCCACTGATACCCAGTTTGACTACAGCGTGTTGTCTATACACAAGTTGTGCAGAGTTTGTCGCCTGCATACAGCACTGTTGCCAAAGATGTTTCAGATGAACACCACTTTATCATTAAATCATAGCCTTGCTCCTGGGCTCTGATAACCACTAATCTTTCTGTCTCAATAGATTTGCCTACCCTGGACATTTCATATAAGTGGAATCATACAGTGTGCAGGGGTTTTTTTTATGACTAGACTGTTTTATTTAGCATGATGTTTTTAAGGTTTGTTCATCTCATAGCAAGACTTTATTCCTTTTGGTAGCCAAATAATATTCCATTGTATTAATATGCCAAACTTGGTTTATGTTTTTAATCTGTTGATGGACATGTAAATTGTTTCCAGTTTGGGGCTCTTTCCAATTATGTTTTGTTTTGAAATAAGAGTCCTTGCAGTATCAGAGCTGGCAGTAATTTTATCTAGCTTGAAACTTTCCTTTCAAAATTCCTACACACATAGTAATGCCTGATTGGCTATTTTAATTTCTCTCCCTTTTTTCTCCACCTTGCATATACAACCCCAGCAGCTGTGTGTAAGGGCAAAGATAGAAACAATGGAGCAATAAAATGTGTTAATTTGAGTTGAAATAAAACAGAAATCTGAAGGACTGGGAGATGTGGTAGAGGTGAACGTACCCCCCAAAGGTTTTTTTTTTTTCATTTTTAAAATGTAGTAGTCCATGTGGGTAGCACGTAACGTTTACATTCCTAAGTCTTCTTTTCCCATCTCGCTCCAGGCTGGTCCCTGCGGGCAGGCGCCTTGTGGGATCTGTGACAGATGCAGGGTGGCTCACTGGTTCACAGGTCTGCACATGAAGTCACCGTAACGGTAAGCAGCCCCATGTCATCGGGTCCGAGTCCTCCTGCCTGAAATGCATGTGACAGTAGAACTGGATTTTGCCAAAACAAACAGCTGTTTTACAACGATTTTCTTTTCTCCAAAAGCAGTTGCAGGTCCTTGTCTTGGCTGAAGTGGAAGGTAGCAGGTAGACTATCAGAACGTCTCTAAGTCATTATGAGATGGGCTGTGAGGTCAATTCCGAATGAAGTGTGTGCCGTTTATACCTTTTAAGAACTGTGGATCCTAGATGGGCTTAATAAACTTTTCAGTCTTACCGTGACACCTTTGGAAATCACTCTGTCCTGTCAACATTATGAATTGTAGTTAAGCTGAAGTACTAATCATAATTGGACACATGAGTATAGATTTTATTTGGCTCCTGTATCTTAATTCTCTGCTTGATTAGTTTCTTAATAGGATTTGTGTCCATGTGCAGATTGATTTGCTGGTTAACCTTGAAACTTATTAGGGGATCATTGGGGTTACAATGGATAAATCTACTGAGATACGAGCGTGTCCAGGATACAAAGCAAATAACTGTGTGTCCATAGGTGTCAAGAGTTGAAGTCCACATCCAAGTAAAACTGGAAATAGCCCCAGAAGTTCTGGAAAAGTGGTTACTGGGGCTGGAGGTGTGGCTCATAGTAGAGAGTGTGCTTAGCATTTGTGAGCCCTGAGAGAGAAGGGAGGGAAGGTGGGGGCTTATCTTGCTATCTTTTGATAGATGAGAATTTAGGGTTTTATTTTCTTTTCCTATTTTTGTCATTTTTGTTTTATTCTTTAGTGATTTTTTTTCTTTAGTAACCACCCTCTCAAAAAATGCCCACGTAGACATAATTTTTGTTATTTTAAAACATAAAGGTTGAACATTTGGAGATCTTTGTTTTACTGGTTTAAAAGAACTGACCAGAACTAAAGTAAGAGCCCTAACTTTTTTTTTTTTAATTCTTTTATTGGTACATTGTAGGTATACAACACAATTACATTTCTCATTGGGAATTGTACCTTTACATAATGCATCTTGGTTCTTATTTTTTCCCCATTCCTAGCCCTCCCTTCATGCCCTCCACCCTTCCCTATTTACAAAGACTTTATTTCCATTTTTTCCACTTCTCATCATTTTTCCTTTCCCTTCTTTCCTTTCCCCTGCCCCTCCCACTACCCCTACCCCTTTGGACCTTTTCTTCCTATTTTACATTATCGATTACTCATTCTAATCATTGGTACATTTTAGGTATACAGTATAATGACATTCATCATTAGAAAGTTGCACCTTTCCATAGTCTCTCTTGGTTCTTATTTTTCAGCCTTTCCCAGCCCTCCCTTCAACCCCTCCATTCCTCCCTATTTACAAAGATTTTGTTCCTATTTTTCCATTTTCTCATATTAATCCCATTCCCTTCTATTCCCTTCTATCCTTTCCCCTACCCCTCCCACTTCCTTCCCCTTTGCCCCTTTTCTTCCTATTTCACATTACCAAATATAGATTTAGTCACTATTTAACTTTCAGTTTCTTCATGTCTGGTGGTAGCTCTGTTGTCCCAAAGCAACCAGTGGGAGAGCCGGATGACCCCCTGCATGCACAGGTCAGCCCCTTACTGCAGGGAGCGGCCCTGCCACTACTGTGAAGCTGAGGCCTAGGCACTATGCCCGCTGCCACTCCTGTGGGTCTTCTGTCTCACACTCTAAATACTCCCAAGCTGTCCCAGCCCACGGGTAAGTCAACGGAGACCCTAGGGGGGGGGTGAGAATGACAAAGGACAGGGGACACGAGAGATGGAGACAAGACAGGTTTCTGATCAAGTCTCGTTTATTGCGGAAGCTGCTACAACATATATACCGTAGGGCTAGAGGGGAGGAGCAAGAGGAGGGTACTGGGGCTACTTCCTTGTTGCCGGGTAGATTTGCAGCAGGCCCGGATATGTCCGTAAAAGGCACTCAAGAGTTCTAGCGGAGGGGCAAGGCCCCCCACACCAGGCTAGGGGCTGTGGAATTTTAAGCCGCTGAGCATTTAATTACAAAACTCAGTACCTGTGTTGGCCGGTATAACCATGAGGATGGTTTGACTCTAGTTTTTATTTATTGATTAGTCTTTCCAGTTTTCTTTGTGATTCATGTAGATGGAAGTACTCAACTCTGATATAACACCAAGATTTATATGGGCTTCGGGCTGCCTTGGGGGAACCCTTATGTCCACAGAAAAAGCTGTGGGTCTGAGTATTGACCCTACTTAGGATTCCACTGAGTGCAGAAAAGGGGTGTGTGTGGGTGTGTGTGTCTTAAACTAAACCCTGAATATTGAGGTGAAAAATCTGTCCTAGGGGTTTCATAACAAGCCAGTGTATATTCCCGAAATTGGTTTGTGGTTCTAGTGCACATTGTATAGAAACTGCATTCAGCCGCTCTGTCTGCAAATTAATTTCTCCCTAGAAAATCTGTCATATTGATCTAATGGGCATCAGAAGTGTTCGCTTAAGGACAAAAGTCATTAGAAAAACAGGACAGGGCCGGGGATTTAGCTCATTGGTGCTGCCACCTGCCTCGAAAGCACAAGGTCCTGAGTTCAACTCCCGGTACCAAAAAAAAGAAAAACAGGACAGACCATGCTCATGTTGGAGCAGTAGCTCAAGCAGACACCACTCAGGAGTCTGAACCTGAAATCTTGGAGACATGAGCTTTCATTTAACTGTCTAGAAAGGAGAAAGCTGCGAAAGGGAAATTCTGTTCTTCGTCTCACGTAGCATCTGGCTCGCGTGGTGTGGACTGTCTTAGCAGTGATTTGCTGTTACGAGGTCGAGCAGTTTCAGAGCGGTCCCTTCTGGGCGTCCCCTGTGCCTTCTCTGCCCCAAGCATCTGCCGTTGACTCGCACACTGATGGAATTTGGCTGGAAACCATGAAGTGCTGTGTTCCTTTGCAAGGCAGGATTCTTTTCCCGACCCAAGACCCCTCTCCTCTGCCATTCCGAACCTGTAGATTCATTTCCTACTGAGGTTATTTCTGAAGACGTTGCCAGGTTTTAACTATATTTTTATAAATATGAAAACAGCTCATGTTCGTAGTAGAAAACACAGAAAATACAAAAGCTCATACATATGGAAGGAAGGTGAACCTAGTTCCATCCCTAGAGATAAGCATAAGTGCAGTTTGGAAGGTATGTGCGTGTGCACAAAGCAAGATTCAGCATCATGCACAACCCTTCTGGAAGCGTAATTTTTCCATTTTCCCCCATCTTGAATAGTCTTTTAAAAAAATATTCTTTTAATGGGCGTTGTGGCTCTTGATTCTTCTGTTTTATCCATTTATTTAAATGGCGGTACACTGTTGAACATTTGAAATCTCATAAGGAAAAAAATATTTCTTTCATTGTATTCATGATTTTGGACCATTTGACTTCTAGTAAATATACCTGCAAAATTAGTAAAAAGCTTTACTTTTTTGGAAAGTATTTCTTACTATGGGAATATATATATATATATATTTATATGTGTGTGTACATATATCTACACACATGCTCACTGATAAATGAAGATAAGTATATGAAAAAGCAACCAACATAAAACCACAGTTGATATTTTTGTGTACTTCTTCCTAATCTTTTCCTTTGTATGTATTTGGGATCAAGCTATAAATGCATGCTGGCCTTCTCTTTGGCTTTGTTGCATGCCTCCACAACTCCCAATCCAGGATGCCATCATCTTTCTGCTCTACAGCTTTGCAAAATTAGACTCAGACACCTGAAGAACACAGTGTTTAATGTCAGACAGTGTCACTTAAAATCCTTGTTTCACTGGGATTTAATTTGGTCATCATCTCCTAGCTCTTCATTTTCCTAATTTATAAGATGGTAATAATAGGAGTAACAGTCGTATTTGTTTTACATTTGTGACAGATAAATAAAATAAACTGTAGAAGGCACTTGGGCCTCATACCTGGCAAGCATACTATATCTGTGATGTTACTGCTTTCTAGAATCATTTGCGTGGCAGCACGGTATTCCCAATGTGTACTTTCTATAGTTTATTTAATCCTGCTGTCTCTGGACAATACACTGCGTGCTGGCTTAATTACAGTTATGTAGGAGGACAAAGACTTGCGGAGTGACAAAAAAAGTCTGTTTCCTCCCCCAAATGAACTGGTTCCCCTGCAGACCTTAGAGAAGGTGCACTGGGATTAATGTGTCAGTTGTAATGTGTACATTGGAAATTTTGTTTTCAATTAGTTACCAACTATGAAATGCGAATAAACTCAGCTGAGAGAGAAAGAGAGAGAGAGCTGGTATGGAAGAAGCAACCTCGGAGGTTAAAGCACTGCAGACAGCCCACAGGCTCGGCTCAGCTGGTTTCCATGAAGAAGTACAGAGAGAGAAGGGCCCTGCTGAGGATCAGGTCATTTTAGCCAAATGTCCAGCTGCTTTGGGGCCTCTCAGAACACCCCCCACCATCCAGATGGGCACTCTGGGCCGTGGCTTCCTCCGGTGTGAGTGTGCAGGCTGCTGGCAGCAACCGTATGTGCTTTCTCGTGTCCCTTCGGAAGCCAAGGGCTGCTCTGCATGCTTTTAGGAGCTCTGGTCCTTTCGGGCAGTTGATAAAAGAGCTCCTTTGCCCTTGGGGGACGTCAGAGCCACTCCAGGCCCTGCCGGCCAGCTTGCTGGACACGCGTGTGTGCACTCTGCCCTTCACGCTGCTCACGTGAGCTCTGGATTCTCTCGAGTCTGTCTTCAAGATAATTAAAGAGCAATTAAGGTTTTGTGGTTTGGGGATAGAGTCCTCTCCCTCCCAGAGAATGGCGGCTGTTAAATGCTAAGCACACACTAAATAAAATAAGACACAACATTTTTGTCCCTTGCGATTGGATTTTATGAAGAGAACTGCAATGAATGGGAGCTTCTGCCATCTTGAAATGAAGTTGTACAAAGAAGAAACACTAGAAATCCTCTGCTTTCAGTGTCTGATGGCTCAAACCCCAAATTACTGTTTATCTTCCATTCCTTGTCTTCGGCGGGGAAAGTCCTGAAATGTCATCATCCTGTGCTCATTGTTTTCTTGTTTTTCAGTATAAGCAGCACAAAGAGGACATTGTGGCTCTGCCTGGAAGTGGAAGGAGGTTATTTCCCTTTCTGCACAATCCCAACCCTGAAAACAGCCGATCAACCTAATTGATGCTGTTGCTAATCAAAACTGAGTCAAGCAAGAAAAATAAACCCTGGAGCTCTAATGAAGACCTCCTCTTCACCCCGGCTCCTGGCAGGGAGGCTGCGGGTGCTCATGGGTGCCTCTCCTTTATTCCAGAAGTGGCAGCTGGAAATGAAGGCTGCTCTGGAAACTGGTTAGGTGTTCACCGAGAATGGGGCTTGCCCTGTGCATTCTGAAACGGGAGGCCTGCATACAGGCCTCCGGCGGGGCTTCTCCCCGTGACAACCTGCCCAAGCGCCAGTCACTCATGAGATGGGCCCAAGTTGAAGTCTGAAGACCGTGGTGTATGTAGTGGCACACACCTGTAATCCCAGCACTTAAGGCTGAGGCAGGAGGACAGCATCGAGTTAGGGCCCACCTGTGCTACATAATGAGCTCAAGGAGAGCCTGAACTACATATCAAGACCTTCTGAAAAAAAAAAAAAATAAGAGGGCCTTTTAGGTCGCTCAGGAGAGCTTTTAGGGTTAGCTGACCAAGAATGCCAGCTGTCACAGCCAGCTACTTGCTGGGTAGAGTACCCTGCTCGGAGAATGAGTAGACTGAGGTCCACAGCCTCTCCTTGGTGAGGAAACTGAGCCACCTAACTTAACCTGGGCTCGGACCAGAAAGTGCCAGAGCCACAGTTAGATAGCGGGCTCTCTCGGTCCCACCCTGCTGCCCTCCTTCCTGCCTTCTCTCCAGCAAAGCCAAGCCTCTGCCCTGGTTCACTCTCACCCCGCTATAACTAGTGCTTTATGCTTGCCCACCACTGTCATCCCTGGCATCAAGGACAGAGCCAGCCCAGTGCCCTCATACATGAGGGTGAACGCTCTTCGCCAGGATCATGAGAGTCACAGTGGTTTCCTTAACAGCAGCCCTCCAATATTCTCCAGTATTAGACTGTCTTGAAATTTCTTCTGCAAGATTAATTAGTCCATTGCCCCTAATCTCAGTCTCAGGCAAAGTCTCTGGACATGAGCAAAATGCAGTCAGGCTTTCTGCCAAGGCATAGCACACGTGTTCTGGAGTCCAGCAGCCAATGCAGTCCTTCTTCCCAGCAGAAACCTCCTGAGCCTGGTCCTTACCACCAGCATTTCTAGCAGCAGCAGCATTCTGGCCTTCTGAGCTCTGACCAGATTCTCCCATCAACTACAGCCTCAGGCATTCCAGAGCTACTTTTTCAGCCAGCATCTCTGAGGCTCCTGAACCACATGGTCGGGTACAGTCACAACAATAACCCCACTCTTGGTACCAAATCCTGTCTTAGTTACTTTTCCCATTGCTGAAGCAAAATACCCAACACCCAAAGCTAAAGGAGAAAAGGCTTATTTGGCTCACAGTTCACAGAGGTTTCAGTCCGTAGTTGACTGGCTCCAAGGCAGGGTGCCATGGCAGAGGAGCATCGCAGAGGAGAAACAGACCAAGCAAGGCAGGGTAGACAGAAGGCAGCAAGTGGGCAGGGGATTTAGCTCAGTGGTGCCGTCGCCTGCCCTGCAAGTGCAAGGTCCCAAGTTCTATCCCCGGTACCAAAAAAAAAAAAGAAAAGAAAAAGAAAAAGACAGCGAGCAACAAGTCCAAGAGACCTTAGCAGCTTCTTTCTGCCCCTTTTATATTCAATCTAGGCTACTGGGCTTTGGGTGGGAAGCCAATCTGTGGACTGATTTATGAATCACACAGCCTTAATCCCAGCCTCACACACTCTAGATCCAGCCACCTCTGAAAAAGCCCCACCTATGATGGCATGCAGCTTTTCGGGGACATCTAGACACGAGCCAGAACAGAATGTTAGGGCTGAAAGGAAGCCCAGAGACCAACTAACACAAGAAAGGCGAACACAGTTACTTTCTATGTGTTGTCCTCGTGAGTTTTGTGGGTCTGAGGGTGGGTAGTGGGGATTAACAAACCCAGGACCTTTGTACTGAGCTACACCCCTGTCCTTTTCATTTTTTATTTTCAGACAGGGTCTTGCTACATGGCTAAATTGCCCAGACTGGGGCTCAAACTCTCGATCCTTCTGCCCCAGCTTCCCTAAGTGCTAATATTACAGCTGTGTGCCACCACAGCGGGCAAACTTTTTATCTTTTGCTTGGTTTTATTTTGTCTAGTTTCAAGATAGGATCTCACTGTGTACCCCTCCTGCCTCAGCCTCCCAAGTGCTAGGATTAATACCTTCTGCAGATGTACTTCCAAATTCCTTGCTTTCCATCTTCACAAATGCCTGGAGCACAAGGGAAATCACTCTGTGGTGTGCCTGTGTTGGGTTTTGTAGATGCCATTTTTCAAGCGCATCTGTTTGCCTCTCCTATATAACCCTTTAAACCCCTGCTGTTTTGTCCTCAAACCAGAGGTTTCCAGCTTCGAAGGATGCAGAGAGAAGCCAGGAGCAGAGATTTTCCAAGAGACTGCGTTCTGATTGTGCCACACCACTTTTGGTCTGCTCAGGGCCCCAAGCATTCTCTTAGATGTAGGGCAGATCTGTATTTTGACTGTAATTTTCTTTATGGCATGTGCCACAAGCACAGAAATGTTGCCAAGCTAAACCAAAGAAGATAAGCATTTGCTAGGACTTGAAATTAAGTTTATTTATGTATAATATTTATTTTCCTATTACTCAGAATTGAGCGCCAGTGTGCTCTACCACTGAGCTACTTCTCTCTCTTTTGAGACAGGGCCCCCCTCGGCTGGCCAGGCTGACTTCAAACTTGCAGTCCTCCTGCCTCACCTTCCAGGCTGCTGGGATTATAGATGTGCACCACCGCACTTGGCTTTCATTTATTTTTGTAGTTGATATGAACATAAAAATTTTACATAGTTATAGGTACTCTGTAATGGTTCAATGAATACATTCATGGCATAATGTTTACATCAGATTAAACGTAAATATTTCCTAACCTCGTTTTTTATGGTGAAAACTTGTGAAGTCTTGTGTTCTAGCGTTTTGAAATGTACAGCACAAGATTGTTATCTGTAGACACCCAGCTGCGCAGTGGCACCCAGTGCTGCCTCCTCCTTCCTACTGCACTGTGACTCAGTGCCCATCAACCAACCTCTCCCAGCTCCTTCTGCCCCCACCCTCCCCAGCCCCTGGGAGCCTCCATTCCATTTTCAGCTTCTGTGAGGTCAGTTCCTTAGGTTTCCACGTATGAGTGAGGCCTCAGTGTTTGTCTTGCTGTGCCTGGCTTTTCACTCAACATGATGACCTCCGTTCCACCTCCTGTGTTGTCACCTTGACAGGATTTCATGCTCCTGTGGCTGAGCAGGATTCCATGGTGTATATGTCTCCCGTGGTCTTGATCCATTCATCAGCTGATGGACCCTCCGGTTGTGTCCGTGTTTCGGCTCCTGTCCACTGTGCTGCTGTGAGCTGGAGGGTGCAGGCATCGCTCTGACATATGTTCTGATTTCATTTCCAGGGTGGGCGTGCTGGGACACATGGTGGTTCTGTTTTTCATTTTTTGAAGACCTTCCATACTGTTTTCCGTAATGTCTACACCAATTACATTCCTACCAATAGTGTGTGGAGGTTCCTTTGTCTCCACGTCTTCCCTACCACTTGCTAGAAGAGAAGCTTATTTTTTTGGTACCTGGGATTGAACTCCAGACCTTGTGCTTGCAAGGCAGGTGGTAGAACCACCTAGCTAAATCCCTGGCCCAAGAGAACCATTTTTGAGGGGCAAAGCTCTAGTAACTGTAAACTAAAATCCCGTTAAGACTGCAAAATGAACTGCAGAATGAGCCAACATGGAGCATGTTAGTTTTTGGCTGCTGTGTAACAAATTAGCACAAACTTAGCAGGTTGGAACAACACATAATTATTATCTCACCATTTCCATGGGTCAGAAGCCTGGGTCCTGCAGTCAGAGGCGTGCTTATTGGAGCTTGGGGATTTCCTCAAGTTCCAGCTGTTGGCAGAAGCCAGCTCCTTGTGGTTGTAAGAGTGAGGTACCCTGCAAGGCACATGATGGCTGCTTACATCTTCAGGGCTGGCTAGAGAAGCTGTCCCTCCCATCTGCTAAGATGCAGTCTCGTTTAGTCAACACGATTATGTCACCTTTGTCACTCTGACAGAATATCTGAGAAAAACCACTTACAGGAGAAAAGGTTTATCTTGGCTCACGATTTCAGCAGTTTCAATCTGTGGCTCTGTTTCTGGGCCCGCGGTGAGGCAGAACATCATGGGGAGGAAAATTGCTCACCGCATGGTGGAGAGGATGGTGCCATCCATATTCAAGGCTGGTCCCCCTCTCAGTTTGCAGTCCCACATGCCAGTCTTGAGAAATATCGGCAAGGACACACCCAGCTTCACTAATCCCTTAGGTGTTTCTCAGTCCAGTCAGACTGACAGTCAAAATTCACCATCATTCACCATGGGAAGGACATCTGGTCAACCTTGCTTTAGCTATAGTCTCTGCAGTAGAAGTGAGTTCCAGGTCCTGCCCACAGGCAAGCAGAGGGGACTATGCAGTGCAGGACTCCCTTCCAGTCCTCCCAGACAAGGTAAAACATGCCCTACCTGGAACAGTGTTCATTCAGCAGTAAAAGTTTGCTGCCCAAGAAGATCCCAAAATGGATGACATGCTCCCCAACCTGTTCACTCTGTGGACCTGCTGGAGCACTGCTCTCTAGCACATGGACAGATGAATTCTGGTGTAACCACGTATGGAAGATCTGTCCCTCATTTGTTCTCTGTGGGCCAAGGTGCTCAGGAGTCTTAACTCACATGGTTGTGAGGAAAACCAGACATGATCTTGGCAGCCTCAGAAGCTGCCCCAGAAGCCCTCTCCAGTCCAACACAGGGGTTCTGTGGTGAAACACAGATGCTGCAGGTACTCTCTTGCTTCCCCTGCTCTGGCCGGCCACCAGGCACCCTAATCTTCTGTAGACAGGACAGCAAGTTGTCATATCTAACTACTTAGCTCCTTGTTTGTGGCCATCTTCCTTTTTGGGTCTGCACAGAGCGACCATCGAGTTTATCATGGAACCGACCAAAGTTTGAGGAGTGAAAGATGCTGCAGTCCCTCCAGGACCCCCACCAGGAACCCCTGGCACTTCCGAAGGGCACTGATGTCACCACTGGCCTCTTTAGTCACCTTCTCTGCCTGCTCAGCATCACTGAGCATGTTTGCAGCTGCATGTTGCTGGGGTCCTTTCGTGCTAGTTCCGAAGTATGTTGTAGAGTTTTGCTGAGTAGACAGTCAGCGGTTTGATTTCACTGTTGCTCTTGAACTGGGTTTCTTAATACAATTTTTACCTTACCTCTCCCTGGTTTATAAATTATGCCAATTCTTTTTTTTAGGAGAAACATTTCATTTAGAGACAGATACAGATATAGATAGCTTTAGGTAGATGAATATAGACATAAAATTATCTTTTTGGGGCTGGGGATTTAGCTCAGTGGTTCTGCCACCTGCCTCACAAGTGCAAGGACCCGAGTTTAATCCCTGGTACCAAAAAAATAAATAAAATTATCTTTTTGGGGCCAGGGATGTAGCTCAGCAGCACAGCACCTGCCTAGCAAGTGCAAGGTTCTGGGTTCGATCTCTGGTACTAAAAAAATAAAATAATCTTTTTTTTCTTTGCAGCCCTGGGATCAAACCCAGGGCCATGTGCATGCTGGCCAAACACTTCACCACTGAGCTACAGCAAAACTGAACATGAATCACATTAATGCTATCATGTGTATTAGAACACGGACATTATTTTCTTCAGTCATGTCAAAAAGAATGCAGAAAAATGCAGGCAAAGTTTCAGTACTCTTTCTGTGATTTCTTCCTAACAGCGGGTGGCTCCTACTTCGTGAAGACCTCATCATCGCGAGGTGGGGCTAAGATGAGCATAACCAGCGACGAGGTGAACTTTCTGGTGTATCGGTATCTCCAGGAATCAGGTAAGAGGCTTGGCTTCCGGTGGGGAGGAAATTCGTCTTCCATGTGCCGTGGGCTATAGAACAAGAAGAGCTAAGCATACACTGAGGATGTTATAGGGAGAGGTAAGATCCTGGGCCATCTCCTTCCTGGGAGCGGATGGGGAAGTACCATCTTCCTTCCTCGGTGTTTCTGTTCAGATGACCTCAGGTGGAATTTAATGTCAGGAGCACTTGTGATAGATGTGGACAAGGACAGAAGCCATTCAGTCTCTTGGCTTTGGCCAAGGTGAGGGCACTTATGGGGAGGGCTACATATTGAACCTCTTCGACCCAGCACTAGAGATGTATAGAAGCTTCAGATTCACTACCCCACCCCTAAATGGGTTCTAGGCCATTTTCTAAAACTTAGGAATGTTTCTGGTTCATTCCAACGCCTTCGGTTGTGACCAAAATAGCTACTTTATAGCAGGCAATTCAGAGGTCAAACCATACGTGATCCCTGCTACAAAGTGGACCTACATTTGTCAACTGGCATCTTTGGGTGGCAAGAACGGGACACGCAAGTGTGCCACACCGCTGGAGGCTTGGTCTGGCCGGGCTTTGTCACGGACTGGGGGATTCTTCCAGTAAGTCACCTGTTTTCTAAAGTAAAACATTTTTAAAGCTTGAAGATATTTAAGACTTACAAAATGCCATTATTGGATTAGGGCCTTGTCACTCCTGTATCACCTTATCTTGATTAATTACCCCTGCACCAACCTGTTAGCCCCGATCGACAGAGGCCTGTACAGAAGTCTGCACGTTAGCTTTCTGTTACTGTGACCCAGTAACTGAGAGTTGGCCTCACAGTTTCAGAGATTTCTGTCTGTGGGCACTGAGTCCCATTGCTTTTGAGCTGGGTGAGGCTGTACATCCTGACAGTAGGGCGTGGCAGAGGAAGCCTCACCTCGCGGTGGTCAGGAAGCTGAGAGAGAAACAGGAAGGGGTGCGATCCCAATCTCCCCTCAGTGACACACTCTCAGTGGCAAAAATTTCCTCCCACAAGGATCCCCTCTTAAAGGATCCACCACCTCCCAGTAGCATCGTGAGCTGGCCACCAAGCCTCCACATGTGGGCCTTGGGAGATGTTTCAGATCCAAATGATACCATGTTCTTCTACTTACAAAACAGTTACCTCCCATGAAACCATCCTAAATTGAAAATACCCTAAGTCAAAACTGCATTTAATACCCCCCAACCTACCAAAGATCACAGCTTAGCCTAGCCTACCTAATGTTTTCGTTTCCGTATGCAGTAGGGTTGCATCCTGATAAACTCATCAAAAGTTGAAAATATGCTAAGTCGAAAATGAACCAAGCGCACCTCACCTATCCCATGTCCTGGTCTGCATCACAGCCCAGAAATGTAGACTTTGAGTATTCACCCACATGATCATGGGGCTCCTGCATCCATCACAAGAGATGATCATGGCACATCGCCCTGGCCCGGAAAAGACCCAGCGGCAGAGCTCAGACTGCAAAGTTGAAAGATTGCAGGTTGAACCACTGTAATTCAGGTGCTATCTTGCTAGGGTTAAGGAGCAACCAGTCCACAGGGACCTGGGTGGGCTTTTTGAAACTCAGCCTAGATAGGTAAGACAGGCAGGCAATGGAGCTAGAGAGGATGGCCCAAACCCTAGTCCTTGATCAAGTTATTTACCCAACCTGGGCCTCGGGCTCCCCTAGAAAGGTGGTTAATGTGGGCAAAAGTGACCAAACAGGTTGGGCATGGAGCACATTATAAATAAATACCATCCTCCTCCCAGCCTGGGACTGCCTGTATTCTTGGGACACCAGCTAGGTTATTCTCTGCTCCCAGCAGCACAAGTTGGGTCACCTTAGATTCTTCTCTGGCTTCTACCAAACCGTAACATAGTCATGCATCATTTAATACCAGAGATACAGTCTGAGAGCCATGTGGCCGGCAGGAATCACTGTGCAAACATAACAGACCCACTGCCCCAGATCTAGGGGTTCAGGTCGGTCCCTCCACGTGGGGTCTTGAAACAGCTGAGCCAGGTGTGCTGCTTCTTTTCTCTAAGTAGGAAGAGTACAGTCTAAAAGAATGATGACCGGACACATAATCCAGTCACAAGGTCGTTTACAGTGGACCCTTGACTTACCAACTCAATTCGTTTCCAAGGGCTGGTTGTAACTCAAGGTAGCCAGTTGCCTTCAAAGTCTCCCTGCTGTATAATTTTAGGCCACACCTTCTTCCAGGCAGATCTCAGTGACCTTAGAGAGAGCCTGGCCCAGGATTTCTCAGTGAACCCCACACAGGAGAGGATGCTGTCCTGTTCCTTCCAGAGCTCCTTAAGGGTTCAGTCTGTATCTGAGATCATCTGGAGCACAAGTGGCTGGCATTTGTGTCATAACTCAAAACTTTGGCCATAAGTTAAAACTAAAATTCCAGTTGCAACCCAAGGTGTTCATGTGTCAGGCTGGTCATAACTCAAGGATCCACAGTATTACCATCACGTGCTGTGTGGTGTACACAACTGTGTGTGCTCCATTTTTAAAAGACCTGCAGGGCAGTAGGTTTGTTTACATCAGTGTCACCACACACACATGGGCTATGCCATCAGGATGGCTGCATCACTAGGCACTGGCACTTGCAGTCCTCCTGCCTCAGCCTCCCGGAGTGCTGGGATCATAGGTGTGCACCACCACAGGGTGGATTTTCATTGCTGTCAGAAGCCAGAGCTTTGTCTGGAGAAAACACTCCGTATGTGGGGTTGATTTGCAACATCTCACAGCTACACTATCCTGGTGGTCTGAAAGAGGGTCCTGGTTAGGAAACAGACTTCATTTAAGCACTGGGTAGCCTTTGAATTGCCAGCTCGAGCCCTGGAAGAGCTTGGTTTCTTGGTCCTGCGTGAGTGGCGGCTTTCTGTCTTTGGAAGGGTCTGCTTGCGCCTGCCTTCTGGGGCCCATCACGCATCACTTTCCGACTGGACGGGTGTGGGCACGCGGTGGCAGAGCGCCTCAGTGCACTTACCTCTTGGAGGCTAGAAGCCGGGCTGGCCTTGTGAATGCCTGTCCGCCTGCAGCGGCTTCTGCAAGCTGGTAGTCCGTATCCTTCATGAAACTCGAGCTGTTTGCTCCAGTGTGTTTCAGAATCTAGCACAGGAAGCCAAAGTCTGTTTCTGTCCTGTGTGAAAAGAAGAAGAATTTGGCACCTGAGTCGCTGTAAGCATAGTAAGTATTTCTTCTGGGGCTTCATCCCTGAGTCCAAATCCTAAAGAAAACACATTCTCTGAGATACACATTTTTAGCATCAAATAATTCATACAAGGTGAAAGGTGCTATGGGTAAAACAGTGGCCCAGAGCCCCAGCCTCAGTGAATTTAGCTGGGAAGATGGCCAGGCCATCGAGAAGGGGTTGGAGAGAAAAACACTTGACAGCCAGAAGGCTCTGTTGAAAGAGGAGAGAGAGTAGGACAGAGTGTGGGGAGCTGCTCCCAGCCTGGGAATTGCTCAGGCCCCGATGGGCAGAGCCTGCGGGGCTGGCAAGCACAGGGCCCTCCATCCTGCTGGCTGCCCCTTGGCGGTAGCACTGAGAGAGGATGGCTGTGGCCTGAACAGATGGCTGAGTGAATGGGTTTGGAGGTTTCTCGTGACAGATGCTGGGTGTCCATGCTACATCCTCCATGCAGGGCTAGCTCTGTCCAGTAGTCCTCGACTTGCCAAGGATTTCTGTGCCGGGAGAATTGTTCTTTTTTTTTTGGTACCGGGGATCGAACTCGGGTCCTTGTGCTTGCGAAGCTGGTGCCAGAACCACTAAGCTAAATCCCCAGCCCCAAGGGAGAATTGTTCTTAAATCGGATTCGTTCGTAAGCCCACAAAGTGAGTCTTACACAGTATACCTGTGAAAGTTCACAACCCAAATATTCGTAAGTCAGATTTACTGTAATCGAGGGACAGAAAGATGGTGTCGTAGGGAGCTGGAGCAGCATCACCATTTTTCCTCCTGAGGAGGGGGGAGGTCTGGGAATTAGGACCAGATGTTGCGCAACCGTGTGATGAGGATGATTCCTATTGGTCGCAGTTGACAGCCTCAGGGGACATGAACATGACCCTTCCTTGGTAGATGGATCTACTCCTCCTCCTCCTCCTCCTCTCCCACTCTCATCTGTTGCATTTTTTTAAGTCAAGGCACACTTTGCATGCAGTAAAGTGCGCCCCTAGTTTAGAGCACAGGTCTGTTTTTCCATATGTAGTCACGTAACCAGCCCCCAGCATAACCAAGACAGAGCAGTTCTGCCACTCCCGAAGCTGTCCTGTGCCCCTTGGAGGTCAGGCCCTCTTCCCTGCTGGCCCGT
Source organism: Heterocephalus glaber (assembly GCF_053883595.1). Taxonomy (NCBI): domain Eukaryota; kingdom Metazoa; phylum Chordata; class Mammalia; order Rodentia; family Bathyergidae; genus Heterocephalus; species Heterocephalus glaber. The sequence continues at coordinate 895,321 of NW_028258189.1, forward strand.
GGCCGCCACCATCCTGTTTCCTGCCCCTAGCAGTTCGCTTTTGCCAAAGGGGCTTAGAAACAGGATCCCACGGTGTGTGGGTGTGTGGCTGCCAGAATGCGTCCTGCTAGAATGCTGCAGTTGCTCAGGAGCAGTTTGGTTCCATCCCTGGGCAGTTGCTCCTGCTTGAGGGTCATGGGCTGTCTGCAACTCTGCTTTTCCCAGACTCCAAGGTGACTGTGGTTTAGGACAGTGACCCGAGACTTGTAGGCATCACTGGGGACACGTTGTGAAAGCTGGGAATCAGTGGTCGCTGCAAGTCCTGCAAGCGACTTTAGTTCCTCTTTTGTGGTATCATCGGTCTTGAAAGAGGAGGAGAGGAGCTGGGGAGACCTACAGCCAGTAAAGCTTGTACCGCAGGCGCGGCCTAAGTGATTAGCATGCTGTGTGCAGGGCCGGGCCGGGCCATCCAGAGTCTCCAGGTAGTGAAGGAGGCCGTACAAGATGAAGGCAGAGGTGCTGAGCTTCTGCCGCTTTTAGTTACCCACTGGCCCCAGCCTCTAACTCTCTGTCGCAGAAGGGGCACTTGCCAAGCATGTGTGAGGCCCTGATTCTGTCCCCAGCACCACCAAAAAGGGAAAGACAAAAAAAGCACTAAGCGAAAAGTGTGATTTTGACGTCCAGAATCTACAGAGCTTCGTGTGTGTGCAAGAACAAGGTGGCGGTGACCCAAAGGCCACTGAGACATTTTAATTGCTGCAGGTGACAGGCCACATTATGGTCAAGGTCATGATGGGGATGTGCGTTTGCATAGTGGAGCCAAGTAGCAGCCATGCTGGCGTAGAAGTGGATGGCCCTGCAAATGTTCTGGGGCTTTGGGAAGCCAGAGAATAGGGCAGTCACCCAGGAGAAACAGCAGAGGTCGTAGGGATTCTAGCTTGGACATTTACAGTCTTGGGAATAGGACAGACTTGGTGGGCCACATATGCCATGCCCACCTGGCTGGCTCCTCCTCAGTAACTCGACTTTGCACCAGGCACCACAGCCACTGAGAGACTGCATCTTTCCTGGCAGTGGGGAGAATGTGCACGGCTCCTTCCCCATCCAACCCCTTTCCACTACATCGGAATATTTCTGCAGCGCCCGCTATGACCCTGGACACACTTGTATTCCGCCTGAGCCACACAGGCAGATCTGTGCAGGTGTGGGGAATGGCCTCAGCGCAGGGCAGCGGCTAAGGTTTTCAGCACATCCTTAAGAGCAGGGTTTCTGCACCTCGATGCTGGTTGTATCTGGGCTGGATCCTTCTTCATCCTGAGCAGTGGAGTTCAGCAGCCTCTGCCCACTGGTGCCAATGGTATGCTCCCTCCCCTCCTCTGTGACAACTAAAAATGCCGAGTGTCTCCTGGTGATAAAGTCACCACCAGCTAGAAAGCACTGGTTGGGGGGTTTTTCCTCCAGCCGGTGCTGGTGGTGGGTGGGTACTAGCAGGACTGGTTTGCTCACCCTTCATCCCATCTTCTCCTTGGGCTGCCGGACTCCTCGGGGCCAGGGCTTGCTGCAGAGCTCAGATACACGGAAGGCAGTGCCCGTTCTTCATTACCCCTCCCAGGCTTCTCCCTGAGCCAGGGGCGCACCTGCCGAAGGCGTTCTCTGGCAGGCAGTAAATAATTGTCAGCAGATTTTCAGTCGGAATGTTTTTCCCTGGGATCTCAAGAGTAGCTGGGCTCCACTGTGTGTCCTTGGGCTGCGGTTGCTTCATGTGCAAGGCACGTTGCCATGGATTTGGGAAATCATTTAAATGGCTCAGCTCTCTTAAACAAAAGTTCAGGGCTTATTGTTCAGCTGAGTCTCTAAAAATATTTTTTTGACTGCAGTGGCTCTTTTACATTGTTAATGTGTTTCTGTCTAAAAAAAGGCTCTTCCACAGCAGGTGAAGGAAGCCTCCCTTGGAGGTGACACTGGGCCTGTGCTTTAGAAATAAAGAATAAAGGAAAAGATTAACTGCATCAAATAATAAATAAGGCCTGAGTAAAGGCCCACGTTACCAGCACCTTGGATTCATGGACAGCAGTAAGGTCTCGTGTTATAATGTGACCCCATTCAGTGTCAGCTGGAGTGCAATGTTGGGAGACCCCAAGTCCACTCAAGACTAAGTGCTTCCGGGCTGGGACACACAGGACTCAGGAAAAGAGTGCAGATTACAGTCAGCAGCAGGAAAAAGTCCAAGGTGCAAAGGCCATGAGACACCAGACTCAGCTGACAGGTGTCCCTTCCCGGGGGAATAGTGCGTAGGAACTGTGTGTGACACTCGGCGATGTGTGGTGACCCATGTGAAGCGTGGCCAGCCACGGACACTCGCCCAAGCCCGGGCATCCGTGGGGCTGTGAGGGAACCCACAGCAAGCGCTGCCTGTTCAGTTACAATCCCACTCACATTGCTGCTAGTTGTAAGCCGATGCCTCTTGGCTGGACAAGACTGTTTCCATCACTGGTGTTTGGGTTTGATGAGAGCCACTTAGGGTAGCAAAATGTAAGAATCCACACAAGTTGCTCTTTTGCATACCTGGGTGTTCATAACCATACAGCTACCTGGTTCCAGTTCAATTTTGGTGGTTTGATCTTAGTGAAGTTTACTGATTTGTTTGTGAGTGCTAGCCAAGATTCTCCCCTCTCATCTGTTGTGCTTTCGATCTAAAATACTCCCTCAAAGTCTCCCTCATCTGTGTGGAGGCGGAGCCTATTTAGAAGCGGTAGGGGAGGGAACCTGGAATGGTGTAATGCTGTATTCTTGTTCCCCTCCTGTGTCTTCCTGCTTCCTGGCTGCCCTAGGTTGAACAACTTTCCTCCACCACACCCTTCCACCATGCTATTTTGGCCTTGGAGCCCGCTGGCTAGGGACTGAACTACTGGAAACCATGAATCAAATACACCTCTCCTCTTTTAAGTTCCAGCTGTTGGTATTTTGTCCCAGCAATGGGAAAGTAACTAATAGATCATCTCTTTCATGAATTCTTTTATATCTGTCAGAACAGAAACGTCCCCCATTTCCACTAAGTCCATAAAAAACTACATTTTTAAATGAAAACTAGGTAAATCTTGCATATAAGCCTGGGCCATTCTTCTGGTTGTTTATTTGTTAGAAGGGGGAAACAATTCGAATAAAAATCAGTTAAGTGTTTCTAATTACACTGGTTTAAATATGTAGCAAAACATCTTCCATTTGTTTTAACACTCAAAAAAGGTTAGATTCTGTTAAAGATGCATGTACGAGTCTTAAATTATCCCTTCCTACTTTAAAAGTCAGCAGTGGGCCAGGCATGGTGGTGCATGCCAGTACTCTTGGAGCTGAGGCAGGAGGACGGGATAAGATTGAGGCCAGCCTGGGCTACATAGCAAGACTCTGTCTCAAAATTTAAGAAAAAAAATGTCAGTGATGATGTACAGAAATCCAACATAGTTCATGTTTCCTGTTTTAGGTGGAATAAAAGAACTACTTAGCAAAGTGCCTGTTGACGAAGCTCCTTCACCATCCCACTTCAGGCCTGCCTGCTCTGAAACCCTAATGTGACCTTAAAGCTGTCCAGCCTTGACGTAGTTTACTCCCTGCCAAATTCCATTGCCCTTCCTCCTCCCCAGACGAGTTACCAAACAGGGCATCGGGACTGTCAGACACGACTTTGTCCCTTTCCTGAGGTCCCGTCCCAGGGTGGTGTCCTTTGCTTTCCCTCCCACCTCGATACCTGGTCAGTGTCCTGCTCTGCTGCTGTCCCCATTCTAAGTGCCCATCCCAGCCTGTCACTGCTCCCCATCTCCATTCTCTGCACCGACTCCCATGCTAATACCTTGGGTGGCCGTTCCCTCCGGGTTCCTTACTATGGTCTCACACTAACTGTCGCTGCTGTTCCTCTATGGCCACGGCTTACCTCCAAGGGGAAGCTGCTTCTGCTCTCGTATCCTGACAGTTTGTCTCAGTCACAGGACACGACAGACTTGGGTGACTTACACACGACAGAGATGACTTTCTCACAGTTCCAGAGGCCGGAAGTCCAGGATAAAACAGGGTGGTGATAGATGTGGTGCCTGGTGAGAACCCACTTCCTGAGTCATAGATGGCGCCTTCTCGCTGTGTCCTCACACGGTGGAAGGGCGGGAGCTCTCTGGGGTCTGTGATGAGGGCGCGGATCCCATCCATGAGGCTCCACCCTCGGGACCTCAGCACCTCTCAGAGCACCACCTCCTGACACCACCACTTTTAAGGCGAGGGTTTCAACATAGGGATTTGGAAGCGTGGGGACCCATTCAGTCCACAGAACTAATATAAAAATGCAGCTTGTGTTCAAACATTTCTTTCCATAGTGCTTTTTCCACTGCACCATCTTCCAGGCCCTTACCCCTCCCTGTCGACTGGGCACCTCCTGCCCCATCACCGCTGTGGTACAGTCCCAGGAGATCGCCGCTATTGAGCACTTTCTGTATGCCAGCTGTGATTCTGACAAATGAAGCTATTTTTTCCTACCAGTTCCAAGGAGGTAGAAATAGCTTCACCCCTGATGGATGAGAAAACAAGGTACTGAGAGAGTCTGACTTGCTGCCAGGGAGTACGGTGCTACCTTTCAGAACAGGCCATCTGGCTCCAGATCTTCCTCATTCATTCCTTCTTTGTTTTAATTGACAACTAAAATCATGTATTTATGCTGTGAAATCTGTTGTTTCAAAATATGTATGCATACCTCTTTGGAGCTAATTAACAGATGCATTACCTCGCACACTTACCATTTTCCATGGTGAGAACAGTTAAGCACTATGAGCAGTTTTCAAGATGCAGGAAATTGTTCTTGACTGTGGTTGCCACAGTGTACAGGAGAGCTCTTGGTCTTATTTCTCCTGTATAAATGAACTTCTGCATCATTTGACCAGCAGCCCCTGGGAGCCACCATTCTGCCCTCTGTTCGTTTAGATTTCCCATAGAAATACATTCATGCAGTAGCTGTCTTTCTGTGCCTGGCTTATTTCAGTTAACACAGTATCCTCCAGCTTTGTCTGTGTTGCAAATGTCAGAATGCCCTTCTGTGAAAGGTGACTGGGATTCCGTTCCACACATAGGGCCACATTATCTTTATCCATTCATCTGGTGGACGCATCAGTTGGTCCCCTCTCTTGGCCACTGTGACAAGTTATCGATATACAGATCTCCTCTCCATGTGGTGGAATTGCTGAGGCGTGATAGTCCTGTTAGTTTTTTGAGGAGTTTCCTTCTGCACTCTATAATGCCCACACCAGTTCACACTCCTGTGGGCAGTATAGAAGGGTTCCCTTACCACCACTTGCCATCTTTAAACTTTCTGATGGTAACCTTTCCAACCCATGTGAGGCAATAGCTTGTTGTGGTTTTAATTTGCATTTCTCTAATGCAGAGTGGTGTTGGGCATTTTTCATATACCTGCTGGCAGAATCTTCCTCTTTTAAGTAACTTTTCATGATTCTTCAGTGCAGTGAAGTTGTTGATTTATTTTCTGACATTAAACCTTGTGTTCCTGGAATCAACTCCACTTGGCTGGGACATTTTGTTCTCTTGATATACTGCTGAATTTGGTTCGCTAGTGCCATGTCTGCTATATTTGCATTTACCTTACTGAGGAAAAGCCAGGCTGGTATGTTCCTTTTGGAGTCCTCTTGTCCAGTATGGTATCGGAGTGACGCTGGCCTCAGAAAACAAGTTGGGCTTCCAAAAACCGCTTTCCTAAGAATTTAGCCCCATGGTCCCAGCTCTGGTCTCTCTGAGAATAGGCACCTTTCTGTAGAGGGCCAGAGAGTAATATTTTAGTCTGAGTGTCAACCATTCACCTCTATCTTTGTAGAACAAAAGCAGCCATTGAAAATAAGTAAACCCGTGAGAGCAGATGTACCCCAATAAAACTTTATTTACAAAAACAGGAAAGGGGCCAGGTTTGTCTGGCAGGATGTAGTTGAGTAATCCCTGCCCTAGCAGACCCCAGGGTTTCCTCACTCTTGCGCCTAGCAGAGTGCCTGTAGCGAGTATTCTGTACCTGCTCCCCATTGAAAATATCTGTATCCCTCCCACTGTCTGAATTCCTATTTTTCAACCTCTGTTCTTCACTGTTGTTTGAATTTTTACCATATTTGCATACACCTGGAGTATTTCATGCATATTTATTAACACTTTTCCTTAAATTGATGTAATTTTTTAAAAACATACCAGTAGACATTGGTACGCTAGTTCTGTTAAGTTTCTGTTCATCTGCATAACGCACATGAAAACAACTACTAAATTTTCAAATGTTTGTCCTTGTGCTACTTTGAATAGTTCAGAGTACCCTGGAAGGAATGAGTGCTGCCTGATAGTTCTTGGTGTCCGGGCGTGTGGCGCTTGTCTCTCTTTTCAGCTGCTCAGCTAGCTCTTGATAGGTCGCCTGTTGAGTGGTGGCACTACCCTTGGTGCTAGGCTTAGAGGACAGATGAGGGGAGTCTAATTTTTTCCTCCCTGCCTGGGGAGGATCTTGGATATTTAGAGTTGTCTGTCACCAAAGCTAGTAAGTGTAATGTTTGGAATGGCACCACGAGAGCCCAGGAACCCAGGCCAGGACTCATAGCTAAGGCAGCACATGAGCCGGGTCTGGAGCTAGGATTTTCCAGGCAAGGTAAAGTATTTGAAGGAAAATCAAGAGCTCAAGAGCCTGAGTTAAGAAGAAGTCCCAAGGCCCAGCAAAGCCCAGCATGTTTAGAGAGAAAGAACCACTTTGGAGAAGGGAACCCAGTGTCCATGACGGGATGGAGAAGAGACTAGAAAGTGGGGCTGGCAGCAGATTAATCCCAGGTGAGATGCGGACACCTGCGTAGCCAGAAGCCATTGATTCGGTTTTGAAAGCTAAGTCCAGAGGTCAAGTAACAGGTAACATATGTGCTCAGTGAGTATTAATAACCGTATTAGTCATTTCCCCATACTGGGACAAAAAACTAGAACCTGCATGTTAAAGCAGTAGAGATTTATTTTGCCTCACAGTTTCAGTGAATTCGTCCATGGTCAGCTGAGTCCAAGGCAGAAACATCATGGCAGAGGAAGGCTGTTCACTGGATGGCAGCCAGGAAGCCGAGACAGAAAGGAGGAGCCAAGGGTAAGAATACACCCTTCCAGGCCACTCCCCCAGTGGCCACCTCTCCAGCCAGGCCCCACCTCCTAACAGCACATTCACATGCTAAGCTCATCAGTGGAAGAGTCCACTGGTGAATGTAGCATCCCCACGATCCAATCACCTTCCAAACAGGAGACCTTTGGGCAGCATTTTAGGTCTAAACCTTAACAGTAACCAAAATGGTGGCTATCAGGACCCAATTCCCCGGTGTGAGAATAGGAGGAGCTCCGTTGATGATACAATAATGTGTTATTGCTTCCATCTTCCAAGTTGCTTTCTGTGTTATTCCCCAAATCATATATTTGTTTCTGTTTTAATTCTGAGCTTTAATGGTGCAAATCCTAGCTCCTGATATCCAGTCAATGGATCCAAAACCCCCAAGGGTTCGAAGCCAGGGGCCCCACTCTGTGGTACTGAAGGACAAGACTCTCTCTGAGCCTCACTTTCTTCAGGGGGTGGCTGGAGTTGGGGCAGAGGCTTCCATGCACACCCCTTGTCTCTGAATGGGAAAGCACGCTTCCCCTTGTGGGCCCAACAGGCCTGCATGTGGCTGGTCTCCTCATCCTGCACCCGGCCTGGCCCTGGGAGGGGTTGCACTCTGGTGCATGAGCTGAGTGTTGCTTTCTCTCTGAGATGATTCCCATGTTCCACATGGGCTGCACTTGTCAGGGCCATACTGACTCAGCCATCCACCCAGGGTGACAGGCCAGATGTCCTAAGTGAAACCTGCTTTTCATGAGCGCCTCCTGGTATTTCCTTTGGATGCCATCCGAGGCAGTTCTGTTTGACACTAAATTCCACCTTGCCACTGGCAGTCACCTTGAACCGGTCTGCAGCCGTAAAACCATTCTCCCAGCACTCCATTTTCTGTAACAGAATGTTGTCAGAAAACCAGGAGTTAATGCAACGTGACGCAGATGTGAACGTGTTCCGTGATTCAGGCTGCAGATCCCAAGGAATTCTTGGCATGTTTTTGTGCTCTGTATCGTGGATAAAAGAAGTTGATGTGTGATAAGAGTTGCCTCTCGAGCAGGAAATGAAATGATCTGTTGAGACTAAGCCATCACTGTTGAAAAAGACACAAACCCACAGTAAATGGGGCCCCGAAGGGAAGGATGCAGTTTCTAGCTCTTTTACCTTCTGTATTGACGGTTTCTCGTTACATAAGTGCGTGCGCACGTGTGTGCATGTCCTCTTCCATCAGCTTATTCGGTCCAGCTCCCCCTTCAACCCCTTGGCCTCTGTCCTGTCTTATTTTTACCAGCGCTCTCCCACCACCACGCCCTGTCAATATCTGCAGAAACAAAAGAGCATGCTCCGTATAAATTAGCGTTTATAGCTAAATGGATGCACCTTGAGACCACACTCCTAAGTGAAATAAATCGGACACGCATGTTAATACACCACACTGTTTCTCTGGTGCGAGAAACCGAAAGTGGAAATAAGGACTGAAATGTATAATAGATGTTGGGAGATGGGAAGAAAATGTTCAAATGGGAAGGAAACAAGGGAGGAGGGAGGGAGAAAGGAAGGAAGGAAGGGACAAGAAAAAAAGTGAAAATGGAAACAAATCTTTTGTATGTAGGGAGGGGAGGGGACTTGAGGGAGGGAGTGGGATAAAATGAAATTTATTTTTAAAATATTAAAAAAATTAGCCTCTTCCATTTTGGCTTTGTGATGGCTCACTTGTCTCACCCTTCCTTCCTCTTTCACCCAGTCAATTGGACGGATGTGGCAATTTGCCTTCCATGTGTCATCCTAGGGTCTGAGCAGCGACCAGAGTTGCTCACCTCCCTCTCACAAGGTGACTTCCAAGTGCACCAAAATCTTACTACAGAGTTCCCAGCCACAGAATCTCACACACGTTTTTCCTTCCTGTCCAATCAGGGATGTCCCACCTGGTGACTTCCCTTCCTTCTGGTCAGGAAGATGCAATCCCACTTCTTCCCTCACTTTCCCGGCATCCTGCCCTGTGTGCAATAACTTTCACCCTGCCCTGCATGCTGTGCTGTGGCCCCTTCTCTCCAGAGCTATAAGTAATGATTCTTTCAGTGGCATTAACCTCTCTGTGTCCTCTCTCGGTCACCTCTGTAAGCTGAAATCCCCCACACTTTGTTGGGAAATTGATGTGTTTTCTTCTCGATCTAGAATTTTGGCATTGAGGGGGATCAGCAGATGCTGCCTGTTCACCCATCGGTCAGAAAAGAGAGCCGGGGAGCTAATGAGGGCAGACCTAGACCTCCGAGTACCTGACTAAGTGTGCGGTCTCCAGAAGCATGGGGAAGTCAGCCCGGATTCTTCTGTCACTTGATCTGATTTTGTATGTTTGTTATCTCGTCTCTTCTTAACTTTGCTCACATTGTGTAAACATCATCAAAGATCCAGGTAATGTCTTTGTGTCTTATACTGTGGAAAGCCTTGAGCCTCACCAGAGTGAGTACCTTGTTTACGACTTACTGTGCTAAAAAAATAGGTCTGGGGCCCTACCGAGGTCCCGAGTCGCACGGAAGATGCTGAATCACCCCAGTGCAGACAGGCAGGTCTGCCCATGCCCTACCAAGGTCCTGAGTCATGCGGAAGATGCCGAATCACCCCACTGCAGACAGGCAAGTCTGCCCATGCCCTACCGAGGTCCTGAGTCCCACAGAACATGCCAAATTAGCCCACTACAGACAGGCAGGTCTATGCATGCCCTACTGAGGTCCCAAGTCATGCAGAAGAGGCCAAATCACCCCTCTGTAGACAGGCAGCAACCTGGTTCCACACTACAAACACACAGAGGACACCAGACCACCAGACCAAGGTACTGAGTCCTGCTGCTCCCAGCCCAGAGGTAGGGGCTTCTGAGCCACCGTCCCACTGCTCCTGGTCCAGAGGAAAGGGCTTCCCGGTCACCATCCCTCCCACTGCTCCCAACCCAGAGGAAAGGGCTTTTGGGCCACCTTCTGTCCTGCTGCTCCTGGCCCAGAGGAAGGGGCTTCCAGGCCACCATCCCTCCCACCACTCCTGATCCAGAGGAAGTGGCTTCCTGGCCACCATCCCTCCCGCTGCTCCCAGCCCACAGGAAAGGGCTTTTGGGTCACCATCCCTACTGCTACTCCCGGCCCCTGTCCCACTTCTCCCAGCTCAGAGGAGCTAATCTGTGCAGGTTCTAACAGCCCCCTGCCACAGTCGAAATGAGAAAACACATAAATAAGTCTCAAAACCAGACTTCCAGATCACCTAGAGCAACCCCAAAGGGGTTGGAACACTCTGATACTTAATCATGTGGACTCACTGAACTGGCATCAAAAGGGGATCTGGAAAAAATGAAATCAGAAATAATTTCTCAGATAACAGGAGAAATTGTGCACCTAGTGCAAGACATGATTAATAAATCTAGAGAGGAGCTCAGGAACATGATGGTATCCCAGCATAAGAAACAAATGGAATCCATAAAACAGATGCAAATAGGTTTCCAGGAGATTAAAAACTCCATTGAAAGGCTACACAGCAGAATGAGCCAATGTGAGGACAGAATTTCAGATATAGAAGATAAGATCGCAATTAGTGACCAGGAAAAGAAAAATTGCTTCAAAATTATAAGGGAAGATGAGAAATCAATCCAGCAGCTGCTAGATGATCCAAAGAAGAATAACATAAGACTGACTGGGATCAATGAAGAAACAGGAGAGAAGGGAGATGACATAAAAAATCTCCACAGAAATAATGGCAGAAAAGTTCCCAAGCAAGGGAAAAGTGCTTGACATACAGATAAGTGAGGCATATAGGACTCCAAATAGCCTTGATCAAAAAAGATCTACACATAGGCATGTAAGTGTTAAGATTCCAGAAACAACAGAAGAACAAAGTTCTACAAGCAGTCAGAGAAAAGAAACATCATATACAAAGGAAAGCCCATCAGAATCACAGCAGACTTCTTAACAGAAAGCCTCAAGGCAAGAAGAGCTTGGAGTGACATATTCCAAGCCCTAAAAGAAAACAGCCTCCAACCCAGACTGATGTACCCTGCAAAACTATCTTTCAAAATGGATGGAGAAATAAGATACTTTCATGACAAAGAGCACCTTAGGAACTTCGTGAATACCAAACCAGCACTCCAAAGAATTTTACATAATATCCTAGGAACAGACATTGAGGATCACGGCCCCAGGAAACAAAGCAGAATGAACCCATCTGGCATGACAAGAAATTAAATGTAAAGGGGGAGAACCCAACAAAAAGAAAAGGTCATGGCAATGACAAGTCATTATGTTTCAGTTATAACCATCAATGTTAATGGTCTCAATTCATCTATCAAAAGAAATAGACTGGTAGAATGTGTCAAGAAGCAAAATCCAACAATATGCTGCATACAAGAAACACACTTAAGTCAAAAGGAAACTCATAGACTGAAAGTGAAAGGGTGGAAAACAATACTGCATGCGACAGGCACCCCCCAAAAAGCAAGAGTAGCTATCCTGTTTGCAGATCAAGTAGATTTCAAACCAACACTCATTAAGAGAGATGAAGAAGTACACGACATCCTTGTAAAGGGAAGAATCCAAGCAGAAGAGATGACAATCATAAATATCTATGCACCAAACACTAGTGCACCCAACTGTATAAAACAAATACTAACAGACATGAAAAGTCATATATGCATTAATACAATTGTAGTGGGGGACCTCAACACCACACTATCACAAATAGATAGATCAACCTGACAAAAAATAAGTAATGAAATACTAGAACTCAATCGAACTCTTGAACAAATGAACTTAACAGATGTCTACAGAGTCTTCCACCCCACAAAATCAGAATACACATTCTTCTCAGCTGCACATGGGTCATTCTCCAAAATAGACCACATACTCACACATAGAACATGTTTAAGTAAGTGCAAAGGAATTGAACTTATCCCCTGTATATTATCAAACCATAGTGCAATGAAATTGGAGATCTATAGCAAAAGAAACTCAAAAAATTTCATAAACATATGGAAATTGAACAACACACTTCTGAATAACCAATGGGTCACAGAGGAAATTAAAGATGAAATCAGACAGTTCCTTCAATTAAATGACAATGCCATTACAACATATCAGAATCTATGGGACACAATGACAGCAGTCTTACGAGGGAAATTCATAGCAGTGAATACACATATTAGGAGAACAGAACGAGCCCAATTAAACAACCTGATACAGAACCTCAAGCTTCTAGAAAAAGAAGAGCAGGACAACCCCAAAGCTCATACAGGGGAGGAAATTATAAAAATCAGAGGAGAAATCAGTGCAATGGAGACTCAGAGAATGATACAAAAAAATCAATGAAGCCAAGAGTTGGTTCTTCAAAAGAATCAACAAAATTGACAAACCCATAGCCAACCTTGTCAGAAAAAGGAAAGAAAAGCCCCAAATCCACCCAATTAGGAATGAAAAGGGTGAAATTACAATGGACCCAGCAGAAATCCAGAGGATCATCAATACCTACTTCCAGAACCTATATGCCAATAAGATGGACAACACAGAAGAAATGGACAGGTTCCTAGATACATATGAATTACCAAAGTTGAACGAAGAAGACCTAAAAATTCTGAACAACCCAATATCAACCAATGAAATTAAAAATGTAATTAAAAACTTATCAACTAAGAAAAGCCCGGGCCCTGATGGCTTCACTGCTGAATTCTACAGACATTTAGGGAGGATCTGCTGCCACTACTGTTTAAACTCTTCAATGAAATTGAAAGGGAAGCAATACTCCCAAATTCATTCCTGGAAGCAATCATCACCTTGAACCCCAAAGCAGAGAAAGACCCAACTGAGAAAGAGAACTATAGGCCAATCTCGCTAAAGAACATAGATGCAAAAATCCTTAATAAGATACTGGCAAACAGAATGCAGAAGATCATCAAGAAGATCATACACCCTGATAAAGTGGGATTGATCCCAGGGATGCAGGGATAGTTCAATGTACACAAATCAATCAATATAATACACTATATCAATAGAGCCAAGAACAAAAACCATATCATTATCTCCATAGACACAGAAAAAGCATTTGACAAAATCCAACATGCATTTATGATAAAAACCCTACAAAAAATTGGAATAGATGGTTTCTACCTCAAATTGATAGAAGCCATCTGTGAAAAACCAACAGCCAATATCATACTAAGTGGTCAAAAACTGAAATTGTTCACACTAAAATCAAGAACAAGACAAGGATGTCCACTATCAACACTCTTGTTCAATATAGTTCTGGAAATATTAGCCACGGCAATTAAACAAGAGAAAGAAATAAAAGGAATATGACATGATACTCTATATAGAAGACCCCAAGAACTCCACCAAAAGTCTTCTAGACTTAATAACCAAATTCAGTAGAGTAGCTGGTTACAAGGTCAACACACAAAAATCAATAGCTTTCCTCTACACCAATGACAGACTCACTGAGAGAGATATAGGGCAAATAATTCCTTTCACAATAGCATCCAAAAAACTGAAATACCTAGGAATCATCCTATCGAAAGAAATCAAAGACCTTTTCTCTGAAAACTATGGCACTCTGAAAAGAGAGATTGAAGATGATATCAGAAAATGGAAAGATATTCCCTGCTCCTGGGTAGGAAGGATTAATACAGTGAAAATGGCCATACTTCCAAAACTGCTATATAGATTTAATGTAATTCCAATTGAGATCCCAGCAGCATACTCCATAGACCTTGAGAAAACAATCCAAAAATTCATTTGGAGCAAGAAGAGACCCAGAATAGCAAAAGCAATTCTAGGTAACAGAGACGTGGCAGGGGGTATCACAATCCCCAACCTGCAACTCTACTACAAACCTACTGTGATAAAAACAGCATGGTACTGGCAAACAGACCTGAGGACCAGTGGAACAGATTAGAAGATCCTGAAACAGTGCCAGACACACTCAGCCATCTCATCTTTGACAAAGGAGCCAAACACCCTCACTGGAGGAAAAATAGCCTCTTTAATAAATGGTGCTGGAAAAATTGAGCTTCAACTTGCCAAAGATTAAAACTAGACCTATATCTCTCACCATGCACTAAACTAAAATCAAAATGGATTAAAGACCTGAATATTAAAATAGAAACACTGAAGCAGTTGGAACAGAGGTTAGGTAGAACCCTTGAAGACATCGGTGTAGGAAAAAATTTTATCAACAAAACCTCATTTGCCCGTGAACTAGCACAAACAATCAACAAGTGGGATCTCTTCTTATTAAAAAGCTTCTGCACAGCAAGAGAAACCACCAGCAGTGTGAAGAGACAAGCCACAATGTGGGAAAAAAATCTTCACCTGCTCTTCCTCAGACAAAGGTCTACTATCTCAAATCTATAAAGAACTTAAAAAGATCAGACCTCCCAAATTTAAAGACCCAATCCAAAAATGGGCATCTGAAATGAACAGACATTTCTCAGACAAAGCAGTAGAAATAGCAAATACATGAAAAAATGTTCAATATCACTTTGCACATTCAAGAGATGCAAATGAAAACAACACTGAGATTCCACTTCACTCCAGAAAGAATGGCTGCTACCATGAAATCAACCAATAACAAATGCTGGTGGGGCTGTGGGGAAAGAGGAACCTGCTCCACTGCTGGTGGGAGTGTAGACTGGAGCAAGCACTGTGGAAATCAGTATGGAGACACCTCAAAGATCTAGGACTAGAAGTCCCATTTGACCCCACTATTCCACTGCTGGGGATCTTCCCCAAAGAATTAAAAGAATCATACCACAGTGATATATGTGCACCCATGTTCATAGCAGCACAGTTTGTAATAGCTAAAACTTGGAAACAGCCCAAATGCCCATCAACTGGAGACTGGATCAAGAAAATGTGGTTTTTTCATAAAATGGAGTACTACTCAGCCATAAAAACTGAGAAATTAGAGACATTCATAGCTAAGTGGATGCACATTGAGGCAATACTCTTAAGTGAAATAAATAGGAACACACGTGTAAATACCAAATAGTTTCTCTGGTGTCAGAAACTGAAAGTGTAAATAAGGACTAAATGTATAATAGGTAATGTGAAATAGGAAGAAAAAGGGCAAAGGGGAGGGAAGTGGGAGGGCTAGGGGAAAGGATAGAAGGGAATGGGATTCATATGAGAAAATGGAAAAACAGGAACAAAATCTTTGTAAATAGGGAGGAGTGAAGGGGTTGAAGGGAGGGCTGGGCAAGGGTGAAAAGAACCAAGAGAGACTATGTAAAGGTGCAAATTTCCAATGATGAATGTCATACTGTATACCTAAAATGTACTAATGATTAGAATGAATAATCGATAATGCAAAATTAGGAAGAAAAGGTCCAAAGGGGTTGGGGTAGTGGGAGGGGCAGGGGAAAGGAAAGAAGGGAAAGGAAAACATGATGAGAAATGGAAAAAATGGAAATAAAGTCTTTGTAAATAGGGAAGGGTGGAAGGCATGAAGGGAGGGCTAGGAATGGGGAAAAAATAAGAACCAAGATGCATTATGTAAAGGTACAATTCCCAATGAGAAATGTAATTGTGTTGTATACCTACAACATACCAATAAAAGAATTTAATACAAAAAAAAAAATAATAGGTCCGGGGATTTAGCTCAGTGGTGCTGCTGCCTGCCTTGCAAGCGCGAGGACCTGAGTTCGATCCCCAGTACATACATATACATATACATATACATATATATATATATATATATATATATATATATATATATATATGTATATGTATATGCAAATGATGCTAGGACTCTGAAGGCTGAGGCCGGAGGATCTCTGCAAGTTCAAGGCCAGGCCAGCCTGGGCTACTTAATGAATTCAAGGCCAACCTGACCCCATCACTCCTTGGAAGGTGGTTAGGACATGGGGCGCTGTACTCACCAGCAGAGTTCCTGGCTGTAGGAGGCGGTGCCTGGCTGGAAGTGTCACCCGGGTGACCTGCAGGGGTGAGCTCTTGTCCCTGCTCCTCCCTTCTCTCCACTGCCTGGCTGGCATGGATGAGCAGCTGCCTTCCACCAGGCCCTGCCACCCTGCTATTTCTGCAGTGGAGCCAGCTAATCTCGGGCTGAACCCACTGAGCCAAATAAACCGTTCCTCCTTGGAGCTGTGGCTGTTGTCTGTGTTGTCCCAGTAGCGCCCAGAGAAGGCGCACAGGAGGTCTGGAGGGCCAGGCCCAGGGGAGGGCCATCACCTGGGCCTTTGGTTCTGGCCCTGGGCCTTGCAGGCCCAGTCTGAAGAGCAGCGGGCTACTCCACCCTGGGGAACCAGTGCGATCACCGTGATGGCTCGTGTTGCAGGGAGTGGCACACATAACGCTCACTTGCCACTGCCTCATGCCCAGAGCCGCCCCCATTGTTCCTGTCATCATTGTCAGGTGTGTTAGGAGGAGAGGTCCAACGGGAGGGTCAAGAGGGAGGGGGCATCCAGAGGCGGAGTGAAGGAAAGACTGGTGGGTTGTGGACGCGGGGAGAGAAGAGAATCTGTGGTTGGTGATGGCTTTACGTGTGTGTGCGTGTGTGTGTACCTGTGTGTGTGTGATTGATCGGCACACCTCTCCTGTAAGGAAGCAGAGCAGATGTCTTCAGCTTCGTGCTCTTATTATTATCTCTGATGCAACTACCCAATGACACCCTTGCCAGGCGAATGCAGGCAGCCAGGAAGGATTCGTCAACTCACAAGTTCGGCTTTGGCTTTGCTCCCATAAAACTTGACTTGCAAACCTGGAGTCCACCTGTGAGCCTCCGTTTGCCAACCCCTGAGCTGGACAATTTAGAAATAACCCTCCTGTGCTCCCTGGCTTTGAGTGGCTATTGGTATTCTAACTATGCAGACGTGCTAAATTCAGAACAAAAACTCTGCCCTCGGGGCCACAGACTGCTGCCCCTGGTGTGTGCTTACAGCTGGAGATGCAGAACTTACCCCCAGCTGCCGGCGGATTGAAGGCCTGCCCTTCTCTGCTGAACAAGCGGTATTTGGTATTTCTAAGGACTTGCTGGTGACAGTTGAGCGGGTTTTGCTGATGAGTCAGGTCAGCCTCAGCTGGGCATAACGGTATACTGTCCAGCTCAGGTGGTTTGTGGAAGGGGTGAGGGGCTACTACCATGCTAATTGCAAAGCCACAAAGCACCCACTGGGTGTGTTTGGAATCCTATTTTTATTGCCTGGCTTGGTGAGTCAGGTTCGTATGTAGACTGTTTCCTTTCTTGTGAGACCACAGCACTTTTCCTTCCAAGTGGACAGGACTTTACTTTTGAAGTTGTCACTACTGGAGACCCCTGTAGTCAGGTTCCAGCATCCTGCCCAGTATACGACACAGGCCTGAGGGAAAAAACTAATAAAAGAGAGAAGGAAGAGCGAGAAGGCCCGGTGCCAGGACAACCAGTGCTGGTGCAGCTGACAAAGGGGCTGGCCAGTCCCAGGCACTGATTTTTATGGGCAATCTATTGGGGTAAAGGCGAGCTACAAGCAAGGGCAGGGCTAGGTGTGGTTTCTGTGGAAATCGATGTAAGCAAGGCTCATAAAGGACAAGACAAAGCATTCTGCAGTTAGGAACAGAATCGACGAAATATATGGTTGTAATGAGAACACCGTCCCTCTAGTCAGAAGGTGTTCGTTGTGGGAACGGAATCTGGGTGTGAGTTACTCTGACCTTGGCACGTAGGCTTTGGCAGGACTCGCTTCTAGAAACAAGCCATTTCGGGGCCAACACCTCACAGCCTGCTTCGGGCACTGTCAGTGTTTCGGTCCCTGGGCCTCTCCATCCTTTCTAAACCACGGCCCTTGTTTCAGCTCTCCTCAGACTGCCACGGTCTCACCCCTTTTCCTCCTGGGGATATTCTCACCTCGCCCACTCGTTGCCTCTTCCTGAGTTACCTGCCAGCACTGCGCATGGCCAGCGGCCTGCTCCTCACTGCAGCAACCCGGAGTCCAGCGGAAGTGGAGCTGAGTAGAGCACAGATGTGGCCTCTGGGGGAATCAGTTCCTCTGCTCTCTGGTTCTCAGCCATGGTGGGGTCAGCTGGGCAAGGGATGGGGACATTCTTGGTTGTCAGCCGGGGAGGAAGCGGCTCCTGGGTGGAGGTCAGGATGCTGTTGGTGGCTCCTTAGAGAGCCTGTCTGAGGGGGCGGCGAGCCGGGTGGCTTCCAGATGGCTCCAGGACGGTGGGTGGGAGGGGGCAGGGACGCAAACCATCCCCCTCTTCTCTTCTCCCCGCTTTGAACTGTCCCGGCCTGCCGAGTGTTCATGTGTCCCCTGCATTCCCTCTTTGCTCCTGCGTGTGTCTCCCTGGAGGGAAGATGAGGCGGAAGCCGAGGGTCGGCCAATGCGGCACAGGCATGGAAGTCTCACCCTCAGGGGTCCCAGAATGAAGGTGCTCATTGGCCTGGGTGGCCAGGCGGGGGTGGGAGCTGGGCCAGCCCTGGAAGAGAACCGTCTGAGGGGCCTCGAGGGCGCCTTGCACCTTTCCGTGCCATATGGCAGGGCTCCAGAGACCATGACCCAAGAGGAAGTGGCCAGGCGGCCTGGGTTACCTAGTCCCCGGGCCCATGGTGGTGAACCCATGCCACGCGTGCCACAGCAGACTTTCTGTATCCTTGGAAGCCCTAAGAGGTTCACCACCACTGCCCTAGGCATCACTGGACTCGGTCCAGGCTCCAGTAGCAAAAGAGCTTGGACTGGGTGATTGATAAACAACAGGTATCTGTCACTGGCAGTACCGAAGGCTGGCAATCCAAGAGCAGGCCCCAGGAGGTTCTGTGTCTCTGATGGCCTGTCCCTCAGAGTTAGCGCCTTCTCACTGTGTCATCATTCCCCAGCGGGCCAGGGAGCTCGCGCTTCTGTTAGTAGCTTTTAGTCCCATTCGTGAGGGCAGAACCCTCACTAATGTCATGCTGAGTATTCCTCTCCAGCATGGAGGGGAGGGGCACTCAGACCCTAGTGAGCAGCTCCCCATTTCAGAATGAATCTGGGCCTGGATCTTGTTGGCCCTTTCATCCTGTCCTCTTTGTGCCAGCTGGGACACACGAGTTAAGAGTTCCCTGTCTTCTGTCTTGATTGAAAGAGATCTGGGTCCGCAAAACACTAAACACAGATGCAGCTGTGCCACTCCCTGCTGTACCCCAAAGCATTAAAGCCGGCATGCCACAGGGTGCCTGCATACTCGGGTTTACTGTGGCACAGTTCACAGAAGCCAGGGCTCGGAACAGCCTAGCTGCTGTCCACAGATGAGTGGGTAAAGAAAGTGTGATATGTGTACACAGTGGAGTTTCATTCACCACGAAGAATAAAACTTGTCATTTGTAAGAAAACGGATGGAGCAGGGATTTAGCTCAGTGTTTCTACTGCCTGCCTCGAAAGCGCAAGGTCCTCTGAGTTCTATCCCCCATATCAAAAATCAATTAATTCTTAATTGGGGAATGCAGGGGAGGAGGATGGACAAAGTATGTCACGCGCATACACAAATGTGCCAAAATGAAACCCGTAGATGTGTATAACCAGTTTTTAAAACAATAAGTAAATAAAAGTATGTGGGCCTTGGTTGTTTCCACATCTGTTTCGTGAGCTTCTTGGGGTGATTTTTAGCCCCACGCTGAAGAGGGGAAACAGAGGCCCAGTCAAGTCACGTGACACGGCCCTGGCCCTCAGCGCGGCACCCTCCCGCTGGCCTTGGGGAAATCAGGAGCCAAATGGAATGAAAGGCCACTGGGGTAGAGCCCGTGTAGGTCCAGCCCAAGAGAGGGGACTGACGCAAGGCTGTCAGCAGGAGACTTGTCTCACTGGTGACTAGGGACACGTACAGTGTGTCTTCCAGAAGGGGCTTCATTTCCGGTCGTGACCGGTGGATGAACCCCGCTACCCCAAGACGAGTGAGGTCATGGCACCCCATGTAGCTTTCTCTTGCTTTCCACCATTTTGTTTGCTGGGGAGAAATCTCATACCCCCATAGCCTGAGTCCATCTGACTGCCCCTCCGAGTCCTTCACCAAGCCTTAGCCGAAGGCCTTTACCAACATGGTTTAGACGTGGAATCTGCATTGAAGGCATAACCGAAATACAGAAGAGAAATAAGAAAGTTAACGCACCCATTGGTAGCTGTGGTCGTCGGGGTAATGGTGGTGGCTATGGAGAGAAAAAGCGGGGTAAAAGGAAAAGATAGTCACCCGTAAAGGGCCTGCCTTTGTCCTCCAGTGTGAGTCTGTTTTGTGTCATTGATAAAACACCTGAGGGAAGCCGCTTCATCCAGAAAAGAGGTTTCTTTGGACTGACAGTTCTGCAGGTCCACGGTCCTGTCGTGGCCTCGGTGGAATCCTGAGCAGGGCATCACATGGTGAGGCCCGGGGCGCGCTCCCCTGTCTCCTTGTGGAGCTCCCAGGCTGTAGTCATGGGACACCACCCTGTGACTCTCTCAGTGTAATCGCTTCCAAAGGCCCCGCCTCCAAAGGCCCCGCCTCCAAACAGCTTGAGGCGGGAGAGGTGAGCGTTTGGGGTAGGTACAGTCCCGCAAGGAGGTACACAGGGCTCTGTGCAACTGATTATAAAATTAATAGCAGCTACCATGCTGCTCTATTAGATAAGTATCAGCTGTGTATCTGATGGGTTCATTAGAACCAGGCGGTGGGGGAGGAAGAGTGGATGCATCCCCGAGGAGGAGTGGAGAAGAGAGAAGACCCGGAAAGGAGGAAGGAGAGTAGAAACGCAGCAGCTCCTTCTTGGAGGAACATTGCCCCCTGGTGGGCATTCCCGTTATTGCAGAGGCTGTGGGGTGGGGCGGGTGACCAGGGGCAGGAGCACCCAGGATGTGGAATCGGGAAACTGGGGAGTGTGAGAGTTTAAGGCCACAGCATGGGATGCCTTGGCCCTTCCCACCTCTGGCCAGG